>NC_134654.1:23385640-23691241 GCF_030463565.1 Pelecanus crispus | reverse complement strand
TCTCAACAGCTTGTTGTGTTGCTGAATGCTGAAATACCTCTGACAGTCTGGGCTGGAATTCTGTATTCAGGATCTCTCAAAGTCTGCAGCTGGGCAGGAACCAAGGACAAGATGTTGACTTTAGCTCAGTCCCTTTAGCAATCCCAGTGATAGGAGATGGATTGCGCCTCTTGAGTCACTGAATCCATTTATCTGCTATTACAGAAACATTGCTGCAAAATTCCTTTAATTAACCCTTCAGTGCCCCCACCCCTACTCAAACCCCAGGGATGCAGGTTCCCAGGGGAGCCTCCCCAGGCTCCTGGGAAGGAGCCAGCTCCAGCCCAGCGCCCTTTGCCTTCCCGGCAGTCCAACCCTTTACCCTGTTTTACCGCTCAACAGTGGAGAGTACAAGCACTTGTGCTAACAACTTCAATCTTTGCTAAAATTGAAGCAATGTTTGGCTTTTACAGCCCCAGCCGTTATGCTGCTTATTCCATTAACAGCCATTAGAGTCCTGCAACTGCAAAAGGGAAATTATTTTGTTCTCTATTTGGCATGCTGAGATTGTGAGCTCGGCCCCAGAAAGCACCTGGAGGATGGGCCTCAACCTGCAACTTCCAGAGGCAATTTGGACTCAGTGACTAAAGCAGTAACATGAAGCAATTTTTCTTTGTATTGTAGCAGTATCCCATTTGTATGAGCAGGTCTTAGAGAATGAAAAATAATGATTTATTCTCATTTTAGTAGGAAAATTCCCTCTTCTCATCAGTCTTTTATAACACTGTAAGAGACCTTCTGGAGAAAAAGCTGGGCTAACAACACCTGGTGGAAGTCCTTCAGAGGAAAGAAATAAGTTCCAGTGGCTTTTTGATTAAATTCTTATAGACAGGAATGAAAAATAATACAGTTCCCTGATGCCTCAATATTGTAGTGATGGCTGTACTGGTTATTAGAAGGATATTCATGTCAGAAACATTTCTGCAGGTCTACTCTATGCAACTCGTTTTACCTCTCCACCACTCTTCCCAAATGTGAGAGAACCATCCTAGATTATTCAAGGATCTTCATTTTAAAAAACAGGAGCTTACAGAGTTTCAGTTAGTGAGCTAGCTCATAAATTCAGTATTTTAGGTGGCAGTCCTTGGCAGAGAACAACCACCCCATTAAATCACTCTGGGCAAGAAACTGTCATTTTGGTGAATCATGAGAATTACTAATTCTATTATAATGTATGTGTATATGAGAAAGATAATTCGGTGGGAGTTTTAGTTTCATCTTTATGGCGTCCTTCAGAAGATTATGATCCTTGCCACTTTTCCCCGCTGTCCGCCAAATTTCCAGAGCGGCTGTTAAAAGTTTCAACAGCAGCAGTTAATAAAGACAAGCAAAGTATAAACCTTTGCAAAACTAATTCCTGTTTTGCTACTCCCCTGATTTCTGGCATTAGCATCTACCCATTGTGTAAAACTGGTATTTTCTAAGCTCAGGGAACGTGCAAGCTCCTCCACCTTCCTCACCGAGCATGCATTTGTTGCCTTTAAGCAGTAGATCTTGTTATACTAATGAAATATAGTCCTTGAGTAGTAATGAAGTAATGCATATTTTGCTACACTGAAGGAGGAAGGGAGGATGGCTAAGCGGCTGGTCGCTGACCTTCCAAGATAAGGGGACGGTAAAACAAACAGACATGCACAAAATAGGAGAAACTGGGTAAGAGGTAATTCGGGCAGGGGGAGATCGCCACCACCAACCCAATTAAGGACTGAAGCAAGCACCCCCCCCCACTCCTCCTGCGCAAGCGCAGTGAATTGAAAAGACACTATGGCTTTAAAGACTATGTGAGTAAACTGTTAACCAATGAAGATGAGCGCACGAAGGCAGGTTAATGATTATGTATTAGAAAGGTGTGGAGATTGTATATTCAATGTATAAATAAGGGAATGGAATCCAAACTTGGTGTGCTTGATTTGTGGAATTCTTCCACCTTGCACCCTGCGCAGAATAAAGCAATATCTCCTTTCAAAACCATTTTTGGTTTTGGGAACTTTATTTCCAGATAACACATTTACCAACATGATGCAATGCGTAGGTCCCAGGGCTGTCCCAATGCTTGCATGTGCTTTAATAGGTGTGGGCCACATTCTTCATGGTCTTGTACAAAAAACAGTTTGGACACTCACATTTGGAGGTAGTTCAGGAAAATCAGATGATCACCCAAAAAAGGGAATGGATTCGTGTGCACCCACGCTTGTGTTTGAGTTAGCATACATCCAGGAGGTAAGCTCTTGCTTACACATGAGCTCTCTGTATTATTTACAGATGAAGTTAGTCAGGACTGTACTTCATATATTATTATTAAGGCCTTTGAATTTTAAATTAGAAGCTATTTTTAGCCTAATACATATGATCACAAAAATTACAATTAATCAGAGAACAAGTATTCTTACTAACTATGAACTGAAATTCTCACAGTCCGGCAGATTTAAAAAAAAAAAAAAAAAAAAAAAAAAATCCAACAACAGCCCACCCTTAAATTCAAGAGCAGAGCAAACAGTCCTATCTGAACACTGCACACAGAGCTAACTCTTATGGTAGGTTCTGGTAACAACTATTTAATTTTGCACTCAATTGTTACTTGGTGAGAGATGTGGCAGTAATTTCTATTTGACCTTAATTGTTCCAAGAGATACAAATGTATGTGAAAGATCCAAGAAATTTTGCCATCTCACCATTACACATAGAATATATAAATCTTCTCCCAGATCAAATACATTTACACTGTTAAGGAGATAATAAATGAATGCAGACAGTTTTGATGTATTAATCCACCTGAAATAATACACGTTACATAACTCACTATTAGCACATTTAATGGGAAACTGCATGAGTCCAAAGTGTTGGTAACTTCAGGTCCATAATTTAAAGGTACCTGATTTAATTCTATGTTAAGGAAGAGATAAAAAGCAAATTTGTTCTTTCCTCCACTAATGAAATAGTACTTCAAGGTGCAATAAAGAAAAAATTTGGCTACACTCTTACGGCAGTTCGTGTTTGGAAATGGCATACACTGTTCTCAATTCATAAAACCTTGCATGTGTTTAGGTACTAAAGAAGAAGTTGATGCCAGGTTTTGTCACCAATACTTGTGAGACAAGTCTATCCGTTTTTGCATTAGCAGATGTAAATTGCTGGAGGCAACTATTAAGCACAAGTAAACATGTGTTGCCTTCTAAACACTGTCACTGCTATAACAGACCAATGGTGTGATTATAAATATGGCCAACGGGCTTTCTATGAATTATTTTAATTCATTTTCAAAGTAGTGCTCACGTATGTGCTGCCTTGCTTCCAGTATGGTCCCTGAGCCTTTTGTCTCAGAGAGCCCAGTTTAAACGGTGGGGCAGGGGGTTACTCTCTGGTACATCTCACTGTGTATTTCTGTTAACTCCCCCTCTCCCTCGTTTGCGAGACACTTGGCTACCTTTTTCCTTCCTCCTCATAACAAACCAGAAGACGAACAGAATAACCTGGGATTGAGCTACAAAGAGATTAAGGACATGTCTGCAGTGTGCAATGGAGCATGGTGAACACAGTTTTAGGGAATATGCGCTTGTGTCTAATAGCTGCTGCAAGCAGTTTTGCTTGCACAGTACTATGTCAAGGCACTACTCAGGTCCAGAAAAACCAGGGCTAATTAGCCCCATTACCCCTGCACGCCTATCTTGCTGCTGGTTTTGGAGCTGGCTTGCCGCATCCCCATAGGCTTGCTCAGACCAATGCGCAGAGTTACTTGCTCAAGGTCACACCAGAAATCAATCGCAGCAGCAGGAAAAGAGCCTAGATGTCTTTAATATTAGCCCCAGCTAAAAGTCACTAGGCTCTCTCCTTCCCAAACACAATAACCCTCTTTTTCTAGTACACAGACAAGTATTGGAAAAGCTGCACAACTCGTAACACTTGTAGAGAAAAAGCAGCACATGCGAAACTAAATCATAAGAGTATCACTTAACCAAGAAACCGTTCTGGTCCAGGACAATGGAAAATCTGGCCCTTTGCCTCTATCACCGTGATGGACCCATACAAATAAATTACATCTGTATTAAACAGTTGAGAATTCACACAGCCTTGAAGAGTAAATGAAGGTTTTACTTGGCTACAAACTGCCACGTTTGCTCATGTAAGAGCCCTGAGAGGCAGCCCCTGCTCGGGATGGCACAGCAAGAAATCCCAAGTTTCTCCAGTCACCACTGAGTCTCCACTGGAGATCCTCCACACTTGCACTTCTGTGGCCGCCAGCAGGATCTGGCTCTTAATACATGAACTAGCGACACTTAGTGCCTAGGAGGAGGAAGTCAGTTATCTACAGCAACTAAAATAACACTGTGAAACTTGTCATACCCAGTCCAATTTGTTCCACAGTTTTTCAGACACACCAGGGAAATACTCCACTCTCTAGTTCAGCAAGCTTCATCTACAGTATATACTGCTTCCTAAAGAGTTGCTACAGTGGTGAAGAAAAATAAAAAAGAATAGAGGCTTAAAACAAAACTACAAGCTTTCCACCATGACTCCCACCAACTTCTGTTACTGAATTTAAATCTAAATCCATTTTCTCTTTGAGACAATTGCCAGTCTTTTCTATTTTCTTAAACTACATGCTTTGGTACAATTCTGCACTGATTTATACTTGCCTTTGACTTCACTTGTTTAGGTGTAAGTGATGGGAAAAATGGCTCTAAATTTCATTGCTTTAAACATTTCTTGAATCCATAGATAACGCAGGCAGACTGACTTTGTAAGTTATTGTCATCTTTGTTTCCCAAAAATCACAGTAGTTGAAACCATTATGTTTTTTCCACCCACAAACAAAATTCATATCCTTTCAGCTTAAATTATTTTTAGATGGTGAAATGCAGAAGTAAGTACAATGACAAAGCACAGTGGTTTCTCTCAATACATTTGGAGCAAAACCAAGATGGAGCTGTTTTCAGCACGCAGCAGACTCCCAGAAAATTGCACTCACAGTACATGGCAGATGTAATAAATTTCCGTGCCTCTAGCCAGAACATCCAAGCTCTGGTTTCTCTGCTCCAAACCAGCAGAGTAAGAGGGAGTTCAGATAAAAGGTTCTTTTTGGGGCTGTTTTTTCTTCAGTTCATTGCCACTGACAAAGAATTCCTCCTGATTTTGTAAAAACTCTTTGTGGGAAGTTTGTTTGGCAGCTGCTGGCACAGGGGGGAAGCAGGGGTAACTATCCCATTCCCCACAAACGCCCTCAGGGCTCTCGTGAGCAGCACCAGGACTTTCTGCAGACACCAGTGGAGATAACAGAGCACTTTGAAGGGAGATTACAACAGCAAGAATGAACTGGATGAGCAGTCAGGAAGAAATAAGCAAAGGAGCCATCTAATTTTTCTTTTGGGTATTTTGTTTCATAAATCTTCAGACAAGACAAACTTTTCCAATTCAGAAATCAAATCTCAACTTGATTCTCCTTGCCAATAACAAAACAAAAGGATGCTATATCTGTCTGCCCACAGAGCCTATTACATGGCCCGCAGTTACGCCATCTCTTCTTGGTACTGATACTGAAGAAGGAAAAATTAGAGCACAGAAGAAATGCTTTTGATGATGTGCAAGCCCCAGAAGGATCCCCACCACACTAATTTAAGCTCTCAGTGCTAACAAGGAGCAGCTCTTACTGTGGGCACTTACAAACTAGAAGAAAGGGTTCCTTCAGTGGGAAGAACTCAACAGCTGCTTCCCTGGAGGGTCTTAACTTTTTAAAATCATGTTAAGGAAAAGGAGAAATCAATAAATACACTCACTAGAGGAGGAAATCAGAAGCTATGGCCCTGCTGAGGACAGTCCTGCCCCAGGGAGCTTAAAGATGGGCCCAAGGTAAGGCTTATGGACTCAGACCGCAGAAATACAGTAAGGTTTGTAGCGAGCCAGAGAGCGTGTCTGTGCCTGACCTTCCCTGGAGACCTCTTGCGTAAAGCAGGCCTCACTGCAGGGGCCAGCCCAGCTTCTAATGGCAGGTTTTGTAACTCACCTGTGTAGTCGTCTTGGGGAAAAAAAAAAAAAAAAATTTGAACATTCCCTGTTGTGACTGCATGTATAGGTTTTGCGAACTGACACCGTCCTTGACTGGAAATCTGGGGAATGGGTCTTTACCCGCATCAATCACACTCTACTTGGCGACAGCATTTCCTTCATTAATAAAAAGCTACCTGCACTGCTGCTTACAATCCTGATCCTGTGATAAGTATTTCAAACCCACTTGCTTTGTTCATTGTTATTTTAGCGTGGTGGAAATGAGTGAAAAAACCAACCAAGAAACAAAGCTTTCTACACTGTCACAGAGCCCAGTGCTGGGCTGCAAACCCACCTGCCCTCCCAGCAGCCGTCCTGCCTGCCTGGGACGGACTCCTCAAGCAATCCACATTGCAGGTACCAAATGTCCTCTGAATGTGCCACCTGGCACATCTGCTCGTTGCTTCCTAATCCTCCTGGACTAGCATTTTCCAGACAGCTCCTATCATACACTGAGCATTCTCTGTCTGTTTGCAAAATGAAGTCAAATATGAATTTGGTTTGACAACTCCTGCAAGAATCCTTTCTCATCAAGATTCGGCAGAAGACAGGAGTTGTTTCTGACCTAATGATTTCCCTCCCCCTTCAGGTAAATTTTTACACTGGGAGACATTTACATCTCAGCGCTTTTTTTCTTAGATACTGAACTAACTCCATGCAAAAAATCCAGCACAGCATTACATGATAAAGGATAAAATTTATTCAGTCAATCTTCTCCTCTGTCCAAGCTATGCTGAAGGCAGACAAGTTCACAGCAACCCTTGCCTCTGCACCTCTGCAAGTTCCTCCCTGATTTGTGGCATAAAGTAGCTCCAAGTCAGAGCTGATTTAACTTACTCTGCTGTGGCAAAACTGCAGGAACTATTGCAGCAGCTGGAACATCTGAAGATTTGCAGAGCTCTAACCATAACCACCGTTCCACATCTATATTTCTGATATTTCCATGCATTTAAGTTATTTCCTGGTGGGCACATCTGCTACATTTACAGCCTCATTCTACCACTGTGGAGAAGACATTACCTCGTATTCCTGAACAGGAACTACTAAGGGAAGGAGTGAAAGCCTCCTGGTTCATGCCAAGAACTGCAAGGATTTCTAACTGCTAGTAATGGCAAAATGCATGGCCTCAAAAAGAGAGGGGCCTTGCACAGGAATGAATGCCTCTTGGAAAACCTGACATCTAAGCCAGCTTACAGCAGTTATAAAGGGAACCTCACTTTTAAGTTTTTGCTGTGGAGTCCAGTCTAGTAGCAAAGAGTAAGATGAGATAAATGTACAAGTCCCAAGTTCCCACAATTGATTATAAAGTTTGCCTAGACAGCTGGTTGTCGTATAGACAACTACTGATGGATACCTTTAATCCCATACACAAGGAGCTGATCTTCTGGAGGCTACAAGTTCCCCGCTTTCATATGGAAGAGTTGTAACACAAGCAAAAGGAACAAGCAAGATCTTGTGATTAACATGCCAGTAATTTTGTGAGGAAAGCACAATTCCTGCTATAGATTCATAGCATGAGTTTTGCTGAGTGCCTCACTTTCCCATCTACAAACTGGCAGCTGAAATTCCCCCATGTCCTGCTGTCAGTGTGGACTGCAAGGTCCTTAAGGCAGGAACTACTTTTTAGTTGATGCTTATATCATGCTGTGCTGTAGGATATTCCAGTCTTGGTGGGGTCTGTGGCCTCAGCTGCACTGAAAGTGATAATACAGCTCCTCTGAGGATGACCTTGTCTCCTATTCCTCAATTTCCTACTTATCTCAGCAGCTTGTTTTAAAGTAACATTTGTGCAGGGTGTTGAGGTCCTTGGTTGAAGTATTGTAGGAATTCTTTAATTACTGCTAAGCCCAGCTATTTGCAATTCAGAAGCTCATGTTACAACATTAAAAGGCTTTGACAATGTAACGTGGAATTTCTGGAGTATGCTCCAGCAACGCAGTTTCTCCTTTTTATCTTGTATTTCAAGGAAGAGTGACAGCAAAAATTAAATGCTGTTTTTATTTAGTGCTGTTTGATTGAAAGATTAAGGGTTGAATTTCTAATTTGAAGAGCAATTCTCAATGGAGATGCAATACTGGTATCTATTAAGGACAAGGTGCCCCTGAAATTGCAATCTGCAGCTCTTCAGAAGTTTTAAATTTCAGGAAATTATAGCTTTCTACCTTCTCTACAAAAAAATATGTAGTTTTATGATAACAAAAGTGCATCAAGCAGAATATACATGTATTTCAAATAAAAAAGGTAACCTGTTTAACCTTCAAACAAGACATCTCTTCCAGCCACTAGCAGCCTCACAGTAAAGCAGCTGTTGATCTTATTTCATGGCCACCTTCATTTGTAGCATGCAAATCCTGTTACATGCAGCTGAATTTCCCATGCTCAAGCCAAATCCTTTCCAGTTCCAGATCATCCCAGTTCTGCTGTACAGCAAGTGGAATGTGGGGATAACTATAAGACAAACATTTTGAAACGGACAGTATTAAATCTCCCAGACATCATCTGCATGAGGAAACATCTTCCTCATCATTCTGCAACATCCTCGTGCCAAAGGACATCTTCTCCTCCTATGCCTGGGGTCCAGAACAAACAGACTCTCCTCTTGATCTCTGCACAAGCCAAATATGTGTACATGGCCCTAGGAAGACTCCTGCAGTGATGGAGATGTGGAGGACGAAAAAAATTTACATCATGCTATAAGGGGTGAACCCCCAGGTGCTCATGAGCTTGCTTTAATCTAACCGGTCTGCATAAAAATGTGTCAGCAGAGATTTCAGCATGGACTGATGTCCCATCACCACCCCAGCTCCTACACAAACTCAGAAAACTAGCAGTAAAGTTTAAGTTGCCATAAATTCTAGTTTTCACCCAAAGTAGCTCAGCCATGCCTACAAGAGCTGTGTTCCCTACTTCAGTTGTCACACAGCCATAGTCTGAGTGACCCTGTTTTGCAGGAACCCCTGCAGAGAAGAGATAGCCTTGGCTGAGTCGCAGAATGGTGGCAGCGAGATTGCAGAAACGGAGATGTCCCCGGCCCCCTCATTACAGCTCAACACAATTGATCCTCACCATGACAGACCCTGAGACACAAAGCTGTCAAACTCATCGTCTGTCACCCAAACAAAACACTAGTGATCTACAGGCAGCACCTCCCCTCCCCCAGCAGATTAATTCAGATCATTACAAAATAGCTGTACCCAGTCTGATGTTTGCAATTAACTCATGGAACTGTGAGAGGTTTCAAAAACGTAACAGTCAGGCTAGAGAGAAGAGGAAATGACAGACAACAACAAAAACCCAGACATTTTAAATGGGGGAAAAAATGTTTCAGCCTTATTCTCAAAAAGATCACTTCTGTGTGGAAAGCATTGTGGCTATTTATACTAAATATTGTGTTACACTCTGTATAAAGCAACTGCCCCAGGCTGTAGCAGCTTGCATCCTAAATTGGGCAATGGTGGTGGTGTCACCCTCATTTTACAGATGCAAAGTACAGGCATGGATAGAAGACGTAACTTCTACAAAACAAGCACGACAAACACGTGAACTGAATTTGAGCTCAGATGGTATATGGTAGCGTTTTAACTGAGAGCTTTCCCTTTCCTGTCAGTGAGTTTCCTGACCGCATAGATCTAAATTCCAGTGGCTTTCGCTGCATTCACAGATTCAGATTCCTTCTGTTTCTGCCAAATGACATAGGCTGCCCACTTAGAAGCAAAAACTACCAAGGCTGTTAGAATTATTTCTCTCTCTTTCCATTTCCTTAAAGGAAACTGACTCCAGGCATCAAACACAAAGGCAGTTCTTGTGGGAACTTTCAAAGTTGCTTTTATGTCCGCCCATCTTTGTGCTAGAGTCACAGGCTGAATTACTGCTGGCACAGAAGGATGGGCAGAGCATGAATCCGGGTAGCATGTAGGCGTTCTTGGGTAGCAGCTACAGGCACTTTCCCTGCACAGAGCAGGCAGGATGCTTCTGGCCCTCAGCTGAAAAGACTGACCCAAAACTCCATATGCTCCATCTATGGGAACTGGTTTGGGGTATTTAGGTGTGCCTGTGTCCTGATTTTGGATGGGATAGAGTTAATTTTCTTCCTAGTAGCTGGCATAGTGCTGTGTTTAGAAGGGGAAGATGGAGGAAGATGTCTCTCCCATAGGTTGTCTCTCCAAGGAGAAAAAGTAAAAAGTGTAATTATTAATAATTTCCAATAGATGGCTCCCAAAGTACAAAGGTGACGGCAATGATGAGAACAAATACCAGACTGATCTCACTACCAATAATTTTATCATACCATAAGCCAGTGTTACACAGTACAGCAAAGTGATAACCTTAATCCACCTCTCAGAGGTGATAAATAGCACATAAATACTGATAAACAGTATATGTGGCAAGTAAGGCATTTCATAGAATCATAGAATGCTTTGGGTTGGAAGGGACCTTTAGAGATCATCCAGCCCAACCCCCCTGCAGTGAGCAGGGACAGCTTTAACCAGATCAGGTTGCTCAGAGCCCCGTCCAACCTGACCTTGAATGGTTCTAGGGATGGGGCCTCCACTGCCTCTCTGGGCAACCTGTGCCAGTGCTTGACCACCCTCATTGTAAAAAATTTCTTCGTTATAGCCAGTCTAAATCTATTCTTCTTTAGTTTAAATCCATTATTCCAACCCAACTCTGAGAACAAACAGAACAACTTTGAGAGCAAATAAATCAATATTGTGACCAGCAACTACTAAACTAATATAACGAATGCTTATAACAAATTTGTTTTAAGATGCTCTCCTCAGATCTGTTGTTACCTCAACCCTTTGTGCCTTGCACTGGGTGACAAAAATGGACTGTTGTGGTTCGGCAACTAAGCACCACACAGTTGCTCGCTCACACTTCCCCATGCCCGGTGGGATGGGGGAGAGATTCGTAAAAGACGTAAAACCCGTGGGTTGAGATAAATACAGTCTAACAGGACAGCAAAGAAAGAGAAAATAATAATGATAAAAGAATATACAAAACAAGCGATGCACCATGTAATTGCTCACCACCCACCCACCGATACCCAGCCAGTTCCCGAGCAGCGATTGCTGCTCCCCGGCCAACTCCCCTCCGTTTCTATACTGCACATGACACTGTATGGTATGGAATAGCCCTTTGGCCTGTTTGGGTCAACTATCCTGGCTGTGCTCCCTCCCGGCTTCCTGTGCACCTGGCAGAGCATGGGAAGCTGAATAGTCCTTGACTTAGTATAAGCAGTACTTAGCAACAACTAAAACATCAGTGTCTTATCAACATTATTCTCTTACTAAATCCAAAACACATGCTATTGCCAGCTACTAGGAAGAAAATTCACTCTATCCCAGCTGAAAACAGGACAGTATAGCAGGCAGACACTGTGGCACGGTTGCATACCACTCCCCTGATAACACATCTTAGGAATCTTGTGTATCTACAGGAACTGCTTGCATGCCAGAAGCAGGAGATAAGAAGAGTAGTATTGTAGTAGGAAAATGGGTTAGATGAATCCTACATCTTTCTTCCTGAGTACAAGGAAGTAGCAGCTCCACCCTTGTATGGACCCACCAATACTGGATTACATGGCTGGAGAGTCTGGCCTGCTTTTGAGGGACTCCATTATGCATCTGCAGGCATCACAGGTCTGCTGGAGCAGGAAGTTTATAGTACATGCTCTTGATGCTAAGTAAAATTATAACAACGTCTGGCATCTTGCCTCTAGCATAACCTAAAATGAAGCTTCCTAAACTGATGCTTCAGAGGGCAGCAAAAGAATAAATAAACCCCTTAGTAATACATCTAGCCAACCATACAATGCTTTACATGGAGAAGAACATCTTTCCTGAGCCCAATAGGAAATCATTTTGTGCCCTGAAGCATGAGATTTGTTTACCCTTAAGTTAACATGCATAATGTTAGTTTTGTCTTTTTGCAATGAAATTATCCATTCCCTTTATAAATCTGGCTCTTCAGATCCCCCTGAAGAAGCTTATGGCATAACTTGTAGAAATAAACCACTGGAATGAAACCGTGAGGAAAATTACTGTTATTTCTCCTAAACTATCTCAATACCTGTACAGGTTGGACAAAAGTTCACACACACATCCAGACAAGCACTTTCCTGAGCAGTATTTTGCTGTTAACACTGGCATACTAAAATGTTGGCTAAATAACAAGATATATTTTATATTTAATTCCCCTTCAAATGCAGCATTAGAAGTGCAAATAAGAAAGAAAACTGAAGACACTAGTCTGCAGTTAACACCGGAGATTCTGGATATTTTTTCTTCTTGTTTTCAAGACAGCATTACTTTTGGAGGCTGATGTTAAGAATACCATGGACACTTCAGACAGACACCATTCCTTAGTGCATGTGGGTCACACCACTGAGGACCATCATATTGTGGGGTGGGTCAGATGCCCAACAGTGCAATTCCATTGTACGTTTTAAAGACCTATAATTTTATAGAGGAGACATAGCTTCTACAGGATAGTTAAGGACCTCCACGGCAAGATTCTGCTAACAGGCCTTTTCCAGAAATGTAGATTTACACCAAAGATTAATTTGTTCTAGCAGCTGCATGGTGT
This sequence comes from Pelecanus crispus, assembly GCF_030463565.1. Taxonomy (NCBI): domain Eukaryota; kingdom Metazoa; phylum Chordata; class Aves; order Pelecaniformes; family Pelecanidae; genus Pelecanus; species Pelecanus crispus. The sequence continues at coordinate 23,678,575 of NC_134654.1, read as the reverse complement.
TTTGGCTGCCCCTGAGTTTCCCACACACAGATTTAATCAAATCTCAGATGTTCTTTTTCTCTCATGGGAGGCAAAAGGGTAGAAAAAGCTGTTTGCAAAGGTTAAAGATCTTCTTTGTGAAGGCTCTCCAGTGAGAACAGAAAACATTATTCCAGAGAGAATGAATACTGCTAAGCCATAGCTGATACACTCGTAAATATTGATGAGAACAGTATGTGCTGAAGGGCATAAATATCTTTCATATTCACATCCAAACAACAATGCAGGAGAGTAAATAGTATGGTCATAGTAGCAGGGCTAGGTTTTTTCCTTTCTTGTACCTGTTCATGTGCTGTGGTTGCGTATCTCCATTACATCCATGGTATTAAGTCTTGCAAGAACTTGTTGCACTTCCCAAGGGCATTATTTCCATTATAAATAGTGACTGCACTGTTGCAAGACACAGAAAAAAGAAAAAAACCCAATCATCAGTTGAGGCAATGCAGAGATAGTGGGGATTCATAAGGGCTACTGCCAGCCTGGTGAGGTTAAACTCCCTAGGCTCCTCTTTACAGTTAATAAAGATAGACCCTCCCAGATGATAAGTCTGAGCAGCTAAATTAAGCTCTTGCTCTGACTAGCCTCTGAGGTGCAGGATCCTGTCTTCATTAACTATAAAGGGAGCCCATGTACATTAACTGTAGTGAACAGGGGCCTCACACCATCTACTTGAGTTATTTGACTGGGATACAATTCAGAGCATGCAAAGTTGGGAGTCTGGGTCCTACATAGACCGTGGCCTTCAGGCTGCTTCAGACAGTGATTCAGGACACCTGAATTCAGGTGCATTTTCATGCCTGTTGTAAGCCAACCTCATTGTTTCTACTTTTTAAGAATTTTTAATTGGTTTCATCTGGGATGGCTCCTGGACTGAGTTGCCCACATAAGCCCCCAGGTGCCAGGCCTGGCACAAGGGAGGCAATGGCCCAGTAGCAGCTTGTGTTTAGATCGCCCTAAAGCAGTTATGAAACTGCAGCCTCAGGTACGGTAAGTCAGATGATATCAATAGCCTCCTGCTTTTTTACTGCCATGATCATTTTGATCACTGTATCCTTAATCCAGTCTCCACCACTCACCCTGCTGTATCTCACTTCTTGCTGGTACTCAAGAAAAGGAATTTCAGAGAAAACCAACCAATATCAAAATTTCATTATTGCTCTAGGATAAATTCTATAATCAAGGCTTAAGGTGAGATTCTCTCCCCATGTAGGTTTTGTATGTCTCCACTGCAGAGTATGCGTGCTAGGAAAGCCAGACAAAGGATGGGAGAAGAACACCTTATCCTTTGTTCAGCCAAAAGTAAATTAATGGTTTACCTTCCTTTCCAGGTGAGCTTTTACAGAAAAAAAAAAAACCAAACCCAAACCCACAACAAACCAGTTTCATGCAAGCATTTTTGTTAGAAGCCTTTGTATGCTTCTCCCGACACAAACCAGCAAGATCACAGCCAAGCTATCATAGCCCATAGCCAACCAACCCAAATCACAGCTTAGCTAGCCACAGTCAGCTCAAAGGAGGAAATAAAGAAAATTTTCAAAGAATCAGTCATCTAACTAACTCAAGGTTGCAGTATTATGTAAATAGATATCAGAAAACGAGAAAGCCCTAAACGTGTTAACATTCACTTATGCAAATATTGACATCGAATCCAATAGGATTACTCCCCTGAGAAATGTTAAGTGTACACCTAAGTCTCTGTGGAATTTGGACTTAGGTTTGTGGAATAAATAGCTTTCTGAGAATTATTAATTTTTTTATATATTGCATCATGTGTGGGAGTACTGGTACAGTAATTTGAATATTACAGAAATACTGATTTTATAAAATATTCAGCTGGTCTCCTAATTCAGGTGAGGGATAAGACAGATACTCATAAAATTAATTCAGGAAATATGACAAACTTAGTCACATTATAACAAACGTTATTCATTCCCTTAGAGTAATCAGGTTTATTAAAAACAAAGGCTAGTTAATATTTTATGTTTGCAAGCATCTTTTCCCACTAATGGCCTAAAGCATTTTGCAAGCTCCATGCTGACAACATCTTAAGCGCAGTCCCTCCTCCTGTGAACCCCAGTTGCAAAGCTCTCAGCCGAGTACCCAGCTGCCACGCATCGGCAGCAGCTCTGTCAGTCCCTTCACAAGGCACAAAATGAACCCATTAAATTTCATGTAAATGCTACTGCTGACATCCATGCTGATTCAATAATTACAGCCTGGTCAAAAAACCCCTGTTCCCACTGAAATGAATGGCAGCCAGAAAGGCTGAATGTGCTGGCACCTGTATTAGGGTACACATATCTCCTCAGCTAGGAAACCATGCTTCAAACCAATGCCTTGGATACCACTGCGTGAGAGAAGATTTAGAGAAGAGCTGGAGACACGCATCCAAGCTTTCCATTTTTTGGACTGCAAAGCCTGGAATCTCAACGGAGGGCGTTGGTAAGTGGGAAGAGGTGGAGGAAAGCAACTCCACTGAGAGAGCATTTCTCATCAGAGAAACCCACCCATGTGCCAGGGACCAACACAACAACTTCCAGCATCTTGCTTCCTCAAGCCTGGCTCCGAGTCCAGCTCACGGAGAAACCTCGTGAGCGGGTGGCATGGGCAGGGCTCCGAGCGCAGCGAGCAGCCAAGGAAGGTTTTGGAAACGGAGCACCGCTAGAGGACGGTGGAGGCTAAGAAATGCCTGGCAGAGACCCTGGTGCTTGGAAATAGGCTGGGGGTCTGCAGAGATTTGCTGGAAGAAATTCAGAGTCAGTAAATAACTGCCCACGCACGTTTCAGCGCATCGTGACTTCTGTGTGCAGCAGGTAGAATCCGACTGGAGAAGATTCAGGGGGGAGAGCGCTAAGTGTTGCTAAGGTGAGGGTATGCTAAACGGTTTTGAGATTAATCGAAATTCACTGCCAAGGAACTGCACCCCCCCAGCCTATTGGCAAGCAGGAGTGGCAACAACTGCAGTCAGTATTTGAAGAGTCTGATGGGCGTAACAGGCTGAAATGTAATTGTTATGACTCAGAAAAAAATTAATCAGCTAGCAAAAGGGGTGACAGCTGTTTCTCTGATTCCATTTACATCTAATTTGTAGTGTTTACCTAATATCTTAGGTGCATTTCCAAGCTAAGAATACCTTTGCATTTCAGCGACTGATAAGTAAAAGTAGGTTTAATTTTATGTGAGTGACTAACTCTACCATTTCTTGCTAAACAGCAGGGATACAGACAGAGGGGGGGAAAAAAAAAAAAAGGAAAATTGAAAATCTCTGTTCTGGATTGCAGAACATGCTATATAAACTCACACTGGACATACCTGCATGAAGACCTTGCAAAGGCTCTATAAAAGATTACAGAATCATAAAAGATGTAAAAGATCTAAATACAAGCATGTCAATTAACCATGATCCTGAAGAAAGTACTTATCTAGAAGAACACTTAAGATATTTAACTAGTCAGCATACAAGCGTGGTTAACCTTAGGTTCATCATATATACATCTTTAAGTGACATTCCTTGAGTGGCAACATAACAAATCCCCTTCTCCTTCAGGGTAGTTCCAACTTGAGACATCTCCTGGTTTTAGCCCAAGTTTTGTGCCATCTCTAATGTAATTTCTGCTCATGTTTCTCCCATTTATTTAGGACTAGCTTACCACTTGCAAGGCAAAATATGTGTAAAAATACATGACAGCCACCATAGCACCTTTCACACCTAAGCGTCCTGGATCACTTTACAACCATGAGAAGAATCCCAGCATCACTATGAAATGGTTGCATTTAGATTTACAGCTGTAGTTGCCCCCTAACCAGGATGGGAATGATCTTCATAGCACAGCAGCACTGTAGTGAGCTGCCCACAGCTCGGTAAGGAGTCGGCGGCAGAGCTGGAGAGGGAGCAGAGTCCTGGTTTTTAATGCTCTGCTTCACTCCCTGGTGGAGGTAAATGCCACAATATACCTGTGGATAGTTCCCCAAGAACACTCCTCCAGAGCTATTAATTTTTTATTGGCAATTTATGGATTATCCTTCCTGCTCTCCCCCTGCTGTTCTCAGACATGGAACAAAATTTAAAAAACCTATCATGCCATTTTGCATTTCAATTAAGTACAATGGAACAGATTCCCAGGGGCTAGACTGGGATTTGCTGGTGTAGTCCTTTATGAACAGAAGCAGGACAGATCCCAGTTTGCTCCTGTGAACAGAACAGTGCCTACTCTGCACCCTACGCTGCCGGGTACAGAGGCCAGACCTTAGTCTGGAAATGCGGTTTTGCCTTAGGAGGTACGGCAAGAAATTGGCAGCTTGTTATACTTTCTCCCAACCTTGCTCACCCTCATGTGAAATAATAGTAAAGATCTGAAGCGACCGAATGCTATGCCAATTTCTGTGGTTTTGGCTAAGCAGCTTACTATTGGCTTTTACACACACAGTAGTTTGATGTTTTCTGGCAGGTTGGCAGCCCAGGGTATGATTTTTAGCTTTCTCTAATTACAGTGCTGCTGTCAATGTGCTAATGCCCATGGGGGAGCAGGAGAGAGCCTGTGCCCCGTGAACGGCTCCCACTCTGTGTGGAGTTGAAGCACTAAAAGATGTACACAAAAATATGGCCCCCCTTGGTGACTGCAGATTAAAACATGGACTCTATTAAAATTCACACCCTGCAGTTCTCAGTTTTGTTAATGGTGAAGACAGGAATAAATGTAGGAAAACAAAGCAAACCCAAGTGAAAACTGGAAGGCAAATGGACTTTTTTTGTTTTAAAAAAATTGCTTACAGAACAGAAAGAAGGAGTCACCATCTCTTGACACAAAGTGCCTGCCAGATGTACGATGTACCAAGGAAATGGCAAGCAGGTTGGTTTTCATACTGCATATAGCATTCAAGGGATGAATCAAGAGAAGAAATCCAGCCCTCTGCAGTCAGGTAGCCACCAGTTCAGCCACTGTTTGTAAACTCTTCTCTACAATGGCACAGAAGGAACCAGATACCTGTTTAGTCCTGCTGTAGTAATGCCTAGGAAATACCCTTGGAAAGGGCATCACGAGGAGTAGTTGTGTATCTTCTCTGCAGAAAGGACTTGAGTTTGAGGACTCTGAGGACCTTTACCCACTGCAGGATCCTAAAAATGCCAGTTCTTTAGAATCATAGAATGCTTTTAGGTTGGAAGGGACCTTGAGAGATCATCAAGCCCAACCCCCCTGCAGTAAGTAGGGATTGAACCTGTGAACTTGGCGTTATTAGCACCATGTTCTAACCAATTGAGCTGACCCGGCTGGTCTTTATGCTGTTAAAAAACTTTTCTACTTAAAGCAATGGAAGAAGTGGAATATGCACTGTCCAGTGCCTCAGAGTTGGGTATGTTGGTCTGAGAGATCTAAACTTAAGGGAGACATCTGAAATTTTGGCACTCTGTTGTCATGAAACGTATGTTCAAGGAATTATTTCAAGTGTCTCCCCAAATTAAGGAATGCTCTGTCTCTCTGATAAGGCCTCTCTTCTCAGTTCACTCCTGGTAATGACTTTGTGACTAAAGGAGAATAATGCTCTGAAAAAAAAGAAAAGAATGGAAGGAGAAAGAAATGCAATCTAAGTTCTTTTTAACTCCAGTATATTACTATTAGTTAAAATTCCCAAGATAACCTCTATTTCCACATATATGTAATAGTTTTCAATTTCAGTAGGTCTAGCAAGGACTGAAACTTCAGATGAGGACCAAGAAGCCTGGCTGTATGTATCACAGCTCCTTAATATTTCAATTTCTGTGACCTTTCCAGTATGCGTATAGATGGGTATTATCCACCAGGGAGAACTGAATAATGATCCTCCCCCCCCCTATTCTTTTCCTTGCAAAATCATTTCTTAGCAAATCCAGATGGTGCAAAGGAGCCTGATGAGAAGAACGACCTGTTTCTGAGCGTGGATGTCGGAGGACATATCCTGCATGTCTGTGAAACTGCAAATGAAGCAGATGTTTGCCATTACTGCCCACTATTGAGGTACCAGCATTTCTTCCTCACTAACCACATGCTGCAAGCAGCAATCATGCATCACCTTCTCCTCTTCTAATGGGTACTCAGGCATGTAATAAGTTGAATTTCATCTTGCTGATGAATCTTTAGTTGTTTGGCATGACAGGGCATTTCTTTGTTAAAAGTGAATGGAGACATCTGGCTTTGGCAGGGTGACTAAAATGAGCTGTGTTTGGCCAATGTCTCTCCTGTTTCACCTTAATTTGCTGACACTAGATCCAGCAACGCTTGCAGACTCAGAACAGGAAAGCAGACTGCAGAAGTCACCCTTTACACCTGCCCTATTTTGCCTTAGACAGCTTTATCTCCTGTGGTGTAAAACGCCTCAGGGATTCCTTATGTCACTTGAACGGTGCCAATGCTGCATCACGCACTAAGCAAAGGCACTAAACCTGTAAGCACACGGAAGATATTCCCATTAATTCTGCTGGCTCCACTGATGACAGCATTACTGTTAGCCAACCAAGCACCGAGTTCAGCTCTTTCTTGAGCACTTGTCCCAACTCTGCATTACGCAGAGAGGCGTGAGACCGTTCTGGCTCATTAGCATCTTACATGGTTTGCAGGACTGGTGTAAGTTACTGCACAGGCTAAGGGACTGAGAATCAGACCTGTAAGTTAGGGTCACCGGTGAGAGACTGCTGCTGTTTCATCCCCCTTGTAATAGCTTTCTTCCTTCACAATGAGTTATTGCGCTCCTATTTTTGGCTGTGCTTCATTTGGAAAGTTGGCACAGAAATATTGTTTGGCAGACACAGGCCTTCCCTGGCAATCTACTGGTTTGGGGTTGTTTGCTTTTAACTAATTCATTATATTGCTGAACTGCAACGTATACTGCTTGTTTTCCCCTCCAGCACAGAGTGTTTATTAGACAACTACTCTCAGGAAACTTCTCCAAGACAAACACTTAACCCTCAGCCTCCTCGGAAAGGCTGAAAATGCTTATTACCAAGCACTAGAAAACAAAGGCTCAAGTACATTAATGCATACAATTATTAATAATAATATTTTGCTCGTTATTAGTGAAAACTTGCATTAACATCAGTGTCTTCACCTAGATTCATCCCTGAAGTAGCAGGAGCTCATTACAGAGAGATTTGTCAGATTAAGCCTGGGTTTCCCTGCCTTCTCTCTCTCTCTTATTTCTCTAATGTGACTGTTCTCCATGACCCTAATATACGACAGTCATTTTAATGCTGGCAACTACCCTTCCGACTGGAAAAGGTACTGACTGCCAAAGACTTTTAAAGATATCACCAGTCAGCCCTGATTCTGGAGCCATGAAGCAGTTCACGTTCCTAAAAAAACAATTCCAGCAATTTCCTTTTGGTGGATCACCACTGAGGTGGGAGCCAGACACTGGAGTTCCTGAGCCTACCAGATACCAAATTTCCAGGCCTCTTAAATAATCATCAAATTCAGATTGTTCCCTGAAGCAAACTGGCTGCCCACGCGAGGCAGGTGCAGTGGGCTCACACCATCTCTGCTCCCTACTGCGAAACGGCCATGCCTCCAGTGGGCACAGCCAAACGCAACGGCAGAGAAACCACACAACAGGACATCACGGAGATCATTGATCTGTCGGGTTTCTGCCCATCATAATAAATAATTCACTAAAGAACATTCTAGACCAGAAGTTACAAGCTTCATAAAAGAGAAAAAAACCCCACCCTTTTCCTCTTGCATAGCTCCTGTTGCAGAGTGGCCCCAGTTCTCCGGGAGGCTTTGTGGGTTCTGCTGCAGCTCAGACCAATAATGGTAGGAAGTTAACTTTCAGGATTAAAGCGCTGACACATCACTACAGCTGTTGATGCCTGCATTACAGCCTAAACCCAGGCAGTGTGCTCATCATTAACTTTGTTGTCATTTTGCATATCAAATTCTCCTGCGAGTCACCCAGAGGAGTATAGATCAGCAGAGAAACATGAAGAACAGAAATGCTGTTAATAACATCCCCAAATCTTACATTTTGACTCAGTTTTAAAAACATGCCTTGTGACACTAGCTAATAAAGTGCTGCACAAGAAAGCATAGCTTTAATCTTTGTATTGGATTCTGGATTTATCGGAGTTTGGAGTCAATCTGTTTAGACGGTTAAGAAAAGCCTACCGCTAACCATCTGGGCTTACGCTGCTGCCTTGCCATTTGTTGACATCAGCAGTCCTTGAAATGTTCCCAACAAAGCATAATTTTTTTTATTTTTCACACCTGGGTAATTAAAACAGGTATGCATTGTACATTGGGACCCATTTTTAAAAGGCATCATTTTCTCAACCCATAAATGTAATTTGCTATCAAATTAAGTATTTCCACACCCCATTTCTCCAGCACTTTAGCATTTTAATTTGAAATACAGTTGATAGAAATTACTATTTTCAAGCAGCAGCCAGGTTTGGATGCAATTCTGAAGTAAGTACGTACTTGCCTTTTTCTTATGCACCTCGGTAGTTTATTGCCTTGGTGTGCAGCAGACACAGTGAGAAACGGCAGAAAAAGCAATAAGAAGGGGAAAGGTACTTCATAAAATGGAGAGAAGAGGGCAGGAAGATATGATTTGTTTTACTAGAGAGTTACCACTGTAAGCCTTTCTTAGTAGAAATTCCTATTGTATGAAACTTGATTTTCAGTGCAGCATTTGGAATTAAGTTTGGCCAATTCAGAAGAAATAAGATATGATCCCTACAGCAAAATCATCACCTTAAAAAAAATATCCCAACTTAGAATTTTGCAAGGCTTCGATACCTTGGCTTCATTCACAGATTCCAGCTGAGACCCAAACAGATAATATACAGGTATCACACAAGAAATAATTTTTTTCACAGTATTCCAAGCAACATACATAATCTAGTTTATCTTACTCAGATAAATTGTCCTGGAGATCAAAGTTAATAATTTAGGTGAAAAGGGCTACCACCAAGCCTGAGTTTTAAGAACCGATTTTCCTTTTGGGAGCGCAGAATACAGAAGCACTGTACATGGTGTTATACTGACTTTTCTCCAGTGATCAAATCACAAGATGCAGCTGAAATTCAAAATTTGAGTTTCTCTGCTTTAGTAGATTGTAGTCTAACTATAACTGTAGCTTAATGCATTTTTTTCAAAGTGCTAATTTCATTAGATTTATTTATAGTTGTAGCGGAACGGTAACAAGTTACTCTATAATTCACGGACCACGTGTGTAATAAGAACCATTAGCTGTCACATCAGTGCAGATGAAGTGAGCTTTGACCTGTGAATTACTGTCACAATAAACTCAACTCCTGCAGATACCAATGGTATTCTTGTGGATATAGGGTATGTTAATTTGAAGTAGGTACTTTAGTGAGGAACCTGAGAAATTAAAAAGATTCTATCTGTTCCCAATCTTTGGTCTTATTTGAGAGCTGTTTTTCTAATAAACCTATCTGAATATGCAGAAAGTAACAAGTTGCCCAACAAGGAGAACTAGCGAATAACAGTGAAGGGAAGGACAATACCTTGCCTGACAGATGAGTTACTTCCAAATATATATTCAGGCAAAGAACAACAAAGGAGCACGAATGCGACCTACATTTTTGTCACTAGTAAAGAAACCCAGAAAACAAAAAAGGATAAAAGAAAATGTAAAGAATAATTGGGGATAATGATGGTAATTTTTTTTCCCTATTCTGAGATAATTGATCCACACTGAAGATGTAATTATAGTACATTAAAGAGATTAAACATAAGGTCTGAGGCACAGAGTGAAGACAAGCGTGAGCTGAGATACTGTAATTATGACATTTTGGGAGTCATAATATTTTGATGTTGGCCTTTCAAAATTCAGGGACAATGGCAATACAGCAAGCATCATTTCAGTTGTCAAATGTCTGCTATTTCTCTCCCTTTTCTTGTTTCTTCGGGCTGCAGTCTCTGACAGAGTGCCTGCTGCCAGCAAGAAGCAAGTTAAATGATGTGACAGTCCTTTTGGTTAGGGACGACAATCCTGCTGCTCAGGTTGTCTTCTTTTGATTGCTAATCACACTTCAGAAAATGCAATTCATTTACTCAAGGGGCTCCTAAACCTTCAAGTCTTTGTTTGTTTGTTTCCAGACCTCTTTCTTCCCTCTAGGTGATCTTGCGCCTTACCCCTTATTGATGCTATACCTGCGGTGATGTATAGTTTTGAGCCGTTAATGTTCCACCTGTCACGTAGGACAGTGTGTGACATGCAGGGCTGGGCTATAGCAGCAGCCAGCAGACTTCAGCCTTAATTATCCTCTTTTGTTATCAGCCTTGGAAGAGCTCCTGAAACAGGGAAGCCCCCCAGCCTGCCTAGTACGGCTCTGGATATTCATTGTTAATGCATCGCAGATACATGCAATGACAACAGCTTTTAACTATTTAGAATATGCATTTCTGTGCTGTCAGTCAAGCAGCTTCTTAGGACAGATAAAAGGAATGACTCAAATATAGAAATTCAAATCCTAGGGAGGAAGGAAGACTCCAGTGAATTCAAGTACTAGCTATTTGCTATTAATTCTATTATTTTGTGTATTTTTTCTGTGTAAGGCATTCTTTATTTCCTTTATTAAATAATGAATATAATATAGAATGCTAATTACAGAACATAATTCATTTGGTATCTTTTCTGGGGTGGCATCTATATGATATCCTGATCGATTTGCAAGTTCCTTATCACTTATCTATAAGCTAGTCCTTAAATATGTCAAAGTGGAAGTTGTTCTTCTTCTGAGCCTGCTCTTTTCTGACCACACAAATTCCAAAAGAAGTGTGCAGGCTGAAAAGCATACAACACAACTGCTCAGGAAATGAGAAAAATCTGGCAGGTCTACTACAACCAGCACTGACAGACTTGGAACACACTAGACGTTTCAGAAGAGATCAAAAGTATTAAAACACACAAAGACTTAAATGCATTCAACCTATAGCCAACACCAACAAGTGCAAGGAAAAGGCTTTAGTCGATAATCCAAGTGTTGCAGGAGAAGCTGCCAAACAGATAAACCAGCCTTAAATTTCTGAGGCTGCAGCTACCTCCTACCTGCCCAGTGGATAACTTGTTCCATGAACTGATTTGTTTTAGTAGGGCTTTGAGCAGTTGCTTTGCTGATCACCTTAAAAGCAACTTTAATTTCACTTCATCAGCTGGCATACGCACTAAGTGTGCCCATGCACTAAGTGTGCCCTTTAAAGCTCTTAATCTTTATTCCAATTTCTTCTGTTACTACATTTGGGGAGATTGATAAGGAAGGAGCAGGGAAGGAAGTTTTAAGCTCCTCTGCAATTCTGTACTTTGGGCATCTGCAGCTTACCCAATTTCCCCAGGTTTTGCTCATGCTTTGCTTCTTACACTCCGTTGAGACCTCAGGGAGTGGAGACTACCAACGTGCTGTGTGCTTCAGCCTAGTCAAAGCCTGATCAGAAAAGCCCTTCTACTGCAGAGGAGGACTGGAAATGGAGGCAAAGCCAACCGATACATAAATATCATAGAATATGCAGCTTCATGCTCAAGTTTATTCTCAAGAAGCTGTTACCATCCTACTGAAACCAAACAACCTTAAAGAAGCTTTCAAGAGACAAAAGGGCATTGGTACTAATGAGAATAAACAATTAAGTAATAAAACATAGCTGAAAAAAGCAGCTGAAAATTTGCTTGAGGAGACAAGAGAATCAACTAAATTAAAACCCAGATCTGCTGTTATATTTACTACCAGAGTCAGTACAATTATAACTCTTCAGGATCAGTTTTGCCTCCAAAGAGACAATTAGGCTGAAGGTTGCAGTTGTTACTGCAACAGCTCTTTCAAGTATTTCCCTCAACCCTTGTCTCATTTAACATCAAGAATGAGTTTCAGCCATCTCTATCTCCCCCAAATTCTCTTCTTGTATCTGCAAGTTCCCTAAAAACTACCAAAAAGTCACAATGTTATAAAAACCAATTTGTTAAAAACAAAGGTCTAGTCCATCACTCAAGAAAGTGAAAATGTTGCAGGGAGGAAAAAACAGTACTGAAATAGATTAATGGAAGAAAGTAATGAAGGCAAGAAAAAGTCCAGAACAAAAGGCCAAATGCTTCATATTAGACAGGAGGAGAGAGAAAACTGTAAGGTCATATATAATCTGGTCAGTTGAAAATTGTAAGCAGATGCATAAATGAAAGTAACAGCAAACAATATCTTAAAAAGTGGCTGCCGGAACTGTAAAAAAAAGTTTTTTCATGAGCAATGCAATTCATGAAATCATTTTCCAGTGACTTTGTGTTCTGTGTCCCCTCCTCCACCTGCATTGTCCCCAAGTCCGTGCCATGGCCAGCTGAGCAGCACGATGACCCCTCGGTGCTCCCGCAGGCTGGGTGCTCCACTCTGCCATGGGCGCAGGTGGGAGGAGCAGCTGGTGTCCTCTCACCCGGGCAGTATCTGGTCCTCTCTCCATGTGCCAGTTTCTGCAGAAGCTCTTATCGTGCCTTATACCTCTCTGTCAAATTGGTTTGGGTGTAAACTGTTATTTCAGCTACTAAATCCCTTTTCTCTTTCTTTTTAAAAATTGCATCTACATACATGTTTCAAACTTCATGCAACATTTAGTCTTGTAAACTCTCTAGGACAGGGACTGCCTTCTAATGCCTCAAATGTTGGGTGACAACCTGACTGAGCTCTGTAAGTGTCACCATATTATGAATATTAAATCATATTAATAACGGAAGAACATGGAGTTCATGCCCAGACAGTCTTCAGCTCTGTTGCTAGAAATGCACCTCTAAGATCAAGAACCAAGAAGACAACAGGGGAATCTCCTCCACCTTTTCTCCTTGCCTTGCTCCTGAAGCTGCAGGTACTGATGGTGAAGATGCTGATGAGAACTCCATGAGCACAAATAACATTGTTTAAATCCTCAGCAATGACAAGAGCAATTCAACACTGGGGAGGAAGCAATAATTAACATTTGGATTTTGCTGACTTTTATAAGGCTGCTCTTACTGAACTTTTTTTTTTCCTCCTTACTGACTAGAGGGAAGAAAGAAGAATGACTTGTCATTGTACTCCATTGATGAACAGAGGCACAAACTAGCTTTTGTTGTCAATAAGAAAATATTGTACCATTTCTTTTGGAGACATCTCTGGCTTTGATTTTTTTTTTTTTTTTTTTTTTTTTTGAGAGAGATAAAACTCTCCGTACACTATGTAAGTAGTGAAATGGCTTCTTTTGAAATTCTGGAGACAAAAAAGCTCCTTTGATAGAAGGCGTGCATTGCACCTCTTTTCACCTCTCTGCTAACATTGCTTATTCTTGTTAACTGGCTAAGAGCTGTGCAAAGATCTATTCAAATTTCAATGATATCATTTACTCATTTATCATTTATCATTTCATTGCTGTTCAAGAATCTTGACAAAATCCATGTCTATCAATTATGTGAAGAAAGATGCCATACATGTTCAAGCAGAAGTGCACAAAGTATTTTACTTTGTATGGATGCAATCTCAGATACAGGAGACAAAAAGGGAATCACACGCTAGCAGGTGTTACTGTTACCTGTTTTCAAATGTGAGAACAAAAATTATAGCAAAACATATGTGCAATACTTCATCAGGAAACGAGCAGATCCTTTGTGTGATTTTAAGGGGCTTATGGCAGAAAAATGTGGGGTGCTTATCTGTCTCCCAGTTTTACAGTTTCAACAATACTGCACAATGTCTTCCACAGCATGACACAGTGAGGCAGAATGTTTTTACAGATCAAACTGAGGCCAGACTTGGGTGCCCCAAAAGGGTACATGGATTTAGCACAGGTACCATCCAAGACTGTAGTGCTTAAACCTCTGCTTCACCCTTACAACATTTAAGGGTTTTCTTACTAATAAACTAGGAAACAACAGTTTTGCTTTCACACATGCCAGACCTATCTCCATCTCATGTGGACTGAGCTGTTTGGCCTAACCATCCTATGGACCCACAAATCAGGCTTTGCCTTGTCTTATAATTCAAGTCACTGTCTCTTAGCAGCACTCTTCTTTCTATAGATAGCTGTTTAAACCATTCTGGAAGTCAAAGACTTTTGATCAAATATATTTTAAAAAATTTTCAGTATGTTGTTTCATAATAAGAGGAAGAACACATCAGAAAGACAGATGCATCTTTGGAGGATGAAATCGTCAACCCTTTAAAACGACCAAACTGTATCTCTGGTTATTGTATGATGCTTTCCTACCTTCTCTCCAGCCTCCTACGCCAGCCAGCAAGCACAGATGCTCACTACCATTTCCTAATTAAAGCCCTAAGGCAGCTAAACAGTTACTGTGTTCTATTAAACTTTAGCGTGCATTCAAGAACCCTTCTTAACAGGGATGCTTCCTTGAACTGGAGTATTGAGCTACAGCCCCTTCCATGTCTCTTTAGCACATTTAAAAGGAGCTAATAAGAGAAGATGGTTATTGCTGGTGGTGACAGAAGTGGATAACCCTCTTGTTAAAACCACGCTGCACAGAGAGGGGTTGTTGTTATGTCCCAGCTTGCAAAGACACATAATGATATTGCCTACTTCATTAACATCAAGGGCTGTCTCATCTCTAGAAAGAATTTCCTCCACCTGTTTTGTTTATCTAGAGCCCAAATTAGTACCTTTTTCTTCTATTCAAAAGCCATCCTGCAGAATGCACTGAAATCCGCTGCTGAACTGGTACAAACTTAAAATACTTCTTATAAAAAATTAAAACTTGGTTGATTGCTCTGTGTATCTGCAAGTAGGTCACTAATTAATCTAAAAATATTTATTTGCAGATCAGGTCCATATTACTGTCTGCCTTATGATAAATGCAAGTTCATATTCAAAGACTATGTTTACATTCATCACATGAGCTAAGCTTGTCTACAGTAATTAACAGTTATTCAGATGCTGCCCATTACTACTCCAAATAAAAAAGAAAATATTTTTTCTTTATCATTAGCTAGCTAGGTCAGTGAACACAAGGGCAATGTACATCTTAAAATTCCCAGGAAAGCAGAGGTTAGTTCCAACACTTAAAAAACCCTAAATCACTGTCAGCTGGGAAAAGTCATAATATACGAACACACACACACACAAATAAGGTAATTGCTTCCCCCCCACACCCCCGCTTTCTCTCTGCACTTTAGAGAGATCACAGAGAATAATTATAACTATTTTTTAAATTCTGTCAAATGAACCCAGTTTTGCTTCCAAGAATCAACTCTGTGCTGCTGCTTTAACCTTAATCTAAAGGATTATTTGGGTGAGTGAAAATTGTCTACGAGTGTCACGGCAGCCGTGCTCCAAATAGGAAGTTGACTTTTGAGTAGAAGAGGTTATAGTCAAGATTCACTGTGACTTTGACTTTCAGATGATGAGTCTGGTTTGATTTCCATGTAGGTTAAAGGCAATCATATCTTCAGAAAGAAAGGGGAAAAGATCCCAGAAGTTTAGCGTGTCCATATTCTCATCCAAGAGTTCCCAAAATGGATATAGGCACCTAAGCTGTACTCAGGGCCCTGACTTTCCACTGACATCTCCAGGACGTTACATATGAATTGAAGTTTAAGAGCCTAAAGTTCTTTGTGCCAGCTGCCAGCACTGGCAGGGTCGGAGATACTGCTTGTTGTTCTACTATAGATTGTTGGAGGGTTTTTTTCCCCAGCTGGGGGAAAAACCACGCAAAACAGCCGCAAGCTTGAGCGGAAGGGAAGAGGAAGAAGCTTGATTACGTTTCCTTCTGTATTAAGCAATTCCTCCATCCTTCAGAGTGATATGCAGCTCCATAGTTTCTTCAGGTGGCAGAGAACTTTTGTGTTGCCTTTCAGTCAGGATACACTGGAGGACTAAAATCTAACTATTGGTCCTCTCTTCACATCTGTCATGACACTACAGATCTTCTTGCCAAAGACAGAGCTGCTACATCCCGTTCCACTCAAATTCTTGTACTCAATAGAAGCAAAGGTCATTCAGGATAAATTCCACTGTCTATGCTTTTACCCTCAGTATGGGATTTTCCAGGAACTGGATAAGAAACATTCTATCCTAGAACAGCAAAAGACTGTCCTGCTGTTATCTAAAAATCAGGCAACATAGTATTACAAGCACCGTGTAGGAACACAGAAAATAAACTGCCTCAATATAATTTGATCTATTTTTCTAATAACTTTTCTAATGAATATTTTATTTTCTGTAGTGCTGGACTTAATTTGCTTGGAAGACAATTGTCATTACATTAAGGAACAAACAGTTCACTAGAGCTGAGGAGGGCAATAATTGATTTTTCAACTTGGTGGATGAATTAAGAAATCATTATTTTTATGTTCGAAGCCACATAAAAAAAAAAGCTGGTGTGGATTCTGAAATACTTCACTTGGAAAGACCAATTTTGATGTTTTCTAGTTCTCCAAATATTTTTTCTTTAGTCAATTTGGATTGATATCTACCTGTTGTAGTCGATATCGCTTTCCAATTAGGGTTAAGGTGTTCATCACTCTCCCAGCTCTCGACAGCTGGGAAGGCCTGTCTGGGCAAGTAGCTCTTCCAGAGAGCAAAGCTATTATCGATGTCTTTGAAAACATCATGTCTATCAGTTATATAATCTGCCTGGAGATCCTATGTGACCAACAAATAAGGCGTGTTTTAATTTATGTGGGATAAGGCATGGTTCAGAGCTCTATGCTCGTTGCCTATATGTGTAAATATTTTAGACTGAGGATTTTAACACCAGTCACTTATTTGGATCTTATTGAATGATCTCCTGATTAAAAAAATGTGAGTTCTACCCCATAAATGGAAGCAGAATAATCCATGCAGCTTTGCAAAGGTCTTTGATGTCTTCAGACGAAGAGCGACGAGCATTAATATGACTCTATTGCCAGCATAAAGTTACAGCTATATCCTCTCTAGCCCTTGAGCTGTGTTAAAGAAGGCAATGACACGTAATTCATTCTATGTAACTGTGTAAGAATGATCATATATACACAATTAAAAACATAGTTTTTATCAATTATGCAGTAGCATCTCATCTGTACTCTACTAATTAGAAAGGGGAAGAAAAAAGATAGTGGCTGAAAATTAATTATGCCAACAATTCTATACTGTTTAGAACCTAGTTATAAGAATTAAATATTTATATCATTATGGTTTCCATTATGCATCCTAATGTGATTGCCTGAGAGAAAATACTGCAAGGTGCTCCAACACTCATGCAAGTTTAGAATTTGGATTCTCCCACGAGCTAATAATGCCGACAAGGTTGTATCTAAATTTGATATCTTCAGACAAGAGTCTTCTTTCCACATGCAAGCTTGCAATTCATTTCAAGCTGCTGATGTGTCACATTGATCTCACAACTTTCTATTAAATTAAAGAGTGTTCTGAAAATGTAAAGGTACTGAAATGGTTCCAAAACTAAGTTACAGATCATAGGCTGAATCCAGGGGCCTGTTACAGAGTCCTTCCTCAGGGTCGGGTGGTTGTTACAGTATTTCAGGATCAGAGGCTTATTATGTTTAGAAGAATGAAGTTAAGGTTTTTTTGAGAGTTTTCCACCCACCTTCTATTCATATTTGTTTTATACTCCCCTTCTAGCTTTTATTTGCCTGGAACCTTTTTTCTTCATTTCATCTCTTGCAGTCTTTCCTCAGCAGCTAGAAACACAACTTTAAAATTGCATCAAAACAAGGCTGTTCACCTTTCCATGTGCACATTCATCTCCGAATGCTGAATGTTTATGTAAAACAGGTTCAGCCCTACAGCTCCTGGCAACTTGCCAGCGCAGCTCAAGACTGGCAAAATTTATGATTGTTATTCACTGCAAGAAGGCTTTGCTCTTTGCAGGTAATTGTTAAAAGGTCAGGCCCTGACCCCACTCATTACACAATGGGTTATTGTCTAGCTTTCACCCTGAGGGGTTCTTTACTTGCAACTTTTACAAAAACTATAAAATGAACCTACCTTTTCATCAACTAGCCTGTTTCTCTGCCATTTTTTCCTACAGAATCTAGTGTCCCTCTCTAACTTTCCTTAATTTTTAATGCTCATCCCTTTATACTCCTGAGCGAAGTTAATGAGACATATCTAGTTGGCCCAGCATGCTGGGCTGAATAAGATAATTTCTGGACTACACAGAAAGTCCTGGACTCTACAGGTCATCATACTGCACACTACATTATTTTGTAATGAACTCAGAAGCATAAATAGAAAATATACATAAAGTCTCTCTTGTGAAACAAATTTCACTTAAACACTCAGCAATTTAGGCTGCCAAAAAGGCACTTTAACACAGAAGCTGAAAAAGAAGGATGATTTAAGAAATTATTTTAGGCTTTGAGAAAACACAGAAACATATGGTTAGTGTTAAATATTTGTATACATGATATAGCAAATAGAGATGTCTCATGGGTTTTGAATCAGTTATTTAGAGAGAAAGAGAAGAAAAAAAAAAAATACCATGCTGTGTCCCTTCTTTAGCATAGTCTAGAAACAGATTTTCTTAAGACAAGCATGTCTGAGAGAAGCTTTGATTAAAAAAAGAAATAAAATCTCTGAGACCAGCATCAAATTTTAAAGCCATATTTTAGCACTTCTCCCCACTCATTGCATGAAAAACCTGTGGCCATAGCAAGCACAGCCCTTTGAAGGCAGGGCCCCTGCCTGGGACAGGAACCCAGAGACTTTGAAGCTGGGCACCAACCTCCAGCAAAACCAAGCCCTTTAAAATGGAAGGTAATTGATAGAAAATCTTTGAATAAGGAACCCTTCAGGTATGTGAAGTGTTTAAGAGCAAAGCTTTTTCTCCAGTGATATCAGGTCCTTGATATGAGACAGTAATTTAGAGAACTCTTTAATTTGGAGAATCCTTAGGTATTATATCTTTAGGGAAAAAAAGGAATGTGTCTGAAAATAAAAGCAGATAGGAAATAAAGCAGGAAAGGCACAGCGACTTAAACCTGTGGAAATATCAGCTGTTAAAAGTGGCAGGACGTTACCGATACTGTGCAGTCACTTCTTTTGTTTTGCATCGCTTCATGAAAAACGCCTCCCTCCTCCCGGAGGGCGACCTGCACCATCAACCAACCTCCCCACCCACATACCTCATCCCTGCTATCAGACAAGGTGCTTTTAGATCCCAGTTGGAAACGGCCAATTGCAGGATACAGTGAAACCCAAATGTGTCCTCCCCCAGCCCCCCAAAGGTAGTGTTACAAATGCGAAGTGTATGGAAGAGTCTTAGCTGGCAGCTTAGAAATATAAAGAAAATAGGAGAACTCTCCATTAACAACATCATGAAGGTCCCAGTCAACAGATCACTGAAAGCAAGTCATAGTTCAGTATCAAACTAAAAATGATTTTGTCTGTGTGCGTGTGTGTGGATGCACACAAGGGCACATGTACGCATGGAAAATCCTTTCTGTTTAATTCTCAATATTCAGGAGTCATTAGGTGTTTAGCAAAAGGAGCAGGGAGAAAAATGCAGCACGTCAGTATTACAGAGTAAGTAGTCACCTGCCTATCCTGCCTATTTATATCCAACACTCTCTTTACTGCTGTTTAACTTCTTCAGACAGCTGCAGTCATACATGGAGTGATGTAAAGGTTGCTCTAGGTTGACAGGCACCTTATTAGCATATGTCACTATAATATTAGCAGTCATTTTCTCATTGACATCAAATGGGATTTTTCTGGCCAAAAGTCAGGAGGAAAAAGATTCCGTAGCCCTGATCATACCTGAAGCTGATTATCAGCTGTGTAAATAATGCCTGCATTAGCTGTGTGCAAAGACAGCAATCTAAAAGGAGCGTTATTCTCCTAGGAGCTTGTGTATGCAGCAATGAAAATGATATGGGGGTATTATGCCTCTCAAGATTTTAAACGTTGTTCGACACATACAAAATATGTCTATAACATTATATGCAAATAACTCCCTAGAGTAAATATGTATATCAGTTTACCTGAAAGCTCGTTTGGGCATACCTTTCTGTCTTTTCAGTTCATTAGAAGATCAGTATCAGGACTTGCTTGCTCAGCACAAGAAACAGTTTGAAGAGCTGTTTTTTCAAAGGATTTTACACACTTTTCATTTTTACAGAATTTTAATTGGAATGCCCAACCAACATGGATCATTTTTGACTGAGGTGGCATTAGTTCTAACAGTACTGTCTCCCAATGGGAACAAATTGATCTGGATGCAGAATGATTTGTGGGAAGAATTTCCATGGCACAAATGGCTATTTTCTACCTCTCTCCTATTGATTTTTCAAGTGCCATTCATGCCTCTTCCCACTGTCTTTAAATTGTGTTGACATCTGTTTACTCACCCATTACAAACAATTGGTCCAATAAAAATACAGAACAGGGAACATGATAAATCAATAGCTGAGACCAGTGAAAAATGGAACATCAAAGCGACGAAAGTGAAATGATTATTTTGACCATACTTAATCAATCCTGAGAACTACAATATCAATGAAGAGTTCAAGAGGGGGCAGTGATATATTGTATTTCATGCACACACTCAGTTTGACTAGTGAGATTTTTTTGTTCATATAAAATTATGGAAAATAGCCTATATTCACTCAGCCTCTGAGCATCACTGAGATCAGGGCAGTTGTAGGAGGGATAAATGCTGTGCACATTTCATGTCACAGATTTTCTTTTTGGTGTGAAATGAATACAGTCAGGTCTGTCCTGCTGCTGCAGAAGGGCAATGCCCTGCTGGGAGCATCATACCAAGACAACCACCAACAGCCAGATCTACCCAGAGTCAGGATTTTATTCCATTCTGTCATTTTACTAAATGGGACAATGAGGAAAGTGGTGACATTGCCCAAAGTGCCCTTCATCCCCACCTCTTGTACTCTAGATACTTGCTAAGCCACCCTCTTGTATTTCTAGTCCAAGCAAGTTCTAGTATTATAATTATAGAAACAGGAGTGAATTATCTCTTGGGGTTAATTGTACTTTTTCTTTTCTTTCTGCATTTTATCAAAAGACTAATGTTAAGGACGGCAAAGAATTTCTAATTAAGCAGATGCCCATCAACAGTTTTTTAAGCAGAACTTCTATTTAAAAAGCAATGAATATTTTCCCTACTATCCCCCTTCAACAGATGTTCTGCCTAATCTACATTCACTTTACTCACTGTCTTACCTTTAACCTTTCTTTTGAAGGTATTCATAGAAGAGAATGTCAGTATTTATCTACCTGCTGTGCTTCCATCTGTCTATGCAGTGCACGAATAACCACAAATTATATTTCCTTTGTGAAAATTTGAATGACAGGAGCATTTCTAAGGCTTCATATACATGGAATGATCAGATGCTATCTCCTTGTCTTGGAGGAATTATTCATCCCATATCTGGACATGCAAACCAGGAACAGCTGCCAAATCTGGATTTGGGTTTCCAGTGTCTCCACTGAGATTTTCTACCAGAAGTCTGTCTTGGTTGCTTTTCCATCACCCTTGTTTTGCTTATTTTTCTTGACAGGGAAAATGAAGCAGGAAGGTTCATACCCAAGACTGCCACAAGGAATGTAAGAGCAACATAAAGCTGTTTTAAAGAGGTCTCCTTTGGGAAGGATTATTGGAATAATGATCTGCAAACCTGTTAAAATTTATACAGTTTAAAGACTGGAAAACAGGTCCTTCCCTGATGATTCCAGTGGAGCCACACGGACACTAGATCTGGTCTCAGGATTTATGTGCTCTAAGATGTACGTTAAGTTTCCCATGCAAGATACCAAAATATGCTTCTTTTGGACTACTTAGAGTAACAAGAAAAATAAAGAGGGAGTGTTCCCTGAAGGAACTTTGGCCTTTGCATTTACCTGAAATGGTGTCAACTCCTTTTTGCCAGGTTGGCGGAAGGGGCCACAGAAATGTGCCCTTACCAAGCCAAATACAAATACTAAACCAGAAAAATTTACAACAATTGCAGCAAGGCTCACTTCTACATTTAAAATAGAGAATAAAAACTTATTTTAACTGCAGCAAAGAAACATGGATATATTATATAGCAACAATACCAAAGTATAGTATATAAAGACTTTTTAAAATAGATAAACCTGAAACAAACTCCTGATCCCATGATTTTTTGAAAGACTGATTCCAAATCTCATCTTCAGAGATTCTGAAAAAGGAAGAAAATATGACTTTTTTTTGTTCCACCCACAAGTTAAAAGAGTGTGCATTTTCAAAACTTTTTAAGCATCCAAACGGCAATGACAAAATACAGTCTTAGATGAGTTGATCTTTCATGTGTACTGATAGCCAGTATACACTGTCATTACACCACGTTACTCTTCTAATATCTAAAACTAAGTCTTTCATTTTTTTAACTATCTAGCTATTGAATTGAAAAAAAACAAAAGAAGTGTACATAAAACATACACATATAATCTTTGTCAAGAAATACACAGCTCAGATGCAAGGTCAGCAATAATATCTAAAATATGTAAACCTTCCTGTGCATGTACCTGTCAAAATCAAGAATGTTTTCCTCCTCCTCAAGTTTTTTGAGCCCACTAACAATACAGAACTTGATTTATTTGAATTTCTTTTAAAAACAGTTAATTATAATTGCATCTATTGGCAAACAAGATTTCCTTCTTCTTTTCCGACTCACAGAGATGTCAGGTGCAAGCCAGGTACTATAAACCAGAATGCATTCAGAGAGAATTAAAAGTCAATGAATCACAGGAATAATAGTCCATCTGCCCACTTGTGCTCAGTGTCACTGTAATTCTGCAAATGCATCTGAAAATACCAGGGTGAACACAGTGAGTAGCAAATTCTTGCTCTACTCAACACTTCCTTTCCAGAAAGGTTCTTGCTAAAAACACAAAGTGAGCTCATCATCTAAGTTCACAATCAGTTTTCTTCAAAGCAGTTGTGCAGAGTCCTCTTTAAGGCTGTCAGAAGAATCACCTATGAAGTGGCATTTTAATATCTTGGACAGAATTCTGGCAAATGGGGCAGAACAGATCAAATGTTGATTTCTCCTTCAAGTACTCAATTCTTTTTATTTAGGCTAATTTAGTGCTCATGAAAAGGGTCTGAGCTAACAACTGTGCCACATAACAGAATTGTGCACAGTCTTAAGAGCTGCTCCAGCAGAATATACAACACTGAAGTATAAAACAGACTGGATGATCTGGTGTATTTGCTAAAATAGAGAAGCAACTTAATCTACTAATTTAGCTGGTCCATGCTTCTGGAGGACACGTTCCAGTTCAAGCTCCTGCCTCTGAGAGGCGTCTGATGTTAGTTTTACAGGATGCAACACTCACCTCTGAAACAAAGCATGCCCTGCAACATCTGCCTGGGGAAGTCAGGCTCCTAAAAAAGGAACAATTGAGTGAAAAGGGAAAGCCATAATCACATGTTATCTTTAATGCTCCACAGCATGTTTAAGGTAAGTATGGGGCCATCAATTCCTCACCCTGGCCAAATTCCAGGATTGGCAATTAAATCTTCCTGAATGTCTAAATTACAGTCTAAAGCATCCTCCTGGACACAGTGGGACTATGCAAAATTTTACTTATCTATTTCTCTCCACTGACTATTAAAAGAGTCTGGTCTAGTCTGGCTCTCTAAAATGCAGACATCTCATTTTTATGTGCAAATGTTAGGATAAATGAATCTCATCCCAAACTGCTGGGAACAGAAAGGAGGAGAATCATGCCCAACATAATGAAAAGGTTTACCCATAGCTGAGCCTGAAGACTGAAGGAGGAAAATCAGATAGGGGAAACTAGGGAAAGAGAAAAAAAAGAGGCCAAATTATAAGAAAAGGAACAACTTTGGAACATCATTGTAATTATCTTGTATCGACATGAGAAAATCTAGTACTAATTCTGTATGTATTTAGAAAAATAGGGAAAAGTGTACAGTGAACTATGTAATCAACGTTTTGACCAACTAGGATACAAGTCAATCTGCTTTTCATCCAATAGTTGTCTAGTTTCCCAGGAAAAAAAAAAGGCAATCACTACTATTTAAAAGGCTTGCAAGGTGAGAGGTAGGTTAGCCAGTACTTTGCACTTGATATCACTAAGAGAATTACAGATATTATGCTGGATTTCTTCCCTTAACGCATTAACAATAGAGGTTTTTGAAGAAGCTCATTTGTTAGGCTCAGGCATATCACAGGATCAAAATATTCATGATTCAATTATCTGTGAAGAACTGCAGAAGGTCAGGGTGGGTCTGAAGGATGCCACATTAAGGAAGGCAAGTGAGAATCAGCACCTTCCCCATCGTTCTCCATACTTGGAAATTTTTGCATCTTTCACAGGACTGAACCGTGCTGCTTAACTGAGTAGTATCTGGACACACTCCAAGAAATGTAGGGTTTTCCCTACCATCCCTCAGGATGGGGGCATCCCCTCTGATTTCAGTCTGATTTTCTGTTCACTTTACTTCTCTTAACAAAACAAAAGACTCTCTAACTCCTTTAAGTCTTCGTGCCTCCAGGTTCCACAACGCTTGAAATCTGGCCCTAGAATTGTGAGAACAGGAATCACTTCCATTTGAAAACAGTAAATAAAATGCACCCTGTAAGCTCACAATTCAGTGATGCATTATCTGTATCAAACCAAGAAATGTATCTTTAACACCTTGACGGTATTAAAGACTTGAAGGATTTTTAAAGACTGAAGTCTAAGGTTGCTTGTGAGAGTATTCTGACTGAGATTTGCAGGGAGGGTATCAAAGAGAATACATTAAATTTCTCTGCAGATTAAATCATTATAAAGGAAACTACATGAAAGACAGTATTTCTAATAAGGGAAGAGTTGAAAACTATGTTAGAAATTAGTCATGATTTTTGAAAATTAGACTTTCATTTTACTTGCTATCAAATAATTGGTGTTAAGTTATCCTCCTAACCGGACTGAACCCTGGAAACTAAGCAATAATGGTGGTCCAAACCCTCAACAGAAGTGCATTAACAATGGTAATTTCAGTCAGGGGTGTAGCAAATGAGCTGCATGACTTCTGTTAATTTGGGGCCTGCTTCTGCTTTTGAAGTTAGTAGTTCTGTTGACTTCAAGGAAAATGAAACTGAACTGCCTTTCCTGGCAATCACATGAATTCAGTTCCAAAAGAAATCAAAGCCTCTGCCCAAAAGCTAGTCTGAATTTCTGGAGTAAAACTAATTAAAAGAAAATCCTGATACATACATATGTTCTTTGCATAGCCTGGTTTCAGGCAGGTCCAGGAAACAACACTGTTCAACGATTAGGTATTTATAGCCTTTTTACCCTTAGTTAGCTATGAGATCCCTTGGCAAGGCATTGGTCTTGGACTTATCTGTACTGGGCTCTTGGCTTTTTCATAGCCTTGGGCTAATCTCACTCTCCCCGTGCCCATTCCCTGTTTCAGGAAAGGGGCAGAAGGGGCTCTTCTCTGTTCAGATTGTACGAGACCAGATGAAGGCCTAGTAGTAAAACAAGATACTAACGTTTGTTAAGGCTCTTCTAGGCACCTTTAGCACAAAAATAAATACTTCCAGGTAGAGAATAGTTATTAGAAGTAATGTTTGTCCAACTCCAGTTTGATGAAACAGAACAAAAGGCTTCCTGAGGTTTCCTCAAATGAAAGGAGAACAGAATTGGTCAGAGGCTTGCAGCCACCCAGCAGCCAGAGAGAAAACACACGCTGTTCTTTCCAAGCTCATTTCTGCTCTGGCAGCTCAGTGGCACATTAACTCCTGCCAGCTTTGCTCCTCATCCTCTAACTCCTGGCTACATACGCCCTGGCAAATCCTGCAACCTGACCTGACACCTGTGGTACTTCTCGGGTTTACTGATAGTAAAAGAACAAACCTCCTGCCAACAAACAGATAAACCTGATAATATACCCCAGCAAAGAAGAGGAGAGAGGAGCTGCTGAGTGCTTTCCAGCCACACTAAACTTGAAGCCAGTCACAGCAATCTGAGCTGGAGAGGTGGATGTATATTCAGTTCCCAATTCACATGTGAATGTTGCCTCTGAATTCTCCATCTACATAGCTACAGGCAAAGCAGGAGCTATTTCTGTTGCACAGAAACTATATTTCTGACATGATTACAGCAGCATCTATTAGGCTTTCAAAAGGACACATTTCAAAGTCAAAATGGCTCAGACCTGGTACATGCAGTACTACCTCTCCCAAAGGTTATGAAATCCCTATAATTTTATTACACTTAGGAACTTTGACAGGGTGGTAATTTTGGATGAACTGGATTGATTTTGAGAGGGTGGTCAGCTGGATTATTTTGGGAAAAAGACTCAAGTCCTCAGTGTACTTAAGGAAGGCACAAGAAGAAGAGAGTGGCACTCTGAAGGTTTATGAAATGCTGTCTGTCTGTCTTCACCCTGAAATACACTTTCTGTATGGGCCGACATTCCTGTTGATGCCTGATGCTAAATTATATGATTCAAAGAAGAAGCTGAGAAGTAACACGTAAGATAGCGCTTGAACCCTCTACTTTGGATAGGACTGCAGATGTCCCAAAAATTGTCCAGTGTGACCCCCAGTTAATACCATTATGCCTTTTGCAGTGCTCATGCTCACTCTTTGCCATTTTCTCCCTCCCCAGCATCAAAAGGCAGAGGGCTGCTGGTGCCCAGGACATCAGTCCCCACATGGCTATCTCACCTGTAAGATCATACTTGCCCAGGGCAGAAAGGACTCGGGTACAATTGCCAGCTTCTTACATGGAAAATGCCATCAAACATTATCCCTTCACTTCTCTATCTCTGAAGACATTTTTCTGCCCCCTGAAGTCCTCATGGCTCCCTTGAGAAGACTGCCTTCACGCTGCAGTCAAGCACCCCAGATAGCTCAGTGCATGCAGCACCCAGCAGAGGTGTGTCAAGACGGTGGAGATATGTCTTCTTCAAATCCAAATTTGAAGCTAAAATTCTGCTAAATCCTGTATCCTGAATGGTGCCAACAATGAAAAGCCATCAATGAAGAAACAGGAACAACGGACATGTTATACATACAAACTGGGATTGTTGTTAAACTGTGTTCCCCGAGGAGAAAATCAGGGTGAGGGTAAACACAACAAAGCAGAAAAAGTATCCCAGGGAAATTATTCTATAACCCTCAGTCTTCACATCAAATTTAAATCAGGCTAATAAAGAGAGTTAATTTTGGAGTATCTCAGCCCTGTTGCACCACTTGTCTTCATCAAGCTCTACAGACTGTGGCTCAACTTTCAGGTGAGACCTGCCTTGTGGGGGTTTTCATTAGTCACTGCAGCGCTACAATCTCTAGGGGTGTCTGTCCTGGTTTCGGCTGGGATAGAGTTAATTTTCTTCCTAGTAGCGGGCACAGTGCTGTGTTTTGGATTTAGTAGGAGAAGAATGTTAATAACATGCTGATGTTTTAGTTGTTGCTAAGTACTGCTTATGCCAGTCAAGGACTTTTCAGCTTCCCATGCTCTGCCAGGTGCACAAGAAGCTGGGAGGGGGCACAGCCAGAATAGTTGATCCAAACTGCCCTAAGGGCTGTTCCATACCATATGGCATCATGCTCAGTATAGAAACGGAGGGGAGTTGGCCGGGGAGCAGCGATCGCTGCTCGGGAACTGTCTGGGTATCGGTCGGTGGGTGGTGAAAATTGCATTGTGCATCACTTGCTTTGTATATTATTATTATTATTATTAAATTGTTATCAATACTATTTAATTTTATTTCAATTATTAAACTGTTCTTATCTCAACCCAGGATTTTTTCTCACTCTTACTCCTCCGATTCTCTCCCCCATCCCATGGGGGCAGGGGGAGTGAGCGAGCGGCTGCGTGGTGCTTAGTTGCTGGCTGGGGCTAAACCACGACAGTGTCTTACAAAGCTCAGCAGCCCATGCAAGTACGTACACTGGGACAAAATTTCACCAGTACTTAACATGAATACAACTTCAGTGAAAAGACATGGAGAAAATTATTTCTTGGGCTCAGCACCAACAGTTTCTCCTGCAACCCTCATCGTATTTTTCCCCTTGCTGCTTCTTGAGAACTGGATGGCCAATCTCTTCACCTTATTTTCTAAAAGAAAATGTTAGGTGTGTGCCGTGGGATAAAAAAGGAAAGGCGATAATAAAAGAGCTTAATTTTTATAAGCTCCAGAGGAGATTCATGTTCCATCAATTCTGAGTTTAAACAACATGAAAATGGGCCCAACCCAGGAGTAAATCCCCTCGGAGTGCAGCCTTTTGAGTCAATTTTTCATCTTAGCCTTTCTAGCTGGAGACATCACACATAAACACGTGCAAGTTATTGCCAGCATGCTCTGCTTTATTAATTTTGTGTAGAGCAAGCTGGCTTTCGGGGAGGTTAATTTCCTGAACTGAGAAGAAAATGGCACTTCACCAATTTGAAAATAAATAATTGTGTGGATACCTCAGTTCATTATTTTTAACTCTGCAGAGGCTTTGCAGACTCCAGAGGCATGCTGACAGCTTAGAGAAACAGAGCTATTTTCACTAACCAGTTTCCCTGTGTGGGGTGTATTATACTGTGTTACACAGAAATTAATGGCTGCTTTAAAACAGCAGCACCTTGTCTAGGTCCTTTTAAACGGAGCCCAGTTAATCTTGGGAACGTCAATTCCAAACATGTAGCTACTGTTGGAGTAAAAAACACTTAATACCACATTGTTTTAGAGAAAATGTTCTTAAACTCTAGCAACATACTCACAACCTGTTGAGCTCCTGTACCTCAGCGTATATCATGTCTTCGCTGCCCCTGTTGCTCTTTAACCTTAAAAATCCTTAGGTATGAGGAGCAGTGACTTGAGCGCTGGGTTTTTCTGTTGAACTACCTGTGAACCTGGAACCAGAACACACGTGCCCAAAGTGCTGGTTTTGTTTGAAATAACGAGAAAATTACTTTAGTCCATATGGCATTGGAAATCCTGGTTCAAACTTGTCTGTTGATTTAAAAGCATATGGATGCTACAGAGCTTTGACAGTATCGCTTGTCTGTGGCTATTTCAGAATCCAGGCAAAAACAGATGGCTGCATTTCTGAGGTTTTGAAACATATGCTGTGAAACATAATTTTAAAATATATTTATTAACAGTGGGGTTAATTTTACTGGAAGTCCTAATGAAACTGTATTGGTACATTTTTTAGGAAACAAGCGGTATGAAAGCTTGGAGTTGTGCAAACCTATGGTTCCAGAATTATTTTCCCAGACTAAAAGTTTGATAAGAATTCTAAATAGCACTCCTAACAATCTGCATTTTTGTCTGTCTCAGAACAGACAATTTTAGAGAAATAATGTAAATTTGAAGCCATTTAAAATTCATGTGTCATTTTGAGTTTGCAATAATCTTTTCATCATCTTAACGAATGTCAGGTGATAGGCAAAAGTACATTAATTTATCTGTCTTATCAAAATGTGTAACATAGATAATGCATGAAAGAGAAAATATTAGCTGGCTGACATGATGCAGAAATGTCATTCTGCTCTTCTCTGTACAGATGGTTTTTCACTTCCCACAGTGTTTCGCTGTGGAAAATCTGTTGTGTTCTTGGTATTTAATTTGCCTTTTCGATGCAGTTTTCTCAATTAAATCTCATGCAGATGATGCAGTCATTTATATTCAGAGGATCAGACTTTCTGCTCTTATTGGATAAACTTTAATCTAATCCACAGGGTTCAGATTTAGCTGCATGATATTAATTAATTTTAAATTTAGATAAATGTTTCTTTGGTGGAGATCAAAAGGCAAATGTGGTCCCCAGATCTGAAGCCTACAGGGAGAGCATGTATTGGATGACTTGCCCGGATTTTACTGAACTAAGGGGAATCCAGGTGAGAGAGGATGGGAGAAGTGGCTTGAATAATTAAGTGATCTGTGTAACAGGTACCACTGGAGCATTAGCTCCACTTTTGCAGCTAATGACCACTCATTAAGAGAAGGCCAAGCAGAATGATGTTTTCATGACAAGGACATTTTCATCTAAACCCTGACTTATGGTGAGGGCATAGCAGGGGAATTTTTATCTGCTGACACAGTACAATTGTTGGTTATGAAAATCATGCAAAAAAAGACAAGTAAATTTGTGAGAAAACCTTCATTATCCCACTTGCAACTTCTTACTGAATAATACAAATAACTCCCTCTCCCCGTTCAGGACACCTCTTCATTCAGGGAAGAGGAGAGAGTAACCAGTGGGCACAACTCAAGTTGCATATAGAAACTTAAATCTGGTGCATTTTTGTGTGCTTGACTTTGCAACCTAAACAACTGTTTTAAACTTCTTTCTATTTAAAACAAAATTGTCCATGCAACTGCTGTCAGTAGCTAAACAGAAGCATGAAAGCTGACAATCTATTCTGTACAAAAGCAATGAGCCAATTTAAACTTGGTATTCCCTTGATTAATCTTTGATACCAGGGAATTCAGCCCTATGTCCTTCATAGGACCATAGGAAAAGTCTTTATTAAATTCAGTATCTGGACCATAGGGCCAAGTGCTTTTCTTTCTTTCCTCTGTAAACCTAGAGAAAACCTAACAGCTGCCCTAGAATCTCCAATTTCCATAGGCACAATGAGGACAAGCAGGGTTTGTTTTATGCTCATTGGGATCGTGGATAGGGATGACACAGCAGGTTAAATATTCTACTTTTGACTTTAAAGTTGTAACGAATCCCGTTCCATGTCATATGAAACAAAAAATTCAATATGAGAAAGGGGAAGGTCTCTCTCCATTCATTTCTAGAACAGTTGCAAAATGCTGAATTCCCCCTTTGCCCCTCAAGTACAATGCATTCAAAGAAGTTCATCCTAAAAGGCATCTCGTAATTTGTTTTATCTATTTACAGAAGGATTTGTTTTTCTTTCTGACTTTGAGGTATTCATAAGATATTCATTCATGTGGCTATCAGCATATAAACATTACCACTGGAGAGTAGCACAGTGGATAGCGAATGTGGATTTCTTAGTCTTATCATTGTGCGTCTTTTATATCAGGTGCTCATTTAGACAGAATTCATTGTATGTTATTCTCCTGTGACAACATTAACCGGCCTCCAACTTTCCAGTGCTTGTTATCATTTTCAGAGTGTAAAAACCTCAAGGACTTAAAAGGACAGACAGGCAAGTTTGCAGAACATTTCATTAATTTGTGGGAAATTCTACTTACTGTAAGTGTCATGTCTTTGCTGTGAAGACTGAGAACATCTGCCAAATATAATACCGCTTTCTTCCCTCACAGTCTGGCTCCTCTTCTGTTTGACATTGAGGGACTAACCATTAACTCACACTGCCTCAGCCTGAAGAGAGAACTATGTATATATATCTAAAGCTTAAATTTCAATTTGTATTGGCATGTCAGTCATCAGATAAATCTAGACACAGAGGAAAGTGAATAATAAATAGCTGTGTGGGCCAAGAGAGAATAGAAAGCGCCAGCAATAACTCCTTTCTAATCTATCCCTGGTCCTATAATGCCCTAGCTGTTATTTCTAGTGGACTTTCCTATTGCTTCTAGCCAGAATGACAACAAATCGGACTCAGTGGTAGTAATGGCTGAATCTCATTCATCTGCCTGAGGAAGTTGTCTCAGAAAAGCATTCAAATATTCAGATGACACTTGTCCAAATGATATAATAAGCCCTGGGGTTTGTCAAAGTGATCTGGTAGTATCATGGGACCTTTCTTGGGCTGACTCATCATCTCTCCTTTGCATTTCAATGCTCTGTTTGGGTCCCCAAAGACAAAGGAAAACTAAAAGAATATTAGGTAGTTATAAGTTTTAACCACCACCTTAATAATAATAATATACACATATCAACTTTTTATTCAAATAATGCATCAAGCCTAATTTATACAGCATACCATTCCAAAAGCATGCGTAACTAACCATAAACAGCACCGTACTTTACAAGTTCAGAAAAAAACAATACTAAAACACACTACTCCAAAGTAGCTACAGGATAACAAGATACAGCTAGATCTGGCCACCTCTGCTATACTTAATAGGATCGTTCTCCACAGCTTGTCCCAGGAAATTTGGTCCCTACCAGAAGTAATGGGAATTCAGAAAGATCTACACTTAGATAGGGATGCGAGTAACACAGGATCAATGTAGAGCCACTTGCAACCCTACTGGAAATTGTTAGAAATCTCTTGCAACCAATTGTTTCCTGTTGCAGAACACGTTATAACTTTGCCATTTTGCTCATTTACTGTTCAGTTCCCTTAAAATAATTGAATTGTATCATCCTTGGCAATTCTGTTCATGCCTCAGCACTGTCCTGATCCTCTGTGCTCTGTTAGGTTTGAGCTTAAGCAACCTGTTATTTTAAGAATAATTTAATCAAAAAACCTGGAATGATTATGATCTTTTATCCAATTTCACAGTATTCAGAGATTTTTATCTATGGCTTGTTGATTAAATGTTATCAGGCATGTTGAACCATAACGTCTCCTTTAGAACTCATTACAATAAGAACAATGCAAATACTTAAGGAGTTCCAGCCAGTGAATTATTGGTATGATAGACTGTAATGTCTTCTTTAAAGTAATATAGTTAGTGAGCAAATTAGCAGAAGTATGAACTTAAGAAAAGAGCACGCTGTATCGCTGGCATATCAGAGTTAATTCAACCACTGGGATGGTGCCCTGGATTCTTTTTCATTTTCTCCACTCTTTCCAGTGCTCTTTTTTTAAAAAAAAAAAAAATGAATTTCACCAGCTCTTTTAGAGTTGCCTCCCTGTCTCTGCTGACAATAGAGAGAGCCTATGTATCAAACTCAGAGCGTGCACCTCATTTTCCAGTAGTTAATGCTGAAGTGTTCATCTTCAGTAAGACCATAAAAATCACACTGAAAATTAGCGAGCATGCTTGAGACAGACCTCAGACATGTTTTCAGTTCAAAAATATCAATTTACACTTTGAGCCAGTAACTTCAGAAAAGAAGGAACTGTCACAGAGATAGAAACCATGGTCCAACATACTCTTTTCTACAGCATCCAGATGCTGCAGAGGAAGACACAAGTAAGCTCATCAGAGCAGAATTCTATAATAATTTCCCCACATGACTTCTTCCAAATTTCTTCTATTAGGGATAGCTATGTCATCACAAATAAAGTTTTAACTGTTTTCCAGCTGTCTGAGTTTCCTAATCTTGCATAGCACTATTGAGTTTTCCAAAATCCATGGAACAGATGTAGTTTTTATAAAATATAATAAATTCTAGATGTAGGTGATTTACAGAATAAAAATACACTTCTAGGCTTGTTCTCTCTACCCCCGCCCCCCCCCCCCCCCCCCCCGCCGACATACTAATTCTAGAGCAACTCACATTTAAGCAACACTTGCATAATAAAGATCTCAAAAGAAGGTAAAAATAACACAAACAGGAAAAAATACCAGAATCAGTCTTCCCTCAAACACTGCCACAGCAACTTTTTGACAGCTCTGAGCAGCACTGCCAGAGGGGAGGTGGAAGCAAAACTGAGCAGGGGATTCTCAATGCAGGGCAAGTCCCTTTAATAGTGTCTGACTGAGAATGGCAAGGGCTCTTTAATTACAATCCTTCATGAGTAATTGTGAAAAGCAGCGATTACCTGACTTACTCTGAATAAACTCAGTATAATTAATGGATGTTCAAGCTCTAATTATGGTAAAATCTTAGCAAATGAATTTCAGACAGTAGAGTGGTTTTTTGGCATGTTTTCAAACGATCACCTCATTTTTATTACAACTATTCCCTCTGTTCTTTTGGATGGTTTAAATTTATGGACTTCACTTTCAACTGGGTTCAAACATTTGACTGTAAAACTAAAAGAACCAAGAATTCAAGGTCTGAGGCATGAGGCTGTACCACCAGAATGTCTGTATACAACTGAGCACTTCTATTTGCTTAGGTATGACTTGTCTCAGAAGACATATGATCACCCTGGACGACTGTCCAAGTCAGCAAAGGTAGGTGGGTACTCAAATTCATCATGTACCAGCTTAATATGCTCAGAAAGAAGCTGTATAATAAGAAGTCAAAGAAGAGTGATAGACGAAAGTCTTGCCCCTTCCCTAGAATTTTGCTACCTCCAGTTGTGCTAAAGAGATTGCCATTTCCCTTGGGATCCACATCAACAATTCTGCAACTACTCCTCTGAAGAACTGGGAATGGACTGGCTTTGTGTTTTAAAACATAGACAGGTACCTTTAATAGCCTAAAGATTGGGACATTCATCCTGTGAATGAGGTTGTCACGACAAACACTATGTATATGTATACAGAACAATATATTACACGATACTTCAAGTGTTTGTCAACAGAGGAGCAATTTTACAAAAGAAACAAGGAAAGAAGTATTGGAAGGTTATAAACCCAGTCCCTGCCACTATAGTTGATCATGCAACAACGGTCAAGCCTGGAAAGATTCATAATGATCTTTGCCATCACCATATCACCTTCCCACAAGTTACATCCGACAACAAATTAAACAAATGCCACCAACCTTTTATTTGCCAAAATAACAGCTGTGAAATCCTATTTACCTACCTATAAGCAATCTGAACAGATTTTCTCTGTGAAAACCATAACTAAACCCCCTGAACAAATGTTTTACTGGCAGATAGCATGTGTGATCGCCTCTTTAAAATGTGCTATTTTAGTACAAGGTCTGACATTTCCTACATTGCCTACCTGAGACTGCTAGCACCAGATACTGCCACTGCTGCTTCCTCCTTAAAGAATTTAACACATGGTCACTCTTTGTTCCTGAATTACTTTTGATAAAAGTCTTACTTTAGGCTGCAAAGAAGCAGGTGACAAAGGCAATACAAGATTATTTTGCAATTATCCAGTTTATGCACCTCTACAACTTTTGTCTCAGTCTGTTAACTCTCACAATTGCATATTGCAACAGTTGCTAGGACTTACAAAATGGTGCTTAAAAGGAAAAAAAAAGCCAAAACCCCAACAACAAACCAACAAAAAAAATCCCCTGCTTTGTGCATACAGCAATGTAAAGAGTTAACAGTTCCTAGACTTACAGGAATCCTCCTGCCAGACTGTAGTTTCTTCACTGGTTGCTGTGGCCTTACATTTCTTGTAATCATTCAGCTACTTAATGATCCCCTTATATCAGGTGTAAATGAGTTTTCCCACTCCAACCTGGCTTTTGTCAAGGCTTTAATGTAAGCAGTTAATGAGTGCTATTGCTCTGAGTTTTCTCATGTGAAAGAGGGGTATGTCTAACTAGTGATACAATGACAAGCAGGAGCTAACGTCATTCTGCTCAGCTGTAGTGCAGAGCAGAGACCTTAAGAAAAATGAATCTCCCGAGGAAGGAGGACTGCGGCCACGTTAGGCAGAACCATCCTGACAGCCTAACTCTGTTCCTGTTGTACGGGCGGGGATCCATTCATGCTTTGTCAAGGATCTCAGCGGAGCTAAGGGGAAAGAGGCTGGTTTTGTGTGAAAAAGCCTAGTTAAAATTGTCAACAGAACTGTTAGCCTGTAGCAGACCAACAGATTTATTCAGCAGCAGGAGACAGCGCAAGGATGCTCAGATTTATCACTCCAAATACCATCATTATTTAGTGTGCAGAAAGCCTTCTTGTCTCACAGTTAGCAAAACAAAATTACAAATTAATAGCCATATATTTCCCCCCATGTCCTGGATCTATCATCCAATTTCCTCTGTGTTGTAATTTTATTTTGGTACTAAACATATGGGGCTTGGAAAACTGGCAAATTTAGAAATTACACATATTTTATCCACGTTCTCTCACATAAATTTTCATCGTGTGTTAATTTACTGAAGGAGTATATTCCTTATCTTAAGAATCAGTGACATAGAAGAAAAAGAGAGAACAGAAGACATTTTGTTTGTCCCTTTGACTCTGGATTACTTCCTTCCTGTCCTTTCAGATATGTGCTGGATTTGAAGAGGGAGGAAAAACTCCTGCACATAAGTTTGTGAAAGGTAGCAATCCCAGCTGGGTTCCTGCCACAGGTGAAAGCAGAGGATATACAAAAAAGCTCCCATGTGTAGAAGCTTGCCTCCATTCAGAAATACATGGGTAAAAGGTAACCCAGGAAAGCTCTTGCCAGGGGAGCCAAGGTGAAACCATCGAATGTCAAAGAAGATTTTTCAATCAAAGAAAATTGCAGTACTCCTTGCTCATGGAGATCAAAACGAAGCCTTTTTTCTTGTCTTTCAGAATGCACTAAAATACTTCCTTGCATAGCCCCAGTGCAAAGGGAGACCTCAGCATGGACAGGGATATATTTTTGTCCATAGATGTTCAAGGGAAAGATAGCAGCCCACTGTCTCAGCACAGAAGCTTTTTGGCACTCAGATGGTGAGGAGCGCATTAAGGTATATCACAGATACATAGGCTAAAATAAACCAGGATCTTGTTATCTTCTGAACCTTTTCTCAAACTTATGAAGAACCTGGTCACCGGGTTGGGCTCACTTTCCTTTTTATTATTTAATAAAGCTAAATGTATCTAATTTTTAAGTTAAATATAATATTTAATGACGATAGTTTAATTTAGTTAAATTAAGATTCAAAGTTTAAGCTCAGATCCAAACCGCTCTGATGATAGGAATGTAATGGAGAATGAGGTATAAAAGCTCTAGATCTATCCAGATTCATATATTCATCTCAAAGCTGTCTCCACTGAAAACACTGGGAATCCATCTTAAGAATCTCTTCCAAAGGTTCAGCAAAAATAGGTTGTGTTGGAGATAGGAAGTCTGATTGCAATCTTTCTTATACCAACACAAAGCATAAGTCACCCCTCCAAAGTCTTACCCATTAAAAAACTCAGATCAGAATACAGTTCAAAAGGCGATTTACTTTCAGAAATATTCAAATTATTAAAGGCATATGAGTCCCTTTAAAGGTCCACAAGATGTGTCAGTGATCTTAGTAAGTAGCCATTGGCAGTTAACTCCCAGTTGATTGCTTATAGCCCTTGAACGCTTTTGAAAAAAACCTTTCACTGTGCAAACTCACATGATTGTTGTCTAAAAGCTATGTCAGGCCATAAGCAAGGGCTGCTTATAATGAACTTCGGTAATGTATAGAAAACTCTGCCTTTAAATCCACGTCTGACGCTTGAGATCACCATGAGGAGAAGACCACTTCTCTGCCTGTTATAAAGACTCTATCTAAGGAGAACTCTTAATTATTTGAAGTGTAAATACCTTTTTTTGATTTGTCAGAAATTAAGAGAACTGCCAGAAAACCTGGGTCCTACTAGAAGGGCAAGATAGCTTAGGGAAATTTCAAAAGATGACTTCAACAAGTTCTCTGTGCATAGTACAGGGAATGAAGGTCCTGCTGTTAGACACTTTGACACTTCTCACCAGCCTGCTCTAGCCACATCAAAAGACAAAATATTAGCTATACAGAGTCTATAACACAGAAGTGCTGTAGCATTGTAAATAATGTTTATTCCTACAGCTCAGTTTAAACATGAGACCAGCTATACCAGGTTAGAAGAAAGGTCTGTCTTGGCCAGTATCCTCATTCTACAGCCAAACTGCAGATGGCTCGTTACAGCAGTTAGGGTTCCTTAGGTTGCTCCAACTTGGATAACCATGGTACATAGAGCTAATACACGCTGATAAGCGCTGACCTCCAGGGATGGATGCATTAATCATTAGCCAATAGCAGATCCCTGGGGAAAAGCATATGGACATCAGAAGCATGAACCATTATTTCCTTGCTGCACTCCTGCAGCAGAGTCTGTAGCTCAAGGATTTTCTGAGACAGAGGTGGTATCTTTTGTGTCTTACAGTCCCAGGTGGATTACTCTTTCAGAAATTTGTGCAAGACCTAGGTTAAATTGAACACGAAAAACACATGCAGCTCAAAAATCAACATTAGCCTTTTGCTGTAAAGCTCTGCTTTAATATCATTTGGAGATTAGCCCTGCAGCGGAGTGCACTCTTACAGACCTTCCACCGCTCCTGCTGCAGCGAGCTGCAGGCAAACAGGCTGCCTGCTTGTCCTGCCAGCTGGGTTTGAGTCTTGTGCTGTCAATAGATGTCACACTTGTGCTTTTGCTAATGTCTTCTGGAGCAGATTATGCCAAACGAGTGCAGGGTAGCAGCATGACACAAATTATTTGAATGCACTGCCTTTATATAATAAAGCCAAATCCGGGAGAGATTTGATCTTCTGTAGGTTTTACGATGTGCATCCCCAGACAGTATTGAACACAGAAAGGGAAAGAGGGAGGAATGACAGCAGGAATCTTATCTTGCAAGGCAAAAGTTCATTTTGCCCTATAGGTTACTACTTCGTAACTGTATAGATAAATGTACATCTGCTTTTTTGGAGAGCAAATTAATTTTAAATGAATTTTAGTGATATCTGGCTAAATGCTTTTTGTAATAAATACAAGGCTGGGGGGGAAGCAAAACTATTTTTCAATGCATAAATAGCAGCAGATGAAGATATCTGCATTATTTTTTTTCAGGAAGAGAAATACAGCAAAAAACCCCACTTAATGCCTCAGAATAGTAAAAACATGGGATCTGACTACAGGTGTCCTAATTCTTAAATCTGCATGCAGATCTGACAAGTGGGATGGCCTGATCCATAGAAGAACACCTAGGAAAGTCTTTTTTCTGAGCTGTAACTTCTGCTAATGGTTGTGTTAGAAAACCAGAAAGAATGTCTTTGGTCTTATTTTCCATTTGAAAAAAAGAGTTCCCTTTCTAATATCTGTCTGTGCCAATGCATATAAATCAACCGTGCATGCAGGAGAAAGTCAGCATTAGAAAGAGTTTGCAAGACAGAGAAAAACACGGGGTTTTAAATCACCTAGTCGGTATTTGTGGAATTTCAGATGGAAGTGTTATTGCTGAATTTTGAAATGTGCCACTGAATGTTTAATAGCTGTTGTCACCATAAGGAGATGTAGCAGAAAGCTCTGGGCACTCTTCTCAACAAGAACAGCCTGCTCTTCTGGCCAAATTTCATTTGGGCTATTATTAATTCTATTGTTGCAACATCCCTTGCTCTTTCTGGAAATCCAAAACCTTGTGTCATTGCAGCGGATTGTACCAATGTGCACAGACACTGATTCCAGTGGGACTCTGTACAGTCAAAACAAATCATAGGACTCAAGCTTCAACTGGCTACACCAGTCATCACTTTTTAATGAGTCAAATGCTGTTACTGAATTACTTCTCTTCAGTGCAACTATATTCCATAAGTTGAATGAGGAATTCCTGATTTTTACAGCGAGAGAGATATCTATCTTATGCTGTAAATGTTTTCAAAAACAGAACCAAACAAAAATGTCTCATCCACTAGAAATTTTTGCTCAAAATCAGATTCCAAAAATAAGTTGTTCCCTCAACACAACAGTTTTTGGTCAGTTCTCTTCCATATCAAAGAATTCCTCAGGGCAGTAAAGCTCCTGGGAAGTTAACCGAACTCTTTTCTGACTTGCACTCATCAATAGGCTCATTCATTTAGCTCCCACTGAATAATTCATCATTACTAGCAGCAACAGTATGCAAACCAGGAAAAATTCAGGTTGACTTTCACATCCCAGGATGAAAGTAGAGTCAGGAAAACAAGAAACAGGAAACTTACTTTCTTATTTCAGCAAATGTCAGAAATGGACATGGCAGCTGTTTCAAGCAACATGTCATGGATGGTTCTTGATGACTACAAAACCTTTTTCAGAAACTCCAAGTTGCCCAGGAGCAAAACAAGATGCTGGTAATGGCTCAGGTTGCTTAAAGGGCTGCTTAGAAGAGCTGCACCAGCCACTCTCCTGGTGCATTCTGCTTCCCCTGTGTGGCTTACGCAATGCTGGCTTTTTAATCAAATATACTTAAAACTCCAGCTGTACCCTCCATATCTGCAAATGGGAAGAGAAACGGCCATGTGGAGACTACTTCCTTCTTTGTGACTACATGCAAAATATTAAGCGGGAATACTTCACCCATTACATTTTTAGAGAGAGAGAGAGAGAATACAGTAAAATCCCACTGTTAGGCTACAAGATTTCTTTGACCATAAACATGTTTTCTCTTGCTGATAACACAAAACAAAATCATTGTCTGGCCTGAAGTATTCCTGAATTGCCCCAAAGGTCAATTTATACTAAATGTTTGAAGAAACCAAACTCTGGTGTATCATTGGAGTAGGAAATATAGACATCTCCGTTATATAACATTTCATAACTCAAGGTGAATCTAATTGATATCACCTCAAAAATAATAGAAAATTCCTTCAGGCAAGAAAGTGACATATCTGAGGGGAGACAGCTTTGCTTAATTATTCATTACTACAGCGACACAATTTTTCTGGATGCTACTGTGAGGGAAGATAGCACTTTTCTGGCTTTTTCTATTGCCTCTGATCCTTTCAGCACCAAGG
This sequence comes from Pelecanus crispus, assembly GCF_030463565.1. Classification (NCBI taxonomy): domain Eukaryota; kingdom Metazoa; phylum Chordata; class Aves; order Pelecaniformes; family Pelecanidae; genus Pelecanus; species Pelecanus crispus. The sequence goes on along the minus strand of NC_134654.1, from coordinate 23,638,176 downwards.
CCAAACCTTCCTGAGTCTTCCCAGGCCTGTCACCTGCAAGGGCTATAAATGGGCTACCCCCAAAGCAGTAGCGTAACTTACTGCAATTGTTTCAGTCACCTGGAATATTTCTGGCACTTCATATTGGATGCCAGGGAGGGGATGGAAAAAGGTCTTTCCTGTTCAGGGGCTTCAGGACTGGTTCATAGCTCTGCTGGCTGTGGCTGTGCCAGCTCAAGAGGTAAGAGCCCAGCCCAGCCTCTGCTACCTGTCCCACTCACCCATGGGAGAGCTGCCCTCTATAATCTGCCATCTCGGGTGCTTCAGTGACTTGGGTTAACTAAAGAAGTTTAAATAATGGATGCGTGCCAGTCACTTTGGTTTAGGGAGTACCTGTTGAGCCCTGAGGACCCCTAAAGAGTACAGGGGACCCACTGACCTGGGAGAGGTGGTCACCTCCTGCAATGGCATGGTGATGGGTAGCTGGGGTGATAACCTTCTCAGGTGGAAAGAGACAGGAAGCCAGCCCTCAGTGGGGCAGTGGTGAAGACACTTAGCTCTGAAGGCAAGAGGCACTCTGCTGCTCACTGAGCCTCTGCAGGCTACTCAAAGAGGAGCAGACAGGTGGAGTCACCCAATACTGGACACAAACCCAATGGGAGCCTTGGCTCTGGTCTCTGAAGCTAGGTGAGAGAGCAGACTAGGCTCTGGAGGTCATACCTTGGCACAGGATGCTCCCCAGTTGTTGGAGAACCATCATTTAGATTACATATTCAGTCTATGGAGAAACCAGCTGGGACTCATTCCATGGATATGGCTTCCCTGTGTAATGTTTAGGGGTTATAGAAGGGTTATAGAAGACATGATCTGTACATTAGCAAAGGTAAAACTTTGAATATAGAATCTTGCATTCAGTACTCTCTAGGTACTGACAGCACACATCGATGTGGGAGAGGAAAAACTTTAAGATCAGAAGAAAAACAACATGAGCATGAGGGACTTAATGAGGATTTTGTTGCCTACTGCTCTGGACTCACAGGGTGGTTTATATGCTGACCAGAGAATCAATGCCAAAGTATGAAAATAAACTGAATTTCGCAGGTAGAAAGCTTTAATTCACTCTGCGCTTGATGGGCAGCTTTCTATAGCTTTCTAGTTTTTTTTTCTCTCTTATTTACCCATTTAGAATACTTCATTAGTTAACACTTTTTACAGCTGTCAGCCAGAGGCAAAATTACAAAACAGAGTTCTGACTTCCCTCCAGGCATGTTCTTGGGGCTGCTGTGTCTCGGAGAGCTGATTTAACACAACTCACACTCTGGAAGGTCAAATAAAGTAAATGCTGAACTGTTTGATCCAGGGCTTGTACGTTACAACCCGCTTTTGCCTCTCCTTTGGAATAACTGTTAGAAATACCAGTGCAGTTAGGCCAACCTCTTAGAGCTGGAGCTTCTCTATACATCAAACAGAAGGGAATACAGTTTCTCAGAGTGAACAGAAAGGAACTGGGGACACTTTGCAAATCCAGCATGAGCCTGGCGGCCTCTCTCTCCTTTGCACTAGGTGAAACTTCCTACAGAATTTCCTGGGATTTGGCAAGTGGGTGGGGACTTTTTTTTTGGCCAGAAAATGGGTTAAAAAAGAGGAAAAAGTCAACAATGCTGAAATGCATCCATCAACAAACGAAATACTGTAGAAATTAAATTTTCTTTAGGAAACCAGAAAATTCTAGAGAGAATTCACTCCTATCAAACCATGGGAAGGATATCAGTGATGAAATATCCCATGTCAGCCAATAAAGCTCTCTGCTAGAGGCAGCACATCTATTGCTACTACTCTAGCAGTGTCAGGGAACATAAAAGCTATGGGACAGAGATAACAGAAAAACCTCTGTGGTCTGCATAATCCCTCCAGCCCCCTGACTCCATACTGTGTTTGAAAGAAGAATAACAGGAACGGTTAGACATGAAGCACTCCGCACCTCACCAGATCTCCGCTTTCTCTGCTGCTGGCCTGCCCAGCTCAGGAGCACAAGCAGAACTGTTTCCAGCGTATTCTGCTCCAAGACAAATCACAGGCGTTGGATTGACAAGGAGCCATTTATGACTGCCACAAAATTAAATAAACCCTCTGTTTTTCTGGTGACACAGGAAAATCCGAATCACATGCACCAGAACGTTCTTATAGCATGCTAGAGAGAGTGACTGATAAATCAGCACATCTGCCTGCCACACAGCCTTAGAGCTGGAATAGCACAATTTACTCTTTCTATGCAAAATATCCTGCAAAGGAAATGGCATAGCAGCCTAATTTCACAGAAAGAGGGGACAGTAATTTATTCCAGGAGCAAGACGGAGTGAAGAAACAGCAGGTGCTTTGAAATTCAGAGTGGGCTCAGTATTTTGAATCTAATGGATTTTACAGAGAAGAAACAAAGAGACTCCTTTATGAAACTTTGGAGTATGAGTATAGCCCTCACACGCCTCCAAATGATAAATCTTTGTCCCTGAAACAGCATTTTTTTAGGTTTAATTTATTTTCCTTAGCCCCACGAAGGCCTTACAAATTTATATACTTCAGCCCTAAGGACTAATAAATTATTTTCTTCAGCCTCAAGAAGGTCTTCTTCATTTATTTTCAGCCTTCCTGGGAGTGAACTTTAAGAGGTGCACCACATTGCAGCACTGTCTAAAAAACAGGGATAAATAGACAGAGACAGTGACCACCGGGGAAAAGAGGGAAACCTAGTATCTTTCTGAACATACCACTGTCTGATAACCTTATCACACATTTAACACAATCTGCAATTACACAAAACATGTCAGGTTCTTCATCCGTAAAGGGAATCTAGTTTCTGGCAAGTTTTTATAGGCAACTGAAAAGGGAAGAAACTGGAAAATGGAAAGAATGAAGCAGTCATTTCTTTACCAGTACTTCCTAATGAAGCTGGTGAAGGGTCTGGAGCACAGGGCTGATGAGGAGCGGCTGAGGGAACTGGGATTGTTTAGCCTGGAGAAGAGGAGGCTGAGGGGAGACCTTATCACTCTCTACAACTACCTGAAAGGAGGTTGTAGTGAGGTGGGTGTTGGTCTCTTCTCCCAAGTAGTTAGTGATAGGAGAGGAAATGGGCTCAAACTGCGCCAGGGGAGGTTTAGGTTGGATATTAGGAAAAATTTCTTCTCAGAAAGGGTAGTCAAGCATTGGAACAGGCTGCCCAGAGAGGTGGTGGAGTCACCATCCCTGGAAGTGTTCAAAAAACGGGTAGATGTGGCACTTCAGGACATGGTTTAGTCTAGTCTACCCTTGATTGGTTTAGTGTGGACTTGGTAGTGTAGGTTAATGGTTGGACTGGATGATCTTAAACGTCTTTTCCAACCTAAACTATTCTATGATTCCTCTGGCTCTCAAGGTATTGATGAAGCTGCTGTTTTTGTCTTTTACTGGTTTCTTTCTCCCTTCTGTTCTTATAAGAGTAACCTGTGAGTTTCTGAATGCCAAATCCCTAGAAAACTTAGGAATAGAGATTTATTTGCCTTTACTGCCGTGCTTTAGATTTGGCTGTTTAGTTTGAATGAAAACCAGAGTGGTGTGTTGGAACAGTAAAATGAAATGAAAGAAAAACTAAACAAAAGGACAAAGAGTAAAAGTAGTCATACTGCACAGAAGTTATGAAGGCTGTATACATGTTATGAAGATACCATTTGTAAATCTAGAGGTATTTATGGGATCACAGTTCTTTTCAAAGACTAATAGAAAAGTCCATTAATTTATCAAATCATCAAAGAGTATTCCTGCATTTCCAGAGATGCCATTAAAATACATTATTGAAAGAACGTAAGGCACCAGGGCAGAATCTTTTATAATCTAATGGGGTAAATCTTGACATCTCTTTCACATTGACAACCCTCAAACTTGATGGGAATTCTGCCTTTATTAAAAATTGAATAAGGATTACATCATGTGGCTTAAGGTCACTGCAAGCCATAACTATTAAATATACGCACTTCTAATGGAAAGTGCATAATGAAGATACAAACTCTTTTTTCTCCCTCTGCCAGTCAGCCAGCAAAATCATATGAATGTTCCAGGCAACAGAATAAAAAAATTATAAAAAAAAAAAAGAAAAAGGGATAGAAATGCCAGTAACTATTTGCTACCATGCTCAACAACTGAAGTTGAAGCTACACATTATATATGTATCTATCAAAAGAGTCTTTGCTTTGAATCCTTGACAGTTCAACCCACCCCACCCAAAAAAAAAAAAACAGTGTGAAGGATAAATGGGTGAGGAGAAGGCTTGAGGAGATGCAGTGCCTTGCTCCAGGGTTGTTGAATGGAGGAACAGCAGAGCTGGGAATGCAGCCGGAGTTTCCTGCCCTCCCAGACCCGTGCCATGCTGCACCACCACCGTGCCGCAGCTCCAGGAGGAAGCCCAACTCCACTCACTTGCATCAATGCCACTTGTGAATAGTGTAGCCTTTTCAAAACAGACTAATAAAAACATTATTGCTGTCACTTCATCTCTGCTTATGGATTAGGAAGTCTTTATTTTAAAAGATCTTTTCTTCCTACTCTATACTTTGTTCCAATTATAAATTACTTTAACAGCAGTTTTCTTTCTTCTTTTTCCCCCCTCAAAGCACAATTAGAGAATAATTGTTTTCAAATAATAACCACTACTTTTCCATTTAATTCTTTTTTAACACTAGTGGCGTCTCCCAGCTGACTCACTCAGCATTAGATGAGGGTTTAGAAGCACTATAGAACAGAGAAACAGCTGTTTCTTTGAGCATTATGAGTTTTATTAATCCCTTCTTGCCTATAAAACGTAATCATCCCCTTTATTTCTAAAGGTACTACATATAGTTTCCAAATAACTGACAATCAGAAACAAAAGGTTTCTAACCTCTTTGTAACAAACCTTTTTATAAGATAATATATATGCGACCCTGCAGGGTGACATGCTTCCTCTGTTTTCTCTTTGGTTAGTTCATAAAGCAGAATACACAACAAAAGTAAACACTTCAGAAAGCTCAGTTTTAGTAAAATCTCTTTTGATTAACATCTCAGTGGAGATATTATCCACAGCAAACAGGAAGATGTTCATAGATTATATTGAAAAAAATTCTTTCACAGTAGGAAAACTGCTTTTTTTTTTTAATATCACCGCGGGTTTTATTTCAGGCTGGAGTACCATCTCACTGAACTGCTTCCCTGTACTGTTGATCGCAACTGAAGCCTGTTTTGAGTCTTCACCCCTGTCCCTTCTTTCTTCCTTTCCCCCTCTTACTATTACAGATGCTTATGAAGCAACTGCAGCATCTCTAGAACAGTCCCTGGTAAATGCCAAATGAGCTGTCTGTGTGCGTACACAGATTCTTTTATTACTTCCTTATTTTGTAGGCACCCAATGCAATATTCATATTTTTACTCACCATCTGAATAAGATACTAGGTGCTCTGTGTTTGTGCTGGGAGAAAGTCAAAGGAGGGCAGCGGGAGAGGGAATGTGCATGTGCCTTACGGAACAGAAAACACTTATAAGGGAGCATAGGGAAGCTTCCTGGTAGAAAAGTAGCTTAGGCTTCACTGAAGGTGAAGCTGAAGCTTTGTTGTAGATATTTTATTTAAAAAAAAACCCCAAACCAAACCAAACCAAAAACACACAACAAACACGCAAACACATTGCTGAGGGTCGCTTTTGCTCTCCTGCAGTGGTACCTCATACAGCACTACAGAAAGGAACTGTTTTCTCCTAAACAGGAATGAGCTATGCTTTCCTTCAAAATCTTGCCCCTAATTTTTGCTGTGCTCAGATGTTGCTCAGGAAGGTGAAGCTCTGCAGGGCTGGCCAGGAGCAGGAATGCTTTAAGGATCTCACCAGCTCACTGTCATGCTTCTTCTAACCATCCTGCTTCCAGCATAAATGCAGAAACAAAAACCTTAAAGCTCACTGCAACAGCTCATAAAAATAAAAACTTCCTAAAGGCAGCAGCCTTTTTTACCTGTAAACGACTACAGCCTGTGACTTTCAGGAAGTTGGAACAAATTTCATTAAGGGAAGGTTTCATGAATTCAAAAGAGATACCTATTGTTATTCCAGCCAAATTTTCTCCATTGCTGATGCTCTGAGCTTGAACTAAAGCTTTCCTGAATAAAGAAACCAAAAAGACTTATGTTTATTTACAACATTCAAGAGACAAAAGGATCGTCTACAACTAAATTGATGCAAAGGTGATGAATATATTGGGTGGGGAAGTTGTATTCGTCTGGCCAGGCTGCCTAAGCACACGGGTACGTGTGCTGCTAAGCACATACGGTTGGATGACTCAGGTGTGTAACCACATGTGCACACGTGTGGGCAATGCCACTGGAGATTTTTTTCCCCCCCTGACAGCACAGTCATTTATTCATTCATCTTTGGTACTGAAATAACTTCAGTTTTATCCCTTTTGAACAGAAGTCTAGCCTCTACTTCTGTTGCGGACTGATTGGCCCAAACAAGAATAAATTCCTTATTATTTAACTTTCCATATTATATTTAATTAGCCCGTTATTTAACAAGTAAGTAGGAAACAATTATTCTCATACTGTCACCTATTTCTACCCTCTGCCAATTTTTAAACAAACTGACTTGAAGAACCAGACCTGCTAAAAAAGAAAAAAAAATGAATAAGTAAATTGGAAGTAGCTCATTTCTAAGAATAGATGCTCCTATCTGTCTCATTTTTATATTTGTTCATTTTACACATGCTGTTTATTGTATTATTAGAAAAATGCAGAAAATGAGCATAATGCTTTTTAGGGGAAAAATCGTATGAAAATGCAGATTATTTTACAGAAAGTCAATTAAATCTAAATTGAAAAGTTTCTGCAAGAAAATCTTTATTCCACAACACTGCAGTCTTTAACAAAGCACAAAAAACCTCCCTACCAGAACTCAATTTAATATCTTTATACATATTCATGTCATATGGTATTAGTTTTAGTCTTAGCTTTGTGCTGCCAAGATTGTTAAAACTCCCGTTGTAGCTAGTCAGAAAGTCAGATAACGTGTGAATATGTACATCATTTAATAACATGTTTTGACAAAAAGCAGATCAGAGGATTTGAAGAACCAAGGAAATGAATACAGTGTTTGGCTTTGGTCCTGGTAGCATAAATGTATGGTAAATATACGTATTTCCATGTATTTAATGTAAACAGAGTTTGAATACCTTTTCTTAGTTCTGGCATGATATACATTGTTACTGTAAGCAATGACGTCACTCAGTGCATCTACCACCATTATGGTTATAGCTCCTTCTACCTCATCCCCACTTTGCCTCCCTCCTCTGTAGCAGCAACAGAAAGGCCGACCAAGGAAAGCTGCCCACGCAACTGAACTCCCTACATACAAAAAAACCAGGTGAATTCAGTGCAGTAGCTGGGAAGGATCATGATACTCAGCTCCTGCCTCAGGTTCCCACCTCAGGCAGTGCCTTAGGTCCAATCTGATTTGAACTTCACTTTTCTGGCAAGCTTAAGTTTACCTTCTGATAGAGTATGGACTAAAGCAAAAAATTTTTAAAGGACCTTCAAACTTTACTCTCAAATTCATTGAGTCCCCAGAGATCCCTCCAAAATCTTTATTTCTCAGAAGCTTCTTACCCAGGTTGTCCCATCTCGGCAGCCTCCCACAGGGAGCAGTACCTGTGCCAGATGACCCAGTCCCTGGCCAGATTCAGAAACTGTCCCCCAAAGCACCCCTCCTTCCTCCAAGGCTTCACAGCACCTTCGCAGCACTCAATCATCAAGAAGAAATCCAACATAAAATAAAGAGCGGAAAAACACCCCTACAACTTTGTAGCATTTCAGTAGGTTCTACTAATTTGGGAGTGAATTTCAGAAGTCTTAGACTTTCAAATAAAACACCCAAGCAGTAGGTCCCTGTTATTTTACACATTTAACTTGAAGGCCAAGAGTACGTCACTAAAAAGAGAAGCCTGTGAGAAGCAGATAAATAATAAGTGTAGCCTGGATCAAATGCTCTTCTAATTTATACAAAAATTCAATACAGAAGAGAAAAGGAAGATATAACCATGACCAGAATTGCTAATTTGTGGCTCACTGTCAGGCTTTAGTTTCATATCCAAATATTTAAATAATAACTAGATACCACAAAGTGCCCCCAAATATGACATTCTGTTTAGATTCCAGAAGCTGTCACCCACACAGGCATTCTGATGGTGGCAACGCAGCTCCTTCCTCGCTTATTCCCAGAAGGCTGCAGCCATTGCTATGCTTTTATCCAAAGCATGCAGAGCTTGGGAGGGCTCACTGGTAACAAATGCTGATCTTCTAACAATGTCATCAAAGACCTCCCTTATTTGTTAATTTTTGCACTGAATAATTTAGTTCATGGTCACCTAGGGCAGCTTATTATGAGTTGGAAAGTGATTTTTAAACATGTAAGCAACTCCTAAACAAAAATCAACCACATATTGCAACCCACATCTAAGGCATTTTAAAAGAGAACTGCATGCTGTTCATGGCTGTAATCCTTTCTTTAGCCATTGCTTCAGAATGCAAAGAAGGAAATAGTTATCCTCAAAAATTACTGTGAAACTAGAGCATCTGTGCCTTGCATGAATTAGAACATCCGTTTAAGGTGCATGTTTATAATATTCTTTTAGCTCATCCCACAGTGGATTTAAAAGAACACCGAATCAAGTCAGCAAATAATAGAAACAAGCCTTGACTGAGGAATAGAATTATACTTGCAACCACATCAACCAGTGGATTAACGTGCTGTTCAAGGGATCAGCCTTCAATATTGGCTAAATTCAGGCTAAGCACTATAACGTAATTTTCTACCTTGTTGGGATGGTACGGTAGCTTACTTCTGGGCTTGGTGAGGCTTTCTGTGAAATCAGTGGGTGTTGGGAGATGATATCTATCTCTGCTATTAGGTTTTGAGCAGAGAAGCAAGGCAGAGCATAAGAAAAGAAGAAACTATCAGAGCTGGGGAATATGGGAGGTGACCCTGAGCTAGAGATGAATGCCACAGATAGACTCAAGCCCCAGTCTCACAGTAACAAATGCCAAAATTTAAGTACAATTATTCACAATTCACACTAACTTTAACATATATTAGATAAGAAAAATAATTATTTAATCAAAAGTAAGCACATGTGTCAAAACTACAAACCAAACTATGCCTTGGAGGCCTTCCAGTCTTTCTTATATGGCCTGCCCACAGCCATAGCTAGAGCCAAGGGGATGGTTTTAGCTTTCTGCATGATTGTCCGGGAAGAGCCATGCCATCCTATCAGTACCAGTCCACAGTCCTTCTGCCAGCTGCTGTAACTGGGTAGTCCCACCTGAGCTTTGTATCCAGACCTGAGCTCCTGTGGTGGTTCTGATTAAAATGACAGTAAAATACTACTCAAACCCAAGAATCCTGAATTATTTTGCCAAAAGGTAAACACCACACTGAGCAAAGGTTAAATAAAAGACTATATGTAGTAAATATAAAGTATAGAAAGTATTTTTTTTACCTCCACTCTTTCTTCAAAATCTTTCAAGAATTTCCCTCAACTCCATCTCTGGAACATCCTACATTTCTGAATCTTCTCCCATGCTGTCCTTCTGACAACAGTCCCCTCCTTTTACTCAGCAATTACATGCTTTAATAAGTGAATGTCTGTCCATCCCTTTCTGCTCAGTTTTGGCAAAACTCACTAGCTTCATGACAGCTAACAAGGTACCATGGTTTGTGGCTATTGTGTTTAGGCCTGCTGCATGCAGCTTTTCTAGATCACCATTTCTGCCCAGATCCCCTAACAATGTGTCTTGAAGCTACCCTACAACAAACAGCTGCCTGTTAACACACAGGACCTGTATCATATTCATTAACAATAACAACCAGCCAACCAAGAAACTATTTGCATAAACTTGTTGTGGAGAATAAGGGAATTAAATGCTTATCTGGATTGAGGCCTCAAAGTGTGGTTCTGATTATGAATTTACACTCGTATGAATCAGAAATAACTCTGCCAACATCAACTGAATGACACTGCAGTAAAACCAACACAAGCAAAACCAGAATTAATCTCAAGGCAGAGTCTCATTTTTGTTTACTTATTTAATTTTTAATTAGACAGAATCTGGAAATGAAAAATATGTAACAATTGCAAAACTTCTTCCATTTCAGAAAAGGAAAAAGGCAGATGTGAGTGCAGATATAGTTTTCTGAAAGAGGAATGTGACATTTATGAGCCACTTCCATAACAATGAAGATGAGAAAAAGAAAGTTCTTTCAGAAGTAGCACAGGATCTTAACAAGGAACAATATAATAATGATACAGTGCTGAAAAGAAAATAGCAAATGACAGAGTTTTAGTAAGAAACCTGAAGATGCTTGTGCAGTAACACACTGTAATGATGATATTAAAAAAGGTGCTGGCTGATGTTGTAGAGACCCATTAAGACAGAATTGAGTACAGCACTAGTTTGACAATTTAGAGAAAGCATTTTAGCAAATACATTATATTAAGGTCAGAACACTTTGGAGAAACAAGTTAACAAGATGAGAAAGGTCACAACACAACAGTGTTTTGAATTTGTAAAGATATTAGAGTCATTCTAACGATGCATTGGATTTTTTCATTTTTTTAAGTCATTTGACAAAATTTCACATCTATCTTTTACCTCCATGAAGCAGAGCCTATACCAAAGAATAGCTGCAGACTGGGGTTTAATGGAAAAAAAGATACTTTATGGAGCTCAGTATGACTCTTCTTCAGAATCATCACCATTTTTAAATAATTTATATTCAAAGTAAAGTAAAATGACCAGCTTTACATGAGATCATTAGAAGTAACACAAAGAAAGAAAAATAGCTATAGAAAAACACAGCAGCAACATTGCAGAAAGTAGGCTAAGCAGCTCTTTGAAGAGCATAATATGTATTATATTACATTAAAGATACATGCCAATCAATTGCTCCTGTTTTGAGGGCATGTTACCAATTCGGAGGGTCTAAAATTAGAAGTCCTTTTTGTCATGCTGGGTTTTCAAAGAGAATGCTCTATGGGATATGGAGGTGCTCTTAAATCTCAGCAAATAGGAAGCCAAGTTCATAATAAACAATGTGGCTAAAAGCTGTCCACACTAGTCTTCAAAATAGTAGAGATATCATTAGCTCTACAAAATGTCTAACTTCGCAGTAGTTCAATATAAGAGAAAATTCTTAGAGAATCCACAGAAATTAAAGAGAGGGAGGGTTCATCCTAATTTCAACTGGTTTACCTGACATGATTCTCAAGAGAAATCACTGACCAGCTCAATTGACCACTCTTCTATGAGATTTAATAGACTCGTAGGACAACATCTGTTGTTTAATGGATCATCCACTTAACAACCTAAATGAGTTTGTCTCATGAGGAGAAAAATTCCCATGCAGCCAGATTGATATGCAATGTCAACTAGTTAGAGCTTGGTGGTAACAAACTGTTACTAGAATAGTTGGCATTTATTTTCCCTCTATATGATAATTAAACATGATTAGAGCCCTCGGCCTGTAGGCAGAGTGTGTACACAAATTCAGAGTCTCATCACTCAACAGATCAAACTTGTCGGGCAGACAAAGTGTACAATTAAAGGCACCCACAGACCTTAAAACTTTGATTTGGTCCAGTTATGAGTCTAGCTTTGAAAACTGAGACAAGAAGAATTCACGTCAACTTCTGGTGAGGTCACTGGACACTTAAAAATAAAATGTTCCCCTCCCTCTGGGCTGGTATTCAGATTGTGTTGCTATTTGTCTTTTGTATCCTTATTAATCAAATGACACAAACACAAACACAGAGCTTCATTTTTTCCCCATGATTATGACATGATGAGCATGGGTCTGGGAATCTGGTTTCTGGACTTCCTTATTGCTCGTTCCTCTCATTGCCCTTTCTGTCATGTAATGCTTTTCTTAAGAAATGACCACTCTGTGCTGATGCTTCACTCTCCTTCCTGTTTTCATTTCTAAGCCATTCTCAGAATTTCCATTAAATGCGATTCTTCCCTCCCTAACAATGTCACTGTAGCACAGAAGCTGCTAGCTTCTACCTGAATACTCTGACAGTTCATATTTATTTTCTTGGCTTCTGCAAAAGTATTCCATGAGTTGGCAATAAAGGAGTGCTGATATGACGAACACATCTGTTTGCCAGGCTAGTTGTTGCCAATGCAAGTACATAATCGTTGCTCTAGAAAAATCTCAAGCCTTTGAGATTTGGCACATTTTCCTCTTCTTCATGGTATAGCAGTTTTTCCTGCAGCAGCAAAGCTATGCTAGACTGGTCAATGGTTATATGTGGCCGCACACCAGGGCTTTTGCTGTCTTGATTTTACAAGCACTGTGAACACAAGGCAAAGGAGTATTGGCCTCGATAGATAACATGCTTGTCCTGCATAAATTACCACATTTCCATGCTTAATAGTGGCAGAATTTTCTCTAGAATTGATGTCGTCTTAAAACTAAAAGCAAGCACTCAGCTACAGAGCAACAAGATTCCCTGCCAGTGCTAAACTGCAACATCCAGTTGTTGAGATTAAAGAACAAGACTCATAAGCCAGAAAATACTTTGTTCTGCTCTGTTAGTACCAAATTCACTATGTTTTCTGTGATCCAGTGTGACATAATTGCTGATGACCATTATGAGGGATGTGACATGGCGTTTGATACATAATTTTGAAATTGCTGCAGAAATTATGCCATAGAATCATAGAATGCTTTGGGTTGGAAGGGACCTTTGGAGGTCATCTAGCCCAACCTCCCTGCAGTGAGCAGGGACAGCTTTAACCAGATCAGGTCGCTCAGAGCCCCATCCAACCTGACCTTGAATGTTTCCAGGGATGGGGCCTCTACCACCTCTCTGGGCAACCTGTTCCAGTGCTTGACCACCCTCATTGTAAAAAATTTCTTTCTTATATCCAGTCTAAATCTATTCTTCTTTAGTTTAAATCTGTTATTCCCTGTCCTGTCACAACAGGCCTTATTAAAAAGATTCTCCCCATCTTTCCTGTAGGCCCCCTTTAAGTATTGGAAGGCCGCAATAAGGTCTCCTCGCAGCCTTCTCTTCTCCAGGCTGAACAACCCCAACTCTCTCAGCCTGGCCCCATAGGAGAGGTGTTCCAGCCCTCAGATCATTTTGGTGGCCCTCTTCTGAACCCGTTCCAGCAGGTCCATGTCCTTGTTGTGCTGAGGGCCCCAGAGCTGGACGCAGTACTCCAGATAAGGTCTTACCAGAGCGGAGTAAAGGGGTAGAATCACCTCCCTGGACCTGCTGGCCATGCTTCTTTTGATGCAGCCCAGGATACGGTTGGCTTTCTGGGCTGCAAGCGCTCATTGCCGGCTCATGTCCAGCTTTTCATCCGCCAGTACCCTCAAGCCCTTCTCCGCAGGGCTGCTCTCAATCCCTTCATCCCGCAGCCTGTACTGATATCGGGGGTTGCCCCAACCCAGGTGCAGGACCTTGGACTTGGTCTTGTTGAACCTCATGAGGTTCATGTACTACAGTTTAAGATAATCTTTTTCCAATACAGAGCTATTTCTTCAGACCTTCATTCCCTCAAGCCAGAGCTGAAGATAATTGCAGGGTATAGTCCTACAAACCTCAAATCCACAGTTCGACAAACTTCAAATCAGAGAAAGGAAAAGACATCTTAAGACAGAGGCGCATAGAGTCAATGGAGGTATCGCTGTGCCCTTTCTAGTGCATCAGTCATCCAAATACCTGATACATACAAAAAAATGAAGAATGTCATCCTCTTAACCTGGAGGCCACTGCATGCTTGGGGATTTCCCAAATACAGCCTTATCATTCCAACCACAGCGCTTCTGCTGGAGACCCAAGGTGAATACTAAAGGCATTTCATTGACTTACTATCACACGAGGGTTTCCCACACAGAAGGGATCGCTCTCCATCCAGACACACCTTTTTTACAGGTGCTTCCACCCTCAAAGCAGCCCTCATTCACCACTGAATTATGTGCTGACTTTTCGGTGGAATGGGTCATCTTTGGATAGCTGGGACACTGCTTCTCTCTCTTTCTTAAGAAACCTCTGTGGCTATAAGCATGAGGTCAACCATATTCTCTTTGCAAATGCACAGTGATGGGTGACTTGCTATGTAATTGCTTTTCTGGGCAACTTATTCTCCTAAGTCAATCTTTTATGCTGCTGAAGGTGCCAGAGTAGTTCCTTTGCAGTCATAACAAATGTTTTACCCATGTTAAACCATTAAAGAAAGGAAGAATACAAGCTTTTTAAGAAATTCTCCTGTGAATTTATTTATTTAAATTCTTAGAGCTGAAGATAAAACAGGTAACAATTTTTAGGTTTATATTATAATTACTATTATTTTGCTCTGAAAAAGTGATGTTTAGGTAAATATTAAGCAAAACTAAACAGAACGTGGCAGGAGATAAAACTCTACCCTGTATAAAACACATAATTCAAGTACACATAGATATTCAGCAGCTTCAGTTTGTCACTGTGATCCATGAAAATAGTGATGGAAATTTTACCCACCCCCTCCATCTACCTGATTCCAAATAAACCACAGGAGTATGGTGTTGCCTTTAAGTAGATCTTGTTATACTAATGAAATATGGTCCTATGCCTTTAAGTAGTAGATCTTGTTATACTAATGAAATATAGTCCTTGAGTAGCAGTGAAGTAATGCATATTTTGCTACATTGATAAAATATAAGGAGGAAGGGAGGATGGCTAAGCGGCTGGTTGCTGACCTTCCAAGATAAGGGGACGGTAAAACAAACAGACATGCACAAAATAGGAGAAACTGGGTAAGAGGTAATTCGGGCAGGGGGAGATCGCCACCACCAACCCAATTAAGGACTGAAGCAAGCACCCCCCCACACTCCTCCTGCGCAAGCGCAGTGAATTGAAAAGACACTATGGCTTTAAAGACTATGTGAGTAAACTGTTAACCAATGAAGATGAGCGCACGAAGGCAGGTTAATGATTATGTATTAGAAAGGTGGGGAAATTGTATATTCAATGTATAAATAAGGGAATGGAATCCAATAATTGGTGTGCTTGATTTGTGGAATTCTTCCACCTTGCACCCTGCGCAGAATAAAGCAGTATCTCCTTTCAAAACCATTTTTGGTTTTGGGAACTTTATTTCCAGGTAACAATGGTAGCCCCACTGAACTTCAAGTTTAAGATCAAGCTACAATATAACTACCGATTTTTCTAAACTATCTCGCAGGTCTCCCTTCAACTGATACTGTTTAAATCTTCCTGCTCCATCTTGCACCACAGCATAGCTCTTACCTCTGTTTCAGGACAAACTGATTTGATTTGTAACTCAAGGAAATTCAGAATGACAACTCTGATTTATATGCTCTTACTCCACATATATGTAGTGTAAGCAATCATTCTGGGCTCATTAAGGCTCACTCATTTTAACTTACAGGCTGATGCCACATGCTTCTGCAACACCTTTAACACAAAGCTGACGTCACTCACATGCCTGGGGCTCAGAAGTTAAGATGGCAACAAATAATGCCATGAATAAGGTGTGACTGCACTAAAGTTGACTGTCTTTAAAGTTATAATGTACCTCTAATATATCTTTCATTCTGGCTGTTCAGTAAACCCATTGTACCAACCTACAGTCCCTCAGAATCACTCCTACATGAGGAGTATGACAGGGTGAGTGATCTAAATGAGTCTGCAGTGGCATCAGGGAGTCTCGATTAAGGCAAAATAACTTCTACCACTTCACCTATCACCTCTGATGTGGGTACTCAATGCTTGTAAATCTCTTCTCAGTGGGCTCTCTCATTTGTCTTATATTTAATCCTTTTTGTGAAACTTTCCCCACCCTTTGAAGGTAACTAAGATTCATCTTGTTCATCTGTTCTTTGCATCTCATTGCAGAAATTGATGCTTGAGATATAGCTGGGTAATGATCACAAATAACTTCCAAGAGCCTCTTTGGTGTAAGGTACTTCCTCTTCTGCCTGCTGGATTTGAACACACATAACACATAGGACTGCAAATTCTTGTTGCATAGTTTCCAGAACAGCTTTTTAAAGCATCAGTGCCATTACAAATCTTCATCAAGTACATTAGGAATTGTTAAAATGATACAGGAACAGACAGCTACATCACCTGCTGCAGGTATAAACATCCCCTGCACTACTAGTTAAAACAGCAACTAGGGGTAGGTTTAGCAGATACTGAGCGACTGGTATTTAATTAAAGTCATGACAAATATTTTATGCTTTTCCAAATTATATCTTGTAGCAACTTGCTGCTTGTTTCCTTTTGGGGCATAAAAATCTTTGGGAATCTGACTGCTTGAAATGATATAGAACCACGAGCTATGAGCAGACGATATTTGTTTGAAGAGTTTTTCACTGCACCAGAAGTTAGTTCATCACATCTCAAAGGTTCTCTGATCCTCACAATGTAGGACAGGGGGATCCTGGTTCCCTCATATCCCCTGGGAAAGGTCCTAATCCTTTCCTAGAGATTTTGGATATTACAGATGAGAGACTGAAGGCAGAAAAAGATGCAGAATGGGAGGTTCACCTTAGATTTTAAGAGCCAACTTGTTTATGACACAAAGCCTTCTTGGCTTTTTCTTATTGTGGTTAAATTGCCATATTCAGCTTTGTATTTCCACAGATATTCTCCTGCTTAAGAAACCTCAGTATCAGGGTAATTTTGTTTCCACTTATGCATCCCTCCTTTCTTTTGTCCATTGCCTGTAAAACCAGAGTCTACCAAAATCATATCTCTAAGAAAGTGCATCTCTACTGAACAGAACATGTTCTGAGGTCAAGATTTAAATATTTGCAGTTTCCATGAAATGGTTCAGTTGTTTCCAGGAAGGGGGTAATATCAAAATGTTGGCCATACTATAAATAAATAAATAAATAAATAAATAAATAACAATTAGTACCCTTCATGTTTGAGAAAAGGGTTTTGCAACTGATACAAGGGGTCACTCTATTAGCAGGAATGTGCCCTTCGCTGTTTTTTTAATAGAAAACAAACCCCTTGTTCCCATTTGGCTGACCTAAGACTGTGAGAGTGCTTGGTTAGCACAGCTAAGTCCAAAGCTGTTAGTTTGGCAAAGATATTTTCTGAGCATGCTGGGATCAGCAGCACTTCCTCTGCGTTTGCTCTTTCTGGTTCAGCAGGAGAGGACAAGGGAGCCAGTGGAAAGAAACAGTTTGAGATGAAGAAACGGACATGAGGGATGCTGAGCCAGGCTTAGGGAAAAAAATTGAGACATAGACTGTGGGAGGGATAGCAAAGAACATTAAAGGTGTCTGGAAAACATTTTAATTTCAAGGACTTAACTACATTTTAAGTAAAAGAGGAGGACATTTCAAAATGGGAAGGTGTAAGAAACACTGTCCAAAGACTTTGTGCTGGAGTGAAATAAATTTTGCTGCTGCTGTGTTTTCCAATAAGAAGATTTCATCAAAATTGATTCAATTTTGTGAGACACTTTGATGTCCCTGGATCCACAAAAACGTGCTTCAGCTAAAAGTTGGTGCCATACACTAACTATGCTCTCATTATTTGAAGTGCTACACATACTGCCCTGAAGAACTAGGTGTTTTCTTCCTTTGTGATTCTTCCCATTTGGCTGTGGAAAGATTTAAACATCTGATATATAATGAATCTCCTGTTTCATTATCAACAAGGATTCATTACGGTGAGGCTCCAATGCTACATGCTTTATCTGAACCTACAGTAATTACTATAGCAAGTCTGCTGTTCTTCACTTATCTTGTTTGCTAACGTATCTATTGATAGTGAAACAAACAACAGTCAACCTTCCTAATGAACACAATCAATCACAGTGCACACATGCCACAACTAAGGCCAAAATGTTAAGACATGCTGCAGCCCTGCAGAAAAGAAGCCTCCAACAGTGGCAGAGCAGAAATATTGTAGGAAAACACCAAAGCAAAACAAATATCAAATTGAAACCAACAACTGTGGATTGTTTTGCAAAATAAAAGGGCTGCTGTCTTTGTGACAGCTTACTGAGCCATGTGATTTAGGCAGAAAGCCAGGATGAAAGGGGGAGCGGGGAAATTGAGCTCTCTAATGCTGCTTGCAGTAAGCATCCTTCTCTGAGCACAGGAAACACCTTTCATTTCTCCATGTCATTTTCATGTTCAATAGCTAAAAATGTATTAGTGAAATATCTGAATTCATCTGAACAGAACATTGTGCCATGGAAGAAAGCTGTGAGGGTATATACCATTGTCGCGGTTTAACCCCAGCCGGCAACTAAGCCCCCACACAGCTGCTCACTCACTTCCTCCAGTGGGATGGGGGAGAGAATAGGAAGAGTAAAAGTGAGAAAACTCGTGGGCTGAGATGAAGACAGTGTAATAAATAAAGCAAAAACCGTGCATGCAAGCAAAGCAAAACAAGGAATTCATTCAGTGCTTCCCATCAGCAGGCAGGTGTGCAGCCACCTCCAGGAAAGCAGGGTTCCATCATGCCTCATGGTTACTTGGGAAGACAAAACACACTGCTCAGCAATAACAAAAACATCTCTGTATTATCCACACTGTTTTCAGCACAAATCCAAAACGTAGCCCCATACTAGCTACTATAAAGAAAATTAACTCTATCCCAGCCAAAACCAGCACCAGCAGTACTCTCTTCCTGCTTACCCGAATCCTGTATTTCTTTCCAAAGTGTCTGCTACTGGTCTCTGTCAAAGGTTGAATACCTGAGATACTGAAACCCCGACTCTGACCCAAGTATAGCTTTTATGCTCTTACATATCATCGATCAGATAAATAGGGATTGAAGTTAAACACATTGGCTAAAATTCCATCCTGGTGAAAAGAACTAACAGACAGCCTATGCCCTACTCGATTTCTCAAAACAGTCATTAACTGGAGGTTAAACCGGGCAGCAGCAGCGCATTGGTCCTCTGTTTCAACACACTTTTCCTTTCAAGCTGGAAAAGGGAAGAATCTACTTCTCTCACATTGCAACTTGCAGACTTTTCAGAGGCATCTGAGGAGGAGAGGGAATGACTGGCTTGTCAGGTCACCTGGACACCTTAGCAATTATACAGCATGTTGCAGAGCCTAATTCATTTCCAGCCCTGGTGATCCAAATTCTCAACTTTATTATGCAAACTACTTGGCACTTCAAAGCTCAGCGTAATTCCTCCTCTCCTTAAGTGTCCTTAATTAAGCATTGTTAATTATGTTTGTAAATGCAGCCACGTAGCCCAATGCGTTTCACATCGTGTTGAAATCAGTAGCCCAGATAAGCAACTTTCCCTTCTTTTAGGCAGTCATTCCACTACACAAAGCACTGCTGGTGGTTGTTGGCATAGACCTTCATGCCTGGCTGCAATATACCTGCCAGAGCACGTGGGACCATGCATACCTGAGCACAGAGGTTGGTTTGTAGGTAGCCAGACAGGCTTCCACCACTTCCCTGCAGAAAGTCACTCTACAAGACAGCTGAATGTCTGGAGACAATAAGGATGTAGCCGCAAGATCTAACTTGTATCATGTGCAGGCAGGAGGCTTTTGAGGTTTTGAAGATGAAAAGCATGCCAGGTACTGGGCTTTATGTCACCATGATCATAATATGAAATTGTCTATTGAGTCTGTGTTGTTCTGCTCCATAAAATATTAATGTATTATAGATGGAGGGGAATGAGACTGCTGTCTTTATGGACATGGATATTCAGAATGAAGTACTTGTACGCAGACTGAAGCTTAGGTCATTATTCCATCCCTGCATTTACTAAAATGAGATAGCATCAATGAATTTTAAAAGCTTACCATACCCATTTAATTTAGTCAGTCCTAAAACATTAAATATAATTAAACAGTGAAAAATACATTAATGGCTTGAGACTTGTCAGGAAGTTCTGAGCAAAGGCTGAAATTTTCAGCTGTAGCTCCAAATTTATGCTATTCAATAGCAAAAATGAAAAATCATGATATTCTACATTTTGGCATAAGAGTCTAGTCATTTCTTTTTCAATTAAATTGCTTTTATTGGTTTCGCCCAAGGTCTTAACTTCATTTTAAAAAGCTTTTAACATTCACATTGCTGCAATTTCAGAAAAGGAAAAAAATATAGCATGCACATGCATGTATGTATACTCAGTCATACATGCATAGAAAAAACAAAATACATGTATATAAACTATATTATTTCATATATAGAATGGTTATGCACATTTGCACATATGTACATTCTGCATTTTCATGGTACAGTTTCCTTTGGAAGGAAAAAACTATGAATGATGGGTAGATACAGTTAGCTTTTGCCTGCTTTCACAGCACATATTTCTAGAGATTGTAGCCAGTTTTAATAACATCAGTATTACCGTAAGACCTAGAATCCCAGACAAGGTCAGCAGCAATGGGCAAATATAGCTACACAGAAGGGATTTATCCCTCAGAAAAGGTGTTTATTGCACCTAGGCCTGTACTGGTGCGACCTCAGTTTGATTCTTCCATCCCCAATCCAGCACTATCATCCTTGTCTATGCAGGTCTCTGCAGGACAATAACAGCCCAGTGCATTTACTGGATAACCTCACAGTCCCTTCTGCCTTAAAAATTTCCTGTGCCAGTAAAATAGAAGGCATTATTGTTGGTTGTGTTGGTGCCTACAAGCTTGAGTCAGAGATAAGAGTCCCACCGTGCTAGGATCGACCTACGCAAAGACATCATATCCAAACTCTGAAGAGTTTATAACCTAAGTACATGTTTTCAGTATCAACTGTCCTATCAGGTCAAAGCAGTTTGATGGAAACCCAGCCCATTTAATGCAATTTCCTCATGCCAGAGGAAATGCATGTGGAGCAGCAGGGAAGCAGAAGCCAATTTTGGAAGGGGGAACAAGCTGTGCTCTGCATCCCAAATTAGCATCAGTTGCAAACACTTTTGACTATGCATTTTTTTCACAAGATAGCTTTTAAAATCCATCTCTGCTTAATGTGTCCTACATCAGGAACATTAATGAACTCACTACACAGATTCCACTGTTATCAAACACCTTAGCTTCACTTTGGTCCCCATCTACAAAAAACCCACTTATTCCCTAGTACACTGCACCGTAATAAATATTACTCAGTAATTACCGAGGGAGTCATAAAAGGGAATTGGCATCCTAGCGACAGAATATTTGCACTCCTTACAGATTTGCAACTTTAATATTGAAGAGATACATCTTGCCTTATAAAATATTCCCCAGACTGCTTGATTCCTTCAGCTGAAGACTGAACAAACGTATCATGGTTTGAAGAGCAATCACAAGACAGCACTAAGTAGCATCCCATTTACAAACAGCATCCCTGGCCAAACAAACAACAGAGGAGGATTTAGAGGGACATGTTCCTGAGAGCCTGCTGTTGAAATGTGTCAGCAAATCATCCACATGCTTAACCAGATTTGGCAGGAACACCAAGATTCAAACTATATTTTATTATACAGATACACAACTTAAATATACAGGCACAGCAATACACTAGAAATTATCATGACTGTGAATTGCTAGGAAATCAGCCTACATTTATCAAGGGAATCAATGCAGAGATTTTCATACCTTGATCAAGAAGCGAAATTTATGATTCTTTCTGTGAGAAACCATTAGAAGAAAATCCCTGCCTACTGAAACATACACACCAAAAAGAGCTCCTTTTTATTACAAGGTGTCTGTCAACCTCTAAGTACTCGTATGTACATGCCCACTTAAATGCAGGATGAGTCAAAACATTACACCAGTATTAAGACCAGTTCACCATGTTCTGGATTCAAACGTAATAAACTGGAAATACACTCTGAATCAGCTAAGCTCCCTACCACTTCTCAGCCATCATAATTTCTAAAACCCTGATTAAGTATAAATTCCCCTTGCACTGTTCAACACATTCAAAAAGATCAGGCTATTTTGGCCCAGCTGAGTCCTAACACGTGGACTCTGTACAGAGAGTTTCAATCCCGAGCATCTCACCTGGAAAACACCACTCATTCTCAAGCCTCGTTGCTGATCACCAGTCCAGGAGATTCACTTAGAGGGAGTCTCAGACAGCTCCCAAACCTCTAAGAGCTTTATAGGCCAATAACCAACAACTTAAACTCTTTCTAAAAATTAATAGGCAGCCTGAGGACAGACAACAGTGCAATAGTGTAATGGGTTCCAGGTATGAAGCACCTCTCAACAACCATCTGCCTAAATTACCCACCAGAGGCTTACTCCAAAGCCTACTAGCTAGGAAAAAAACCTCTGACTTTCCAGGGCCTTGGATCATGTCCCTAACTTACTTCAGATTCACAGGAAAGCATTCATATACAAATGAAAGCCTCCTCATCGTATGTTATATCTAATTATATTACCTATCACCTTAAAAGGAAATGCACATGTCCACACTCTTTTGAGTAAAGGAGATTCAGTACCTCTTTCTTCATACCCAGTTCATGATACCACTTTAAATCAGGAGCATCTGCTGACTTACTGTTCTTCTATAATTAGCTAAACAAGAACCTTTTCTGTTTGAAATAGGTAGGGAGAAATATGAACTCTACACCAAAGGCTGCTTAAGCTACTACAAAGATCTGTTCTGTTGGGGTCCATCAGGAAGGCACTGGCCGTGCCCAGCAGCAGCATTTGGTGCTGTGTGCCCCTTGCACAGGACACCAGGCAGCCTGCTCCCAGCAAACCTGGTACCAGATGTTCTGCCACAGCGGTCTGACGAGTTTGGGAGCAGCCTGACCAACTCACTCCAGAGTGGGAAGGCTTATTTTGTTTCTTCCCCACAACGGAGCTACACAGGGACCTGTAATCCACACCACTTCTGATGATCTCTTGAATGGTACTCAAGGATGTCTAGACACATCATTTTCGGAGAAGCAGATGGTGCTGCTCACTGTGCCAACAAGCACAGCATGGAAGAGCAGGTGATAATGGTAGAAGGAAAGCCCTGCGCTGTGTATTGAGACTGGGCAGATGCAGGCTGCATACAGTAGTCCTTAATGCCTCCAATCTTGGGTGCTTTAGTGAATTTTTAGTCTTTTCCTTTTAGGAGTCTCCTGAAGAAATTCAGCACCTCACAAAATAAGTACACAGATTGTGCTAGTACTGACAGACTGCTTTCACCTACTGCAATTATAATAAAATTTTTAAATTGTGCTAAACTGACTTAAGTACCACATACATGCAGTAGAAAAAAGTACTATAGATTGAAAAAAAGAATAAGGTCTTCATTTTTTCCTAACCTAGCTGTAACAACCTGCTGATAGCTAGTGAAAAGGACCAGGAGGCAATCATGTTGGACTTTGTAAGATGTTTGGAGCCCACTTGTGACTGTGCATGAATTGCAGACTTAATTTGTGTAAATGGGCATAAAACCTGCACAACTGACTATATCAAATTATTATGCAAAATTATTTGGACATCATCAGGCTTCTTCAAAGTTTATATTCACTTCAACTTCTCTTTACTTACAAGCTTCGATGATACTTTATTATAAAGCCAATATCATTAGAGAAAAATATGATTTAAAGCTCAAATTGAATTTTAAGGTATTATCCACAATTATTTTCTTTCATTTAAAATGTAAATTTTGATGCCAGCTATCTGGAACCAGAATAAAAGACAGAATCCTGTTTGATGATTCATACTGAGTTGTAGGATGCATTTAACAAGGAATGACAAGAACTCCCATTCTGCACAGCTGGACAGGCTCCTCTCATGCCTTGCTTCCCAAGTTTGCAGACCTCCTGGGTCATGCTGGACCAAGCATCTTTAGTGCCAAGTTCATCAGTGTACCTCCCACATAGTGTGACTGTGTACTCTTTAGTGTCTCATATGTGGGCAAGAGAATGGGCACAAGAATTGTGGCTTCCACACAAGTGTGCATTTATCCACCATAGCTCATTATTAATTCAGTTGGATTATCTTGCTGCAAATAAAACTTGAGAGTAGAATCACTGCTGTAACATCCATCAAAGCTACTTGCACTTGCATAGCTGTGAGGCTGAAGCTTGTCCATTATTTTGGAAGTAAATGCATTTTGGTTGAACTTTTCACTGTTACCAGTGCTCTACTTTCCCTGTCTCCCACATCAAGCCAAATGAACATTCAGTCAATATCTCCCAAAGAACATGACAAAACACATGAATGAGCTTGATTAAAATTCAGATAGAGTCTGAACTATGATATCAACATCATAGATCAATAAGATCCAGACAGAAACTGATTACAGACAAATGAATATATACATATTATTCCCTCTTTTCCTTAATTTTCTATTGTACCTTTATATATCTTCCTTCTAGCTTTTTTTTCTGGCTGCACCTGTCTCTTTAAATACATTTAAAAAGATCCACGCTCCCATGTAAAACTCTACTTGCCATGTACAGATGGTACTATTATTTGTATTACAGTGCAAAGCAAAATGTAGGACTAATGGTGTTATGAGCTAGAAAAAAGTGTACATCCTGCCTCAAAAGTCCTTCAGTCCAACAGAGAAGAACAATCAGTGGAAGAAAAGCTGTCCTCTTACTCTCCTTTATGTGTGGGAAATGGATGGAAGAGCAGTAAGAGTCAAAACAAAACAAAAAGCAGTCTTGAAACAAGTAAACCAACTAAAAAATAAATTATGAGCTCAAGCAGAGCTCGTGCTTGATAAGTCACTGGATATAAACCAGAAGCCATCCTTGGAACAGGGCTATTCCTGCTAAGCAATGTTTCACTCTTGCCCTAAATAACTTGTGCAAAGTCATGCAGGAAGACATTGGCAGAGTCATGATTTAAGTTTTGCCCTGCAGGGTATCGGTTCAGTATGGATGTAACCTCCTGGGGTAGGTACAAGCTTAGGAAAGTCCACCTTTGCAGAATTTAACAGCTGAAAAGAGCACAAAAAATATAGCAAAGACACAGCATTAGGGCAATCGCTAATCACAGACAGTTTCGCTGTATGAAGGAGTACCAATAAGATGTTTGCAGTCAAGTTTTCTTTCTCTTTCTCATAAAGCTCAGACCTGTCCTTGCTTTTTATGAGCTCAGTATAACATCATCCAACACCACGCAGTAGTGACTGTGGAGTACAACCTGCCTTTCCTTTCTTATTTCATACATCACTTCAAACTCACTGCAATAAGCCCACAAAGCCAGCAGAGGCTTTAAAAAGTTAATGAGAAAGATGTAAAAAAAAAGAAAAAAAGAAAAGTATTACTGTTTGTTTCGGTGAGTCCTGCAATGGTGGTGGTTATATACTCTGAGACTCTGTGTGAGTTCCACACCGTGGGGTTTTATTGCATTACTGTGGCAAGCAAACCAATGTATCATTAATGACCAAATCTTTGTGCCCTTACTTAGTGCTGCTTTTGATAATAACGATGCCTGAATAAGGGGTTCAGGCTTGGCTCTAGTTTCATTTTTCCAGCACAAACTAGGACAAATCCAAAACAAAGGCTATAATACAGTTTGGGTTTCAAATAAAGCTTTGCATATTGCGTAAATCCTGGTCTCATGGCATTTCTATGCTTCTAGCTTCATCAAATCAAGAACAGAGCCACAGAAACGTTAAGAATGATACAGAAATTATAACCAAAGATGTAACAGCCTTCCAAAAGAAACTGTCCCTACAGAACCGGGTGAAGGTACAAAACTGGGAAACAATTTTTCATTTGTCTAAATCAATGTGCCTGTACTCAGAAACTACTTTTACTGCTGACACAAACCAGTCCTAATGAAGAGAGTCTTAACTTTCCATAGATTCAGTCAACCCAAATAAAAACTATTATTGAAATACATTGATAATAATGAGTTTTGGTCACCACAGATAAGCATTCTCTACCACACTTATCCTACACTTTCAGTTCCTTTGCTACTCAAAGCCTTCTGCTCCATTAGTCTGAAGTCAAGAGGATTGTTTTACTATAACCTGTGATTTTCCCTAAATATTTCAATAACATTTATACTGTACCTTACCAACAAATGAAAAATTTTCTTAGAGAAATATATGACATTCATGATATCTTTCAGTATAGAAGTGTTGGGGTTTTTCAATTAATATATGGAAAGCTTGGTTAAGGCAAGCACACAGTAACCAGGACAGCATACATCATACTTGCCAGAAGATTTATGTGCTTTATTTCAAAATATTAAAACACACTCAGTTTCTTGTCTTTCAGACAGTGAAGAGACTTGAGGGTAAAAATTAATCAGTGTAGAATAAATAAATTCATGTCTAATAAATACAGTATCATTAATCTGCAATCTATTTGATGACAATATGTAACTAAAGATGCAGAAATCCTTTGTGACTAAACACCTATTAAATTAATATAAATAATATACTGCACCTAAAATAGCTAAATCTGAAGTGTATTACTTAACCAAAAATAGAACTTCCAGCACCATCAAATATTACTGTCTTCTATCACCAGGAAAAAAATAAGATTCATGAATACCAGAAGAAAAGCCTGCTTTCAGACACTTGTTTGCACTTGTTTGGGGTGCCAGTTATTAACTTCTACAGCTTCATTTTTTTTTGTGGAGTGTTTATTCCTCTTCCCTTTCCATCAAAAATGAGTAACAGGCTGTTCCTACTCCTATTGATTTCAGTGAAAGAAACCTTTGTGCTTTGTGTCACACCTCAGCGATGCAGGTTTGATTCATACAGATAACAGACTTATTTTATACCTGTTTTCCAAATGCTGCAAAAAATTATCTCTCATTTGTGGAAGAATATATTTAAACATGAACTTTGAAACAACGGTCAAAAAGAATTGCAAGATGAAGAGGAACAGCTATTTAGTTTGCTGTAAAATCCAGTGAAATCAATTCACAGATTCCTGCTGGTTTAAAGAGGCTTCGGATCTGGACCTGACTGAGATGAAGACTCTGATTTTATTGCCTCATGGTAGCCAATGACTTTGAACACCCCTATTGCCAACATTGAACAGATAACTGAGACCGCTCACTTTTGTTTAAAAATATATATAATTTAGTTAAAATTTTTCCTACAGAAAGAGAGGCCCAAACATTACTTAAAAAATTAGAAACTGAACACAAATAAAGGAATGCATATATGTACACACACACAAAAAACCACTGTGGTTTTTGGTTGGGTTGTTTCTTTTTAAATACTAATTTGAAAGAGCTCAGTTCATAGCTACTAGTATCTAGGGCCCAATTTTTATACATAGATCACAAATATGTAGCAAAGATGAATGGGCATGAATCAGTACATATAGTGCCTGAACAGCGTCCCCATACTGCTTACTGGCTCTCTACGCCAGCAAGATTGTCAACCCAGATAATGACAACTGTAGGCACAGAAGATTTTCAATCAGAATTCATGTGCTCCGTATCACGATCTGATGACACTTTTGCTTGTAGGGCACGACCATGCTAAATCATACACCATGTCCGCACATATATCTCATTGGATGAAGCATAACACAAAGCAGTACTTTCTTCAATTGACAGGCATTTGATGAAGAGACACATGAATGCCAAAGACCACTTCTAAATGCTACAGTGCTGCTATTGCGAAAGAACCTGTGCTTAGTTATTGCACACGCATACACAAAATCTCATGGAATGCTCTTGCCTGAATAAGGGTTTGTACGGGGCTCAGGGAGAGGCAGGGAGCTCTGCTGAGAAGGTTGAGGTGGCCAAACCGACATGAAGAAGTGCAGAAGTGCACCTGGCATTAGAAGCATCCATGAGGGACCTCTGACACTGAGTTAGTTTGGGGGCCTCCCTTCTTTCTCAGAGCTCTTTAGCAGGGCCAGACTAACTGATTTTCCAACCACGGCTACACTAAAGATTTCATGGAAGCAGAAGATACTTATTTTGGAGCCATAGTCTTGTTTGCTCCAGATGGGAGAAGATAATCCTTCCCTGCCTGCCAGCCTACCCCTACTCCCCCAGCTGTGTTCCTCCAAGAGACACGAAGGCAGGCACCACCAGTCTCTCTCGTTGTCAGAGGGGCAAATCCCTGTGCCCAGGACTCCTCTTTGCATGAGGATTCAGATGACACGATCCGAGCCGGGACTCCTCATGCACAGAATGATTTTTTTTTTTTTTTTTTTTTTTGTGCTCTGCAACAAGCTGGTGCCGAGTTTCTTTAGGAGATGTGTTATATCTCCGTCATCTCTAGCTGCCACAAGGTATGATGGTTGTTATGGCAACCGCTTTTCATTGAGTGGCAAAGTACTGAATGCACATAATGCCTTGGACAGATGCACCAGCATCTTTCTTTTTCTTTATTGCAACCAGTTTTCTTTTCTTTCTTTCTTTTCTAATTTATGCTTATCTAAGCAAGGTATAATACATGAGATTTGTCTTTTAAATCCATCATTGCTTCCCTTCAACCTCCCCCTCGCCCCCAGTGCAAATTATCTTATAATCCTTCCTCAGAACCAATGGGAGATGCAGAATTGGAAGATTTTTCGTACATATAAAGAATTTATGATCTTATGACACACGCACAAATTCACAGAAAAAAATTCCCCCTCTTTGATTTCACCAACCAAAATGCACTAAAATCTCGATTTTTTTTTTTTTTTTAATGTTCTTTCTAGTGCTATGGAATTACTCATACGCATGAAACTAAGGCTGCATTTGCGTATGACTGTTTTGCAGGACTACAGTCACTTTATAATGTGTATTCTTCCTTTTCTATGCTGTATCTTCCATTTTCATTATGCCTCAATTAATACACTGAAATATGCCGAGCAGTTTCACGTGAAATATGTTTCTCATTTTAATCAGTTTAGCATCAAAGGTTTTAGGCTGATATTTTCTAGGTTAGTGCGTAGGGTGTTTATTAATTTGTCTGTGATGCCTTCTCTCATTAGTGTTTAATGGAATTTCAAGCAATCCCAGCAGCTAGTAGATAATTTATTTTTTAAACACATTCTTATCAGTGTATTAAACAATCAGAGTCTCTATTGTTTCTGAATAATCTGGAGTGCTTGTTTCATCTCCAGATTAGAAAGCTGGTACACTCTGAGTCCTGATTGCACAGGGCTGAAAAAGAACCATTTTCTATTTGAATTTAGCGTGACTGAAAAGTAGCAGCCTAACAACCCCCGACGTTTGTATACTCCAATATTCCCTTTGCAAAGAACACAACCAAAACAAATGCCACCGAGTCCTGATCCAGCTAATACATTTGCTGGCAAAAAAGGCCCCTGCCACAGCCTTAGCCAACACACAGGGCCTCTGTGTTTTGGGTATCTGCTCCAGCAAGGCAGGCTCAAAAACCAACACCAGCACTCACCTCCTCTGCTGCGTATGGGTCTTGCCTTTCTCCTGATACCAAGGAAGCCTATTTAACAATACCTGTGTTATGCAAATATTCAGCAACTCAGAATATAGCAATGTCTGCTAGCTATTGACCTTTGCTGCATTTGAACCTAAGATACTGAGTTTAGACAGCCAAGAGTTTCAGCGCCCCTAAAACAATGTCGATAATTTAAAAAGTAATTGAGTATTCCCATCACTAAAGCAATATTTTAAAAATCAGTTTGTGTTCCAAAAAGATTTTTAAAGGATCACATAATAGCCCAAATATACTTTTCAATACTTTATAAGTGTTTAAATCATAGATTTGAAAAAACTGACGTATTTAGTACTAGAATGAATTGTGAGGACGTAATTTTTGTTCATAGAGAAAGTTTTTAAATCTAATAATAAACTCTATAGGGAAAACAAAACCAAAAGATTTTCTATTTTTAGAAGAGTGAATAAAACCCAAGAACACAGAAGTGGTTTTCCATGGACACAGCCTGTCTGCGGTAATCCAGAGGCGTGGTTTGGTGTATGGAACAGTAGTTCCT
Organism: Pelecanus crispus; assembly: GCF_030463565.1. NCBI lineage: Eukaryota > Metazoa > Chordata > Aves > Pelecaniformes > Pelecanidae > Pelecanus > Pelecanus crispus. The sequence goes on along the minus strand of NC_134654.1, from coordinate 23,608,315 downwards.
ATATCGGATGGAGGTGAAACATTACCTACTATGCAAACAAAGCTAAGGGTATTTTTGTTTTCATTCCTCTGACATTGTCTTCTCTCAAACCTGTATGAATAAAGAACTGTATCTTCTTGATCACAGTGCCATGAAATCACATTTACATTCTCATTCCCAGCTCATGTTCTTGTTTCACTTGGTTTAGCATGCCAGACAAGAGTCAGAAACTGACTGTAGCCCTATGAAAATGGCTTAGCCACACGTGTGTGAAAGACAGACTCAACCACCATTAAACTAGGTCTCATGACTTTGTCAATGATCTACGTATTGCTAAAGTTTTGCTAAAGAAGAGCTCAGCATTTTACATGAAAGCTTGATTCATCTCTTCTAGTCCAGAAAGGGCACACTGCAAAACAGTGAAGCTACTGTTTTCCAGACCTGATATTTAACGTCACTGATGTTTACAGTGCTCTTTAGCCTCTGCATTCCTCTTTGTCATTTCTGTCTTCCTTTTCTGCAAAGGGATCCTCTTGCTTTCCCCTACTAGTACATAATCTTGCACAGTCCTCAGAGAGGCTTTCCCCTGGATTAGCATTTTTCCTTTCCTGGGGCTACCAGAAATAGGAAACAGAGTTGTAAAGACAGTTTCCAGGTGTACCAACCCCCCTGTTCCCTGTAGATAACCTAGATGCAGTCCTACTCAGGTGGATGGTTTTGTACCTCTGAGTGTAATAAGGTTTGAGAGATCCTTGCCACAGTGAAAGCCCTTCTGGTTTTGGAAACCTTGAAGTCAATACAGAAATTACATCAGCCCTCACAGAGCTGGTCCCTCTGCACTATGGAGGAGCATCAGCTCCTATCAGGGGGATGCTCTTAACAGCAGAAATGGTGAGGAACAAAGACACCCAGCACACTGCTGCTCTTTGCCAAAAAAACGGCTGAACGTTTGCTGTAATTATTACAGGATCAAACACCTCAGTAAGGCTGAGTGGAGAGGAGAAATGACAGTAAAAGAAGAAGGAAATCTATCACTGGACTGCCTGACTAGTTGTTCCTCAGGAAAGTTTTTCTTTTCTATAAGAAGCAGCCAGAAAATGCTTAAAACCTGTTTCAGAAAAATAACTGTATCCAATTAACTAGTTCATTGTTTTCACTATATTACACCTTGAAATAACCAAGGATTTGTCTCAGTCTCATCTCTATAGATGAGCAGCAATTTCGTACTGACTGCAATGGAAGTTGTTGCAGAAGAGATGCGCACATTACATTTATCTCACGTGATGGTCAATTATTTCTTTCCAAAACAGATGCAAATCATAGTTTTTCTCATGAGACAGTAGTTTACAGGAATTTTACCCAAGTCCAGACACTACTGTCAAGTGCATGATGATAAGAACCTGTCTCATCTCATGTTCTTTTGTGAAAAAAAAAAAAAAAAAAAAAAGTAGTTTTGCTCGCTCTCATTTTGTGATGCTCCTCACTTAAAATAAGAGCAATTCTGTAGGAATGTATCTTCTGGTGTATGGGAGAAATGTAACTATTATCAGTGCAGAAAATATGTTCTTCAGCATGCAGTCCTTGAGTTTTTCCTTCAAGGAAAACGGCAGCAGGAAAAACAATGAGGCTTGACACCCAAGGAATGCTCTTGAAAGGCTAACAAATTCCAACTTGAAGAATTAAAATTATCTTTCTGTCAAACATCAAGATAACATGAACATGAAATAAGGCCATTAATATGCTCAATTATAGAATTCAATTTTTTTTAGAATACAGGCTGTTAAAAAAGTGGCAACAAAAAATTCAGCACAATGGCAATATATGTTGATTCTTGCTAATTGTATGGACTGTTGGGATCATACCCTATGTAAACCCCTTCCACGCCTGCCAGATTTGCTTGCAAGCTACAGTACTAAAATTGAAAAGATCACTGTACATGTATTCACACAGAAGTTACTAATTGCTATGCATTTCGTTCTGCTTTCTTCTATCCTACAAATGAAAACACAGTAGGAGTGAGTGGTTTTACCTGATTAAAAAGAACACATCCCCCTGAAGGAGCAGAAGCTACAAACTGATTTTCTTGTTATTATTTCAAAATGTACAGCACACTATTTCTAGTATGCATCCAATAACGTGCCAACCTGATGAGGCTCCCAGCATGCCCAAATCTCAGATGGTAATTTAGAAAGCCCACACTTCAGCGCTACCTAATCCCAGTTGTGCACAATCTATCAGTGCCTTCACAGCTCCCTAAGCAACTTCCTCACTGCAGCTGCACACAAGTTCACCAGCCCAAGGATTAAGTTCACTGAGTAGGGGGACAGGATAAGGGGAGAGACTAAACATATTGGAACAAATAAAGAAGGTGAAGAAGAGGAGATCTGAGGGATGTGAAGGACATGGAAAAATAGCAAAGTTTGGTGGAAAAATAACAAAGTTTGATATAAAAATAGGACAAACCCTGAAGATTGTGTTACATTTGAGACTAGGAATACGTGTGGATGATTTGAATACTTTTATAATAGACGTGCTACATTTGTATGGTGCCTCAAAAGTTATAAGCCTACACAACATTACAAAAGCCCTCCCAGCTGTAACTATTTCTGGAGGGAAATGTGTATTTGAAAACAAACAAACAAACAAACAAACAAACAAACAAACCCCTGTAATTTCTGACACCTATTTGGAATACACTCTAGATTTACTTCTTTAGGAACCACTGATGAACCAACAGTAAAAGGAGGCCTTTTTCCCCATGATTAATTCTCCTTGTGGTTTTACTTGCACCCTCTGTCAGCAGCTGGAGTGGGGTAGATTCTGGAAGAGGTTGGAGTTGAGAGCTGCTGGGCTTTCCTCAGGTTCCTCTCATTTCCTGTGATTTTGTACACAGGAGGTGAGCGTGCACAGCCAATAATCGCACCCACTAGTCCTAAAGCAATCCTTGTTCAAGTGAATGACCCCAGGCAACTTCCGATCACATCCCCAGTCAAGCAATAAGTGCACACATGAAAGAGCAGTGAAAAAAAAATTATTCAGCACTCACATAAGCCTTTGGTATTTGACAGTAATAATAATAATAAAAAATTCTTATGGCTCTGTCTCTAGGGGGAAAAAATGCTAAATAATTAAAAATTCTCTTTTAAAATGAGACCACTGGACTGAATTTAAAAATACATGCTTCAGAAATCTTACAACTGACAAAAATATCAATGCTATTACCAGTCAATGCAAGTAATGGTGTCTTATCAAGGAAATTTGACTCATGGACCAACAGTGTGGAAAAAAGAGGTTAATTCACCTCAAACAGATTAGTGTAATTTTTCAAGTTACCATTGTTGAGATTCAAAGCCAGTTTGGGAGAATAAATTATAAATGGCTGAATATAAAAAGATCCCAAATGAAAGGGAGAATGTGAATTATAGCAAGGGATGTATTCCCATTCTGATGTGATGAAATTTACGTGTGCAAATCCCATTAGCATCAAAATACCTGAAATACTTCAAATTTACCTACATAAACATGTTCCATAGACTACCTCTTGCAGCATCTTTTGACTGTGAAATGCAGACACTGACAAAAATATTATTACAAAAAAATGTAGAAGCCACATATGTTCTTTTCTGTAGCAAAAAACCTGGTATGTGGTTTATGTGTGCCCAGAAAATTTCCGAGACCTCAGAGGCAGACTCATCATATTCTTCCTTTGGCAGCACTAGAAAAATTCTCTCATTTCCTCCAAGCTCAACTTTTAGATCAATTTTAGGAGTCTGATATAAGGACTGCTGCAATATAGGACTTAGCTCAAGAAACAAGATCTTTTAAGGCATCTGTGAGGCGAAAATTCCTCATAAGATTACTGCAGAATATCTTTGCAGCATCTTAATGGGTTTACATTGGTTGGTGGATTTCTCAAAGCAGCTGCTATGCTGTAGAGTAATCTTCCATGGGGATAGGTTTGATCACACAAAAATTGAGAACTGGTTTGGAAATCCACACCACAACTGGAAATTAGAACTTCCATTCCAGTGGAAATAGAAGGAAACTTGTGTGTCAGATCTGAACAAAACTCAAAATTTTCATGTGAGCAGAAATTGTCAGCAATACAGTCCTGAGAACATGGAAACACTTCATTGAAAGGATAATAAAAAGGGACAATATATAAAAGTGGAATGAGGTGAAATGAATCATAGATTGCAATGACAAAGTTGAATCTACTAACTTACACATTTTTCCACCTGTAATTTAGAAGAAGTTTATGTATCCCTGAGAAGTACTTGAATTTTGATTAATCTGTATGTTCTGACAGGACATTGTTGTGTCAAGAATTTTTACCGATGCTAGTCATCACATTCTGAACATCTTGTGATGGTCATGGAAATGTTCCCTACAGACAGTGCGTCAATTCCCACAGAAAGACAAAAAGGAGGCAGAAGACACCTTCACTAGAATTAGACAAGTTGAATGCATTGTAAACTTTCTGGGATTTCTGAATTTAAATTTTAACCCCAGACATCCTTTTAAAATCTCTTGTATTTCCAGGGTTTTAAAATACACTACTGTTATGAATAAGGATAGAACTTTATAGACAGGAAATATGCGATCTTCAATCTATATCCTTCAATGTTTTATTTTTCATCAAAATGCATTTCAAATTATATGTGATCACGAAAAAAAAAAATCAGTTGAGCTTGATTTTTTCACAAGTACATTTAATTGCCTTTTGCCATGATCAATGCTGACTCAATTCGATTTTGCCAGTAATTCATGAACTTTCATGAATATGCATCTACTCTTCTGTACAGGTTAGCATTATTAAATGTGACTTTTCCCAAAAGCAGGGAAATGAATTCAATGAAAGGGGAATTAAGAAGAAGAACAGGTGATAAACAAATGGATATGAAGAGAATACTGTCACTTAAGCTGGTTTGGCACACATATCCTGCTTGCCTCAAGATTCACTCACTGCCAGGTCCCAGCTTGCTTTTTACTCTCGTATCATTTGGTTTTGTGAATGTCTCGATGTCTTTCCAGCCAATGTGCAGCAATTTATGATGGCAATAGCATTCAATTCTACTGTGCCAAAACGCCCTGACCCTCATAATTTTAAAATAATTTCGTATTGCTTTCATCAGCCAAAGATCACCATAAGTTTGTAGCTCACTGGAAAGTAAAACACTGACTACACGCTTTGTTTTCTTCAAAAAGAAAGCATATCTGTCATTCATGTCATAGAGTAGTTGTCTCCAAAAACAAAACATTCTGTTCATGTAGGAAAACTGCCTGGAACCACAAAAGACTGATTTTTCTCCTAGAGCAACTCTGACACATTTTATGCTAGCATCTGCTTTGGTTTACATGCAGCATATGCATTAAGGACCTGGTATGCCATGTCCAAATCATACTGAAGTGTCTCTGAAGTAACGGATGGGGACCTCATCCATTAAAAATTAGGACAAGTACCTGTGAACAGCCTCTGATTCACTGCAAGCAAGGCAGTCATCCTCTGCCACATCCAGGATTTCAGCCTGGGCACGTGACCCCAACAACAATTTAAGGCTTCAGATTCTGCTCCCAAGCAGAGCACCAGGCTGTGAAAGCACCCAGCACCCTCAGCTTAGCTTTCCTGGAAGTCTCTCATCTGTGATTCTCAAACACTTAAAGGAATCTTTTCAACAGGGAACATCATTATCCAGGATTCAAATCAAACTGATCAATAAGAACATTCCCTCCCCAAACCCCCATCCCTGAAATCTAAAAAAAGATAAATGAAATTACTTTACTTTCAGTTTTATGATACTGAAGAGAATTAGAGTTGATGTATTTCAGACACATGGAAGGTGAGAGCTCTGAGCACTGACAGCTTTTCAGGAAAGTGAATTGTACATTATGTGAATAAAGTAGGAAATGTACTTGAGAAACAACAACAACAACAAAATTAAGGTATCAAACAACAGTCAGAATACCAAACAAAACAAAACAAAAAGGTACCCTACCCTGCACCCCTAGCTCTAGAGCTGGCATGAGACAAAGAGCAGACAAAGAGCAATACCTAACACAAAAGTGCAGTCTTCTACTCAGGGAAGCCAATAAACTTAATAGAAGGAAAGCGAGGAGGAAATACCACATTTAAAATCTAGTGGCTCACTTGGCAATATAACTCCCTAGTTTTCTTTCAAAATCTCCCCCATACATATGCAGTGCAATGAATTATATTGAAATGGATGAGCTCCTGTCACCTATTATTTGAAATGTGAGTTGAACTTCGCTTTAAATCATTCCTCTGCCAGAGAACGGATAAAAAAAGAGGACCCAACAGTTTCTACTCTGAAAGCCATTTCACCATAAATATATGTCTCCCGTTGGCAATATATTGGATGAGTCTGTTGACAGATTCCTGTTCCTATAGTCTTAGCAAATCCCCAGCTTCTTAGCTTTATTCTCATCACAGTATGCATTTTATGTAGTCATGTATAGAAAAAAAATATTATTGTTTTAGAAATACTTGTACTCTTTCCCCCTAAATTAATAAAAACAAAGAGAAAAGAGTGGATAGCACGTGCCAAACCTGTAAGTGCACAACCGTACTTCACAAGTGTCTTTGCTAAATTGTATTGCTGTACAGACTGTGACCTGGGCACTGCCTCTTTCTGTGAAAGGACAAAAGTCACATTCTATGTATTTTTTTCCAGTAAACTTCCTAATAGAAATAAAAGCCATTCATGGAGGACTAGACACGATAAGGCACTTGGAATAGCGGCAACCTAATTTTAGCCAATTCTTTCTTCCTCCCCTTTTACAGGACAGGTGATACCTCCCAAACTTGTACCCAGCGTCAACATTATCTTACGTCCTCTGCCACTTCAAACCTCTGACCACGGTGATGGTCACCTGTATAACAACCTTGAGAAACCGGTGCTTCCCTTTTACAAAGATATGAACAGCGGAAGACTTGGTAACTCAGAAATGTATTCTCTGGCCATCAATACACATTTTCATAACAATGATAAACACGTGATATGTCCAACTGATGGATGGCTCAGTCACTGGCTGCTTCCTGGTTTTAGCATCTCTATGACAAATAAATATGGATGTGCTGCAGGTAGGCTTGGTATTTGTGCTGTTTGTTTGTTTTTTTGAAAAGAAATATTCAGTCTTCTCATAGGTATTATCTGATAAAATTAACTTCAAGCGTTAAGCCTGAATAAAACAACCGAATAACCTAGCAGCGCTTTTTCTAGCAAAGCTAGAAAATAATCACCCATACCAGCAATCAGGGTGAAGACAACCATCTACCTTTCTTGCAAAGATGCTTGCACATTTTGGTAGGAAACAATGGAAATTATTTGTCCAAATTTTCAGATCCCAAGTATTATATTAAAATTAGAAGCTATATACTATATATCACAGATCAGTGGGTGAAGCAATGGTTGTATATACAAATGTGTTAGAACAATGATTAGTATTTTGCATGGTAGAACACGAACATTAATAGATTGCGTTTTCATTTACATTTGAAGAATGATTATATATACACATATATACACACATATTAATTTCTAAATTAGACACACTTTGGCTACCATACTATAGGCTAAATTATTGTTTTCCCTCTGAAAGCACATCTTATCGAAAGTCCATTATGCTTTGGAAAAACTTGGTCACTGGGAATTTTGATGCACAGTGTTGTGCAGCATTTCAATTGTGAGGTTTGAATAAAGGTTTAAAAGGAGACCTAAATTCAGGAAAGAATTTAATATCTAAATAATTTGAATGAAGTCATACCTCTAAATAGCATATTTATATGAAAATAGCTCCACAGAGTGCTAGCCACAGAGCAGGACCCTGCTTTCCAAGGCTGTCAAAGAGATTAAAGACTACTGCTACACCCAAAAGCTTAGAAGGAAGAGATCATCCTCAAGCAATTTTCTGAACAACTTTCCAGAACTACTGCTTGAATCTGCAGTTCCCCTGCTGAATTTTGAGTTACTTGCAATCAGATTAGACATATTTCTGCCACACATTTGCTTTAAAATACTGAATACAAGTTGGATTACAAATATGACTTGTTCCAACATATGTTAAACATTCCATATCTCTTTTAACATAAAACAAACAGCTACAGTTGTAACAACACTCTTAATTTCTGTGCCAGGTTTTAATTACATAGAACTGGAACCCAGAGCATTGCTCAGTCCAGTAAACACTACTAATAGCCATGGATCATGTATATCATTCCTACAATGCAATTTGAAACACTGGTATGTATAATTTCAATATTGCAATTATTCACTCCGGGCTGTTTAATAGACCTGTCTCAATATTGTTTTACTGATCAAATCAACTCTAATTAATGTCTGTAAAACATTTGATCATGCCAGACATTACGTGAATGCCAGGGATTTTTCCTGCAAGATAATTTTAACAAATACTCCTACCATTCATTATTTACGAATCATGAAAGGTGTTTGATACTTCACAGACACACAAAATGACAGATTTTCTGTCCTTGTATGCTTCGTAATGTAGAAAAATATAAAAATAAGTGTATTGGTTTGCTTTTTGTCAGTTTATCTTGACATAGTATCAGCTCAAAGATTTGCATCATCAGAACAACTTGGTGGATCTAAGGAGAATCTTAAAACTCTTCTGATTTGAAATCAGCTGTATTTTGATTCCAAGTACAGAGTCAGCCACTTGATACTTTAAAAGATGTTTAAAGGCTTAGAATAAACAATTTTTAAAAAAACCCAGCTAATTGCAGCAGAAAATATGAGATTTGCTTCAGAGAATCATCTTTTGTTTTTCCTAAGATGGTAATTCTAACATTTCTCAGAGGGAGTTTTTCTTCCTTTAGGTATGCAAATCAATTTTATACATATTACTAATTAGAATTATAATGAATGTGCCTTTGGAGGAGACGTTGGCCTATTTGCTCATTAACTGGAGGGTAAAGAGGCAGTCTTGTGATTTGCTCTTTTGATTCATCATGTTACGCTCTCAACCATGTGCCATCCAGTCTGTATGGTACTTTCTGTAGGGTGCAGAGCAGCAGTGTGAGGTTGGGGAGCAAATACTATTCTAATGCTGGAGACAGGCTGAACTCTACATTGCAGGCAGCCACCACTGGGGTTTTAGAGTATAGATACATCAAGTATGACTCCAAAAAATCTCTTTTCACAGACTTGAGTCATCTTTTGGGGTCTGAGATACAAGTGCTCATATAATTTATCTTCTACTGGCTTTCATAATTAGAGATTATAAAACTACTGTTTGTGTTTTGTACCCTTGTCAAAAGGCCTCCTTGTGCAGTATATTTTATTACAAGATATTCCCAGAAGCCAGATTCTTACAGGCACTTCAGGAGAATGGCAAGCAGTCCACTAAATAATACAAACACTAGAAGACAAACACTGAAAGAAAATATTAAAGGAAAAGAAAAGACAGTTGGCCAAAATCAAGAACAGAGCCATGGCTACAGCTTCAAGAAGATTCAGGAGTTTCTTATGAGAAACTGTTACTTTAAAGCACTCCAGCATAACCATACATGTGCCTCAACAAATCAGGATGGGAATGCTTTAGGACTACTAGCCATTTGGAAGCAGGAAAAGATATAATCTTGCAGAATGCAGTTCCACAGAACATGTCCCACACTTAAACATATTAAAGGAAGAAAAAGATAATAATAAAAAGAGCTAGGAGCTATAGTCCTGGTAGATTAATAAATGACAGGTTAGACATAACTGATAAGTGCAATGATAAAATAGTCTCATAATAGGTTGCACACAGGCTAAGAATGAGTGCCACATGACTTCAACTAAAAGACTGGAAATTAGCATCAAACAACCCTTGTACAAGGACCTAGCTCTAGAGCATGGCTTCAATTTTAGCTCATTCAGAGACCATATCTTGCTGTCGACATCTAAGCTGATTCCAGTTCACAGCCAGTAAAAATATCCACTTGCTCCTGGGGCTGCCTTCAACTCCAGCTTTAAATTCAACTCATTCTTAATCCCTCTCCAGAATCCCCAGCTCATCCCAACCCTATTTCTTTCCCAAAGTCAACTGCTACAAGATCTTTCACATATAGCCACCTTTAGACCATCTCTGAATAACCGAGGATCTGGTTTGCATTGTAAATACCTGCACCTGCAGTTTAAAAACAATCCCCTGATGAGCTGCAAAAGGGGGGGGTGGGGGGGGGGGGTGCAGGGGGCGGAACACAACAACTCGTACAAAACTATTCAGGAAGACAGTAAATCTTGAACTCCATTACAACAGCTTTTCTAGTCACTTGATGGGAAAGGTACCCCTAGCTATGAATATTTTAGTGAGAAGCAGCCACATCTCATCACCTCATCAAAATATATGCACATAATTCTCTTCTATTACTGCTTTATAAAACAAAATTCTGATTGTATGTTACCAGATAGGAGTATTACTACACTACTCTTTTACAAGACTTCTCAAAGCACTTCAGCAAGGCAGGTATTGTTGCATTCATACTTCCAATGCAGGGCACAAGGTCATTTGTACATGGCACAGCTAGGAGCAGAGTTGGATCCTCATTCCTTCTGTATTTAGCTACTGCACTCATCTGCCAGTGCAAAGCATTCCTAGGAATATAGATACAACGTTCTTATTGTAGCCATATACCTTACCATTTATAATGTGGATGGAGTTGATTGTGAATAGGATGGAATTTTCTCTATCAATATTACTTTAGGAAACAACCTTTGCTGGTTAGTAACAGCGCATTATCATACCACTTCCCAGACCATCTATTAAGGAAATGCAGAACTTGCTAGCCCCCACACTGACATCACATACTGAGCTACTTGCTTGTCTTCAGGTGTTTGTTGAAGGGCTGTTTAGCATAACGAGAGCGAGCTACACTTGCAATGAATTTCACAGCAACCTCCAAGAAAATCCGTGAGGAAACTATTGGCTGAAGTTATGTGCAAAGCATAGTTTTGGCTGCACTTGTGTGCATTGTGACTAGCAGACATCAGCATATTCAGGACCCACTCATGCAACACCCAACTGGTTTCAGCAGCAGAAAGAGGCAGGAATAAACAGTTTGGTTGATTTACTATGGGACAAGTAGTACCGGTCACTTAGCAACCTTCACTTCTTGGAGAGATACAGATGGTTTAACACCTGCAGCAGTCTTCAAATCAGGGACTAGATTTTTCTCTCATGCCAGTTTGACACTTCAAAAGCTTCTCCCATTTTACACAGCTTCTTATGTCACATCCTCGCAAGAGGGAGGAGAGTCATCAAGCAATTACTGTAAGCAAGGCTGGAGTAACCCATTCAGTCACAAGTGAATGAGTTAAAATCAATGTGAATATAGTCCTGGACACAGAGTGTTTTCCTGGGGAAGGTTTTTGTTTTGACTTTCTTTTATGTAAATACATTGCCAGGAAACATCAATCTGCATATGTTTTATGCAATTCAGTATAGCAATCACCTTTAAGCAGCTAGAAAGAACGTGAATAAAAAAAAAAAGATACTCAACTTGACTCCCTAGTTACGTCCCTCTGGCACCTTAAGTTTTGATTATTAACAATCTATCAGCATAGACATCTGCATTACATTCACTGCCTGTACTCCTCCTATGTTAATTTCATACACAGTATAAAAATCAGAGATTAAAGAACCACAAAGTACAGTGCTTTACTGCATGCTACTGGGTAAGTTATATACTTTGTCATGTTTATCACTTAGCAGTGGCAGGCAGAGACTTAGGTCTAATGGGCAGCTTATTAGCCTTGGTGAGCAGGGCTGCACTGCTAGTGCTGCCACTGACCTGATGCATAAATTCAGGAATGACACTTTGCTTCCCTCTGCCTCTGGGTGGATCCACAGCTTAGGAACCAACGTGGCTGATGTATCGAGGACATGGGTATTCTGATGAACACTATTATGATACTGTGCTACTATGCCCATTTTGCAGAGGGGGAGCAAAGCTAATGAGCTCACATTCTTCTTTCCAGCAGCACTAGATGTCATTCTCAAAACTGATGGCAAAAACAAACAGTCAGACTGTGGGATTTCTTGACTCAGTATATCTGAGAGTCTGAAAGCTCATGAGGAGTTAGAGAGATATTAGGCATTTGCAAGAATATCAATAATATCTAGGGTAGTAATTATAAATTCAAACCAAAAACCTCAGCCCTTCAATGCTTTAGAAGGGACATAAACTCCTGTGCTTCAGGGAAAATTTCTAGAACTTTTCCTGTCTTTGAAGATGGGAGGAAATTTCCCCCTAGAGTTCCTTAGACTACAATTGCCTTTTGTTTGGGTTGCCTCTGAAGCCTGTGGTTTAAACCCTATCCATGACAGCTATGGACTACATAGACACTGCACTGATCCAATACATTAACTCCCATGTTTCTGTTCTGAACATACTATCAATTTTATATAAAACTTTCTGCTTTCCTCCTTCATCGTATTTACTGCATGAATGACCCAGCATACAAATTTAATCTCCCTTTTTTTGAAAGACTGAAGACAGCATTCCAGCCAGATACTGATCTACTCAGCCTCTTTTATCTCTCTAATGGTCAATGCTGACATGTACTTAAGGAGGCTGAGAAAACAATGACAAAATAAACACTGGCTAAAGAAAAATCATTTCTGCCGTCTACTTAGATAGCTCAGGATTTCTGCACATTACCGAGTCCGCTATGACTAAAGTCTGTTATGATCTACCCAGATACGATGACTTTGGTTGGCTGCTTAGTTTATTGCAATTCTAAATGTCACTATTGATTCAGACACTCACTGACATTTTTCTGCATGGAAAGACATTATTTTAAGCACTGCTTTGTTGTTATGGCTAATGGATGTGCAGGCAAGTTATTCAACAGATGACCATGTGCTTGATTTTCAACCATTAGGTCAGTTATATCCCACTGTATATCCTTCGCAAGAAGGACACCTCTTTCGTTAGGAATATTGGTTATGTTTTAGCAGTGTTGTTACAACACCAAGGTTTCAGTTTACAGGTGTTTTGGGTTTTTTTCCTTAACAATTTAATAACCCTTTTTTTGGCATTTTTAAGGTGTTCCTCTGCATGTGCGCACAAGGATATGATGCAACACCTGAAGATGCATCACTGAGCCTTATAGAAGTCATGTTAGTAAGAAGAAAAAAGTTGAGATGCACTTTGTGATGTGGATTAAAAATCAACTCTGGTTAGGCTTTATTCTTCCTATATAGTAAGATTCATGTAGAGAATTCTGGGGTCCTCAAACAAGTTATCACTCTCCTATTGTACCTTGGTTTACTGGTGCTCTATTTTTAAAAAGGAATTAAGGGCTTTTCACATGATAATACTGTGATCAAACACCTCAGGAATGAAGCACTTCACACTTTAGTCATCTAAACTAGATGCACGTCTACATGATGAATAGAAAAGGAAAAAAAGGAAAGAAAAAAGAAAGAGAAGAGTTGAAGCTGAATGCAGAAGCCACAGACTTGACTTTACTAGCTGTATAAAAAGATGTTTCTCTTTAAAGCACTTATAAAAATCCTAAACTTTCATAAAGAAGTTATGCTGGACAATTTGTGATGACATACTAAAAAGTGATTTATCATCCTGTATAGCTCTCTATACAGCCAGTACATGAAGGCATCTGTCAGGTTTGCTCTTAGGACAGAAATAGACTGCATGGTTTTGATGCCAAATTATATTTGACATTTAATTTACCATCTATGAAGCTGTAATATTTCACCTAAGCAGAAAAGGAAGAAAACAGCAGGAAAATCCACTTGCCAAAGAGAAATGTCAACACTCCTTGCTCTCAATAATCAGATATCTGAAGTAATAGATTATCGACCATAACAAAGTACATCTAAACATGATGAATGTAATAGACCAGAGGGGATATTTTGTATATAGAAGTGAAGGAATAATGCATACAACAAGAATGAGTGTCATGATTCTTACCTCTTTTTCCTGATTTGGTCTGTACGACAGGCAGTAGTAACAGCATTGCCAGGTAAGTGCAGGTCCTAAGCAACATAAAGATCAGAGCAAGACTTATTTCCAGCATCAGCAGTGCTGGACCAGGAGCAGGGGAGCATCCTGTATGGTACTGCTCATACAGTGGGGCAAGGAGCAAGTGGGGCCACAAACTGTTCATACATCAATATTTTTTACAGTGACTCTGCCTGAATCTCCCGTGAAACTTTGGAAGGCCAAGCTGGACATGTTTCCAAGAACTTCATGTACTGCAAAGAAAGCAAAAAATATTCATTGTGAGTATTTATCAAATGGATTCCATGTTGCATTGCTTCCCATCCTTGATGGGTTGAGTTACTTTTTCTAAAAAAATTTTTATTCAACCTCCTTAAGTTGTAACTCTTGAGAAGAAGGGAGGGTTGGACTAGATGACCTTTAAAGGTCCCTTCCAACCCAAACTATTCTATGATTCTAAGTGGAAGAGCTACCTTTTCAACTTTCCTTGGAAAATTATGTAGAAATTTTAGCAGTTACCAAACTTTTCCAAGCATGAACTTAACACGCACCTTTCCCATTTTCAAGGAAACAGAAATTCAGAAACTACAGAACTATTTTTTAGTTACCACAAAATGCACATAAACACAAAGCTAGCTCTGCCAGTGATCTCAGAGACTTATTCCTGATATCCCTAGTGACAGTGATGTGCAGCATTTACATTTTTTCTGTCTCCCAAAACTCTTCCCCTTCTAGACACACATTGATGGCTCTGTGCACAGGACCATTTCTCCAGTTCCAGAGTCAGACAGGTAAGGATCCTCTTAGGAACCCTACAATTATATTCAACAAAATATCACAGAAACATATCAGGTAGAAAAAGAAGGGAGATGCTCACATGGAGACAGATACTTCATTTCACTAATGTATACTATCCACCATTCCGCTCCAAACTTCTCTCAGGAAGAGTCAGGAAATACATGTGGACTACACTAATGCCTGGTTCCATATCTGTAGTTGCCAAAGTGATTTGGATATTCTGAGCTATCCAAGTGAAGATTTCATTAATGGAAGAGACAGAACTATTCTTACAGAGCATATTAAAATTAATTAGCCTTCAAGAGTAGAAAACTATGAGCAACAAGATTCAGAGGCAAGTAAATTAACAATGGATCTCATTAAAAAGAAGCTGTGTTTAGACTAGAATGCCATGTTACTTTGGAGTAAATCAAAGCTTTTGAAATTATCATTTTCTTTAGCTGCAGAAATTAAGGGGAAAGCATTGTCACTTGATCTTCCAGATGTTCATGGAGATTCTGGAGTTCTAGAAGACTGCTTGGGGGGAATTACCTTCAACTAACTTTCAAACTTTACCTCATTTACAGGCAGAGCACCTACAGATGTAGTCGTCACAGGAGGAAAATGCATTAATTTCAAAGGCTAGCCACAGCCTGCAGTAAAAGTGCCTTTCTGCCAGAGAAGTTGGGAAACAGCTATTTTTCAGAGAAAAGATGCACAGAGGCTGCATCAAGTTGCTGCTGTACACATAGAGACCTTGTTGCCTTTAACACTCCTCTACAAGGGGACATCACCATCCAAGGATAGCTTGTTTGAATGTTGTCAGTGGCCAGCAGATTGGTTTTGCTTGTTTGCAGTTTAATAGTTTAAGTTTCAGACTAAGTCTCATTAAATGGCGGGGGGGGGAGGGTGGGGGCAGGGAGCACAGATTGTGGTGAAAGTTTGAAAACCTCCTCTGTAATCACTGATAGTAACTTATGCCCAGCTGCAAATATTGAAGCCTTAGTTCACGTGCATGTGCATACCTTAATTATTTTGCCACTTTTTTTAAGCTAGACAAGTGAAATAAATATGAAAATAAATCAAAGAAATTATAGCAAAAATCCAGTATGTTTATGAAGTAAGGCCCTGGTCCTGTAACACAAATGCAGGCTTAACTTCACTACAAGTGGGCTCATTGCCTTCATCTCAGGAAAGGGAAGTTAAGAATTTGCCAATGAATCATTGCAGCATCATCACCATACAGGCTTGCAAAAGCGTTGATCATATGGCATAAGGTATAATTTACCCAACTCTGTCCAGGTACATTTTGGTGAACAGGCATCTTCCCTCCTGGCTATGAGTGGTCTGAAAATAGACAGTCATAAATAAACAAACAAACCAACCTCCAAATAACCTCGATTCTCTGTTAGTAGTTCCAGTTTGAGAACAAAAAGCTCCAGTCATTATATGCCTAATTTGGTATTTTTTCAGAGGGATGCTTCACGTATTTGCCCTTCTCAAGAAACCTTTGCTGTGAATCCTAAATTTTGTTGTTGCATAAGGATTAGACCCTGGTGTCAGTTTAAGTGGTGCTGCAGGTGAGCACCCAATGGACTTCAGAAATGCTTTCTTAAAACAGTAAAATACTAGTTAGTTTCATTTCATGCAAGCTATTAATCTTGCTTTTTTTTTTATTAACCAATTAAATAATTGTAGCCCATCTGTGAGACAGTCATATAAATGACTTATTGTACCCTTAATCAGTTTTGGTTTATCTGTCTGTCAACAACTACCAACTAAGTCTATTGTCTTGACATTTGCTTGTGCTGTCATCTGCCGAAGTGAAACTGGTTCAGATAGTTTAATTTCAGGATGCATAAGATGAGGGCAATCATTACAGACATTCAGGTAGCTTGATATCTAAGGCTTTACCTTGGAAGTTATTGAAGACTCTAGGCCTGATCCAGTAAAACACGCTTGATATGAAACACACTGTTATTAACAACAACAACAAATACCTATTACATAGCAGCTTTTCTTGTTTATATGAAGCAATGTCACAAAGAAGAAAGCAACTTGACAAAGATGCTGACATGCAAATGATTTTGAAAAAAGATAACCTACAAGGCAGTATCAGTAGCAGAAACAAAACTCAGTTTCCCGATTCCCAGTCCAATCCTTTATCCACACCACATGATCTATATATTACTCGCTACATTAGTTGTTCCTTTCGCAGAGCTGGATGGGCCAGTATATTTGTACCTCATCCAACATTAACATGCAATCACTTTTTAAATGGTGCTTGTTTACTTAGACTGCACTGGATAAATCAATCTGTAAATAATATAAAGAAAACAGGTTTTTATATTTATAGTTATCATGAAGAATTTAGTGATGACAGTACAGTATATCACCAACATTAATTTCATTAGATATAAATTGTACTAGTGTGACATTGATATATTATAATTAAAACTAATGATCCATTGATTCTCATCCAGAAATCCAGTTAAGATGACAAATATTCTTCTATTACAGACCAACGAATAAATATGAAAAGCATACAGAAGTCCAGGAGGTAAATTCTGCATTCAGTTATTGCAAGGTCCATATGCCACCAAAATTATTTAAGTTAAGGCTACACTAAGAATAAAAGGAGAGTCTGTGATGTTTTGGAAGCACGCTATGTCAGAAGCAGCATACCACCAATTCCCACGAGAAATCAGCTGGAGGATAACTCCAGTTTCACTGTATGAGCTATCAGAGGAATTTCAAGCTGTAAAGAGGAACCTCTGCTGTCCCCCATCCAAATTCACAAATATCTGTGCAGAGTCATTATGGATTAGAACTATTCAGACACAAGGAAAAATAAATGTTATTTGAGTAACTTTTCAAATGCAATTTCAAAACCAGACATATCTAGACTCCTACATGATCACATCAGCACTCTCAGAGGAAAAAAAAAACAAAACAAAACACAACTGCTGATGGTTACCCAAGATCCAGCACTAATAATCCCTAAATCCTTAACCACACTTTATCAGAAGAAAATCAAAGGGAACAACAGGAATTCCTCTGAAGGAATGGATCTGAGTGAACCTAAAATGCATTTTCATTCATTGCTTACCTTAATTGTAACTCAGAACAAAATACAATACAGATTCTTCTTTCCTCCCAGATAAAAAGCCACTAGTCTCATGGGTGCTGCAGACACAATTACTTGTATCTCTTGCTGTTGTGGTTTAGCCAGGACACTTGCTTTCACGCATCCGTTGCTTTTGTTACATGATTTTCCTACAATTAGACCTTAAAAGAATTGACCCTCCTTTCACCATAAGAAGGAGAGACAATTTCTTCTGAATGTTTAATAAAAGGTAGTAAAAGCAGACCAGACATAGTCTTTTAACCTTACAGTAGGGGAGTCATCTAGATTTCAGCAGCTGTGCCTGGTTCTACTCCTGACTTGCCAATTGCCAATGAAACAATTAAATTTGCCAACTTTTAAAAAGTTTAGAAAAACTTGTATTGATTTGCATAGGTATGTGCATATTTGCTGTAGGCCTGACACATCCTGAACAACCCTTCATTTAAAACATTTGACTGAGGTGGTCACAAAGTGGGGAAAACTTACCTATTTGTACACCTGAGAAAGATATTCAATCCATCAGTCATTTAGACACCACCTGGATGACCGAGACCCTTAGACTCTCTATACAGTCAGTGGTTAAAAGTTAACCACCTTCACAGAGGGATTCAGAGCAGCTAATTTAGGAGCCTACGCCTCCCGTTAGTTACAGAAGCTAAGTCACACCTCAAAGTTACACATCTTAACACAGCAAACGACCCTCTTTTCCCATCTGCTTGAATTCAGACACATGGTGTGTCTCCTCTACGTAACTCGAGGAAAGAACATTCTCCCATTTCACCCTGTCTTTGGCTGGCCCGGCGACAACTACCCCCGCGTTTCACAGTGCGTTCACCGTTGCTTTGGCGATACAAATACTGATACGCGATAAGATGTGCTGGGGCCAGCAGTAACCCATACAGCCTGTGTCTGAACACAGACAAACGCAATTACAGATCAGATGCCTAGGGCATTTCTATGCGAGGGGTGGAATACATACGTAACTTAATTAAGCCTTTTCCTGCAGGCCTGATTCATTGGGCCAATAGATACTGTTTTTAGGAGAGCACATGTTTAATTCACAAATTAGCGGATAACAGTAATAACATATTAAATGAAGTATTAATGTAATACAATCCAAATGACATATGATAAACTACATAAGCATATATACAAATTTGATTTAATATGTTAGCTTCCTTTGCCCTCTGTCAGTCTGATTGCCTTTGCATAATCCATGTTTCTAATTATCCCCTGGTATGCCTTGCATATAAATAGCTAATTAGATAGTGTCCCTGTCAGCTATGAAGTATGTAATATCTGAAAAAAAATACTCCTTTGGAAATTTAATTTAGGATAACAGATTGTGCTATCCAACTGAAGAATTAAAGCTCTCAGTTTACTAAGATGTTTGTGCATTTAATATCAACCTCATACTATTATATTAGTGCCCCCAAACGCATACAGGAGTTTTATTCTTTTTAAAAAATCATTCTGTCAAGAGCTTGTACAGTAATTACAGTAAGATGCTGAAGATATAAAAATCACATTGCATATGATGATTTTACATGTGCATCAACTGTCTGCTGAATATATGCTAAGTGGAAAATTCTCAGATGCAGCTCTAGAAACTACTATACCAAATCATACAAAAAGGCCATGTAGTGTTGTGTGCTTTTCCTATTCATAGCCAGATGTTCCAGGGAGTGGCATTGGTGTTCTGAGCCTGCCAGATGTGTGACAATCTTGAACATCAGGTTACCTGGTTTCAAACAACTTTTTCACATCTTGCCTTGTCACAGTTATTGGCCAGTTCAAATGCCACCCGGATCAACTCCAATGCACACAGAACACTTCCAAGACTGTCTTACATATTTTAAAGAAAAAAAAAACACTAAAAAAAAAATCCAATCTTACTGACCATCCTCTTCCTCACTTGACCTGCATTCTTCTAAAACTTTTTTAATTTGCCCCCCCCAAGCCTTTACTGAACTTCAATGCTTTTCATTTAATCAGTGCAAAGCAACAATAATTTTCTGCAGTAAAAAAATCCAAATATGTAGCTATAAGTAATATGCTGGCTGCAAAAATTACTTTCTCTTTCTTGGCTCTAAGGAGCAGATATTAAGAAGGTGAAGGCTGGAAGGAGTGCAGGGAGGCTGAAAAGAACATAGGCAGGGAGATGGCCATAAGGCTGGAGGACCTGGTGTGGCAATGGATACACAAACATCTTGCTGTCCTCTCACTGTACAGCTAAGCTTTCCAAAGCCACACATGAAATTTAAATAATATTCCTTATTCATTTCATGGGCAAGAAGTGTTCTTCAGCTTTTAAAAAAAAAACAACCTCCTCTCTCATCTAAAGGGAATAGAAGTGTTTTAAGGGTATAGGAAATGAAATACTTTGAAAAATAAAAATAACTAAGCCACAGCCATGTGTTCCTCTCCCAAAATTAAAAGGGAAGATCGCACATTTTTCTTTAAATGAATCATTAATACTATATGGCAATTTAAAAAACACCGCTGGATTTCTTATTCATCATGTTGTGTCTGGTAGGTAATATTAATGGGTATACTTCAAATCTAGGCCATTATGCTGGGAATGAGACCAAGGAGAACAAAATGCCATTGGGACATTGTACTCTCTGGTTTACATACAGCACGCCAGATTCATCCGTGGTGCAACTTCACTGCAGAAGCAGTTCAATACGTTCTGTTGTGTGTATTATATAGCCTACGTAAAGGGCAATGATGCACATTTCAGAGTAATTATGGTTAATAAAGCACTGGGACTGCAAAACAAGCTCTTATAAATAGCACAGGAATAAACATTAAAAAGATGGCAACGAAAATCTTTTCCATCAAGGGTGGAGGGGAGGGAATTTTTAAAAGCAATTGTTTCATGAGTTCACGCTCCTTAAAAAGTGACCCATGTGCAGAAGGGACCACAGAAGCATGCTAGCTACTCTGTGATACTGCTGCAAACTTCTTCTGTCCCCATCAACACAGCTGAACGGGGGAGAGCAGCTTCCCTCAAGGAGGAGCAAGACAAACCACAGGAAAGATCCCACACAGGAAGATTTGCCACAGAACAGCTAGCGTGGTGCAAATTTGCACCCCCTGCTAACTTCAGAGGAATGCCTCTGTGTGCCCATAGCCAGGTAGCAAGGATAACACTGCACTAAAAGCCAGGGTGATTTGTCATCTTAAATAATTTCTGAAAGCAAGTTTTATATTCTTAGTGGCATCCAAACAGCTCTATATTCCCCCCCCCCCCCCCCCCCCCCATACAGGTTGCATTCACTGGTATGGAAACTTTATTGACGTCATCTTTACATTGCTGTGGTAGAAGTTATGGAATAAGGTGGCAGGACACTAAGAAATTATTTAGTAAAATTTCTATGGAATTTCTCAATTATTGAGAGCACAGTATGAATGTACGTGGGGTTTTGTTATAACACACAATTCCTTGTAACTGATAAAACATACACGACTTATAAGAAGTTAACGCTAATAATGTTTTGGAGGCAGAACAATACCCTTAGGTCTCCCGGGTGTTAAACACTAGTTTATGCTCTTATGTGCCAACATTTCAAACAATTTCTATCTCATCAGAATAAACATAGAATCTTTGGATCCCATGCAACTTTTCTTATTTTACTCTGTTAAGGAAGCCTTTTCAAACACTTTGCTTCCTTACACTTGAAAAGATGAAAAAAAAAAAAAAATGTTTATACCACTTAGCTATTCCCCCAGCTGAGTGCTCCTTGCTGTGCTTGGCACAAAGCTGTTCTCTGCTCTGCCACATTGCTGCCATGACTGTGCTCCTTAAGGCCTCAGCTTTATACTTTATAGAAAGTCTTTTCAGCATTAAATATTCACACATTTTTAGAGAGTAATTGTTTACACCTGGGGTATTAATTGGGAATATCAGAATCTTCTGCAGTAGTATGGACTGTTTTATTAGTAACAAGTTAGCAATGCATGTAAGCACTTTCAAGTGTCCTTGATAAGACAGAAAAACAATTCATGAGACAAAGACTTTAATATTTGGAAAGTGGCAATGAATGGCAACATGCGCAAACCATCTAAGACTCAGTTCTAGAGATGACATTGTCCCTGGAGTTCCACTCTAGATGTGAAATCAAGCACCTGAATACAACACCTTTTTGGTGAAGCATTTTCCCTGGTAAACATAGTGACAGCTTTTCTCGCTTGTCTGAAGATTTTACATATTACAGTCCTTTCCCCACATGAGAGAATTTATGCTTTTAATATTATAATATACCATAGCAACCTGCATTACTTTCAGTAAAAATATTCCTGTGATTATTTGGTATATCATCAGCAAGCTTAAATGAAAATGACAATGTCTAGAGATACTCTTAGCTGATAGCTGTATTTATTCTGTATGTTTATGTACTGGCTGTCAAAACAGCTGTAAAGTATGCATATGAGAATGTAGATTTCCTGGAAACTCAGAAAAATGAGACAGTCCAGTCTACCCCATTTTAGATACACAGGCATTGCAAAATGTATCTCCATTGATGTTTTTATTACAGTCTAAAGTAGGGAGGGTTTTTAAAGCTTTGTAGGATGTCAGTAAGAGGATCTCTATCTATCCAATTCACTTACTAATTTGTCTGTTATCAAGTGTTTATCAGGCTGTGATGACTCCAATAAAGTGGAGGGAATTCTAGAGGAGCCATGTGCCACTTCTGTATTAATACTTTTTTTTTTTTCCCTTTTAAAGCAGTTCTAACAGTTTTCCCTCCACTGAGGCAAAGCTACAAAAACATGATTCATTGTCATCTTTTGAATGTTGTTGCATGGAAAATGTCAAATGCAGGAAATCATGCAAGTTTTTCCCCAAATATTGTTCTTTGCTTGTGAGAACTGCAAATTGGCATCCAGCTAAAAGCCACGATTTATGCTTTGCTTAACTTCTGCCTAAACCCTGGCTTAAGCATCACTCTGTTTAATGTCAGTATCAGGTTTGAAGCGCAGAGTCCTGACTGCAGGACTGTGGTTTGGTGTATGACTCACAAGCATCCATATGCAGAGATGACTTCTACCCATACTGCCCAATACCAATGACTGTACACCTACTAAAGAAACCCTGTTTACCCACATGGACCTACAGTTACCCCAAGTTAGCCACAGAATATGAAAGTCAAGCGACACTTTCACCCACCTAAGAAAGTATCCATCACAAGTCTTCAGACTTTCTTCACCGGGTAAATTCATTGGATTGCATCAAAGATCTTCAGCAGTTAAGGGCAGGGTTTGCTTGTTCTGCAAAGACGTTTTGAGTCAGACGCTAGCTTGAACAGCCTACACAATCAAATCTGCTCCCGTTAATTACAAATCTTGCCTCATCTGAATGAATAAGCATCTCTACATCTGGTAGAAGTCATGTTGCTAACATTTTTGTCAGGTGCTTATCTTCATTTAGCAATTAAGCTAGCACAGCACTGAGAGGAGGCTTTTTAATTTGCATTGTGGCTAATTGCAAGATGTCTAGAATCAGCAGCACAGTATAAGATTTCAGGATAGAAAAAGGAAAAAAAAAAAAAAAAAGAATAAGGTTTCAGTATATAGGCCTTCAAAGAAAGCTCAGAGCCCAAGCCAGGTTCCTGTTCCTAAGGAATTGTAATGGGAGCTAAACACCTGCTTGCTCTTCTGTGTGTGTGTCAGTACTGCTGGCTGAGCAACCAGTGTCATGGTTCAGGGATAGGCTCAGTAAACTCCTTTTCGCGGAAGAAACTTAGATTCTAAACACATTTCTGCCATATTTCTAGATGGTCTTCCATGACCTTTCTTGTGGATAAACTTATCTTCAAAACACTCTCTCATAAAGAATCTTATTTAACCTGATACACTCAAGAGAAATATTATCTCCTTTTCTCCTCCTTGATTCTGCACTTAGAAACTGTGATGCAGCTCCAGCACACACATATTCGTAAACTATGGTAACCTTTTGCTTGCTTTTGGTCAAGACACACGGTCTTATGGTGCAACCATGACAAACATTCAGCTATTAAGCAGCATCTTAAACAAAAACATACTGGCACGTTTGCTTTGCTGGGTGAAGTAGTCTAACAGCTGCACACCATGACACCCATTTTTTGTGTGTGAAGGTATATTACATTTCAGGCTGATAACAGAAGCAGAACACAGGAGGTTCTAAGTGGCAGATTCCCTGTTCTAATCACTTGTCTCAAGCTCCTTCACAGGATACTCTGGGCAATGCTTTTTTGGGTGATCAAAGTCACTTGAGATGGATAGATAAATTTGTAAGACCTGGGAGAATCTAAATGTGAACCTGCTGTCAAGACACTTTACAGCATTACCTGAGGCATGCTATACTTATCCGGATATGCACCGCCTGTCATCTCATATTGCTTAAATACTTTAATTCTTTATTGGTATCACAGTTCATGGTAACTTTTCCCATCATTCCTACATTTATATCTTTGCTCCAGGATAATTATCCACTGCTCTAGTTCTCTCCGAGCTGCTTCACTGAGTTTCAGTCTGTCTTGATGACAGATAAATTATTTTTCTCCTCTCTACTATCTTTGATCTGCCCTCAGACACAGCTGGTAAGAGAACTTGGGTCCTATTAATTTAGAACTAGACTCCCATTTTAGCTTGAAGATTATTCCATGGTTTCTGCTCTTGCCAAGTTCTTTCTGGAGCCAGCTAAAGGGAATCAACCCTGATGCTTGCAGGGTTTCACCCTGAGGGAGGAAAGAAAGGTTCTCCTCTGTGCACGCACCGCAACTCTGTAGCTGACTTCATAGGGCAGAAAGAGTCTTATTCTTATTTTAGCTACAACTGTAAATGCTTCTCTTTTTAACCTTTCTGTAAGAGACCATTTAGCTGGACTTAGACCCTGCTTATTCCATTCCCCTCAGGAATATTTTGACAGCAGTAATAGGTGTCTGTTTCAGACAGGTAACCTTCCCTTAGTGCCGCCGTCTCACCACTTAGTCTTACTGTCCTGGTTTCAGCTGGGATAGAGTTAATTTTCTTCCTAGTAGCAGGCACAGTGCTGTGTTTTGGATTTAGTAGAAGAATGTTGATAACATGCTGATGTTTTTAGTTGTTGCTAAGTACTGCTTATGCTAGTCAAGGACTTTTCAGCTTCCCATGCTCTGCCAGGTGCACGAGAAACTGGGAGGGGGCACAGCCAGGACAGCTGATCCAAACTGCCCAAAGGGCTGTTCCATACCATATGGCATCATGCTCAGTATAGAAACTGGGGGTGGGGGGGTTGGCTGGGGAGCAGCGATTGCTGCTCAGGAGCTGTCTGGGTATCGGTCGGCGGGTGGTGAGCAATTGCATTGTGCATTACTTGCTTTGTATATTGTTATTATCATTGTTATTATCATTATTATATTGTTGTTATTATTATTACTATTTTACTTTATTTCAATTATTAAACTGTTCTTATCTCAACCCAGGAGTGTTTCTCACTCTTACTCCTCCGATTCTCTCCCCCATCCCATGGGGGCAGGGGGATTGAGCGAGCAGCTGCGTGGTGCTGAGTTGCTGGCTGGGGCTAAACCACGACACTTACGTACAATAAAGCTTGGACAGCTTCACTGCCTCCAAATGCTGGGGACAGCTACGAGAGAGAAAGGAAGAAGAGAGCAAGAGGAAGGTCTCACAGATTTGCTTTCTAAGTTAAAACAAAATTATAAAGACTAGCATGGTATGTGAATTTAGGGCTAGATGTTCAAAAGAGCTAATTTATTGTGTAAGCACCTTAATGAAGTGGCCAGATGTTTCTCTGCAGGTACTGAGACCTCAGTTATGAATACTGAGTCCACCTAAACATGCTTTCCTGAAAGCCATTCCCCTTCGGTTCCTTCAAGTTTCTCAAATGTAATTAAACTGACATTTAAAAAAAAAAAAAAAAAAAATCTAGCTGTGAGATTTGTGAGCACAGTGAGAGTCTTACAAGGAAAAAAAGAAGAAAAGTGGCAGCACCCTTTTGGAAACACACCATCCACTGCCAAACACTGTATGGAGAATAAGAACACCAGTGGTAGCACCAGTGCCTTCAAGCCGCAGTGACAGCACAGCAATAGTGACCAGAGATAATCTGGAAAAAAGTCCACCTTCCCCTTTAAAAGCTGGAGCAACTATTTCAAGTCTGGTTGCTGCAGAGGGAGTTGAGTTTTAATGAGTTTGAAGTCTTTTCATACGTTTCTTTTCTTCTACTTTCAAATGAATTAAGGCTGCATTGGGCTGCAGCACCAAAAGCTAATCTGTCCAGTTCCCTGTCATGCTCTTCAAGTGGATCAGAATAATATATTAAACGAGAACAGTGACCTGGAAGATTACAAGGAAGATTAATATCTGTGCTACAACACTTAAATGCATATACATATATATATATGAAGAATGCATACAAAATACATATAGTTCAAGTATCTCAGGAGAAGTAGTGGCAATTGGCCTGCAGTATAAACAGAATGTTCTGTGGTTAAAAAAAAATTTTTTTACAAAATCAATACACTACAAATTCCATTCTTCAAAGATTTCTGGATTGAATCCATCCAAGTTATCAAAATTTACAGGAAGTATCACATCACACACCAAGGAAGAATAGCGTTCCACAAAAGCCACGTGTTTCTTGCACAAACACACATCTCATTTGTGCCCAGTCGCAAGTACTAGTAAGGTCCCAGTTAATGAGAGCTGATGCTTTATTGCTACCTAAAAAAATACAAAAATCCATCTTAATGCAAGGCTTGAAAGAACACATCTCCACGTGGCTAAGTCAGCATTTTGGTTTAACAGTCTGGATTTTTCACCCTGAAGGGAATTCAGCCCTCGGTGCAATGACAGGACAAGGCCTTTGCAACGCTTAAGCATTCGACGCTGAGCTTAAATGAGGTTTGTGCTTTGCACCAGCCTCCCGCCGACCTTCCCAGGGCTACATTTCAGCTGTTCCGAAGGCCGTCAGGGCGGAACAAGCCCAAGAAGTAGCAGTAAAGCGATAAACATGAATCCTCCAGGTACAAATTTAAAGACAACCTGGCTCCTCTCTGCTTGGCTTATACAAGTTCAGGCAGAAGTCTTCTATCACACTTTGTCCAAAGTGGTTTTGGTTAACATACCGCACATGAAAACTTTGTCTGTCATAACCAGGGACTGAACTGGATGGGGGGGGCTCCAGAAAACTGAAGTTGGGTACACTGAAGCTGAAAAGCCATGTGCTGCGGCAGGGGACTGTAACACTCAATTTCAGTAAATTTGATTAAAATCCATACTGCAGATTTTCGAACGGGGTTTTTTTCCCAAAAATATACTTGTTTGCTCACGTGAAGCAAAACTAAACAAAAAAGTTGATATTATCATAGCAAGAAAAAGAAAAGGGCCTGGAATGACTAAGTAATTAATGCAGGCCTTATGATTAAAGTCAATTTGCCTTCAATATCATGACTTACAATGTGCCCTAGGCCTGCATTAGTTACCCACTAGCACATGTCTTCCCTGGTTGTTTAATTACTTATAATTTTTATTGCTTGTTAAAACAAAGCAACCTTAATGAGATTAATAAAATTATTTTCTTATTTAACTTTTACTTGTCAAAAGTAAAGAATGGAGTTTCACTCCTCTCCCTGATAAATGGGAAGGAAACCTTCAGCTCTCCTCTGGCCTGGCTGGAATTCTTCACTGTATCATAAAGTGCTGCAGGGACGTTTTCAGGTGAAGGTGGGTGTAGTTAACCCCTTACTGCTTGGGGTTGACTGCTGTCACTACCACTACTCAACTGCTAATGCTCAACTAAGAATTTAAACAGCAGATGCAGGTAATAACATCGCCAAACTCACGCCCAGCCCTGAGGCAGGCATGGAGAGGGCAGGGCAGTCCCCAGCGGGAAGGGCGTCCAGCACAAGCACTGCGCACTGGAGGCTGCCTACACGTTCATGGGGACACAGCAGGAACACCCTCTGCACGCTCCTTCCCTCTCCTAAGCGTCCTGCAGCCACACTCCCATCCGCTTGCATTTTGCGAACCTAAAAGGGCTAAGCCCAAGGTGGATTTTTAAATAGCAGCTGTGTTTTTCAGGTTACAGCTCTGGTAAAACCTGGCCAGAGCAGAGCACTGGCTAAAGCAGCTGGGATGTAAAGAATAATCTGAATAACCTTACATGCTATCACTTTATTTTAGGAAGTTGACCGTCAAAAGCAGAAGTGTCACTTCCTAATAGGAAAAACTTCCCTGCGCACCTCACAATTTATTAGCGGTATGAAATTCCATCTTCTGAACTCTGCACTGAACAAAACATGTGCAGCTTTTCCTCTACAAAATTATCTGCACCACCACAGCAAACATACCTCTAATCAAAAGTGACTTTTGTTTAGAGTCTACCTTTACAATCCTTAAAATGTCATACTTCTGAGACGTCAGCAAGGGAACAATTGCACATATTCTTATGTAGGAAATGTGATATTTTTTTTCCTCAGAAGTTATTGAGTAAACTATTTATTTTGAAATATACTTTGACATACTTCTGCAATTTAAAGACATACTGTAAAATAGGATTTTCAAGATCTGAGAAAAGCATATGGCACATTTAGAAAGATCTGTTTATAGTTACTGGTTTGAAATTCAGAAATACCTAAATTAAAAATACACAAAAAGAAAAATGACTCAGTGCAATTTCAAGCATTAGGCTGTTTTTTTTTTTTTCTTCCACATCTTCCTAATGTGTTAAATTTTCTTTGTGAAATGACTTTGGTATTTCTGTGAAGGACATTGCTTTCTGCAAAAAGCATCTACTAAGAGGTCTATTAATCGCAAGAAGAATGCATTTACAAAAAATAAAAAGTCTACTTGGGCAATAAATACCTCATGTAATATACGTACATCAGCTCAAGTGAATTTGGATAGCTAGATGCAGCTGTTCAGAATATTGATAGACTCAAAGAATTTAGTATTCTCTGATCACCTTTCTTTGAAATATTTGATTAACCTAGGAAGACACAAATAAATTCAATCAGACAAAGCCTGCAGAACCTATTCAGCATAAGGCTAGCATTTGTGCCATTAATAAAACTAATTGCTATCGATCAATTTATTTCACTAGCAGTGGAGATGAAAAACCTGGAGCAAAGTAAGGGCTTGGCGTTCAGAGTAGTTCATTGGTACATGCTGATACTGTAAATCACCTAGTAGTTTCAACAGGACTATTCACTTTAACAAAAAAATACATAAAAAATCTTGCAGTTATTTGTCCTTAAACATCCACAATTGGGAAAAGTACCTTTACATGCAAAAGCAGAATTTGAAGCCTAATTTGAAAAGGCATTCTGATTTCATTGTTCCAGGCGAAGCTATTAAATATAGTCCCCCAGCTGCTTCTGAGGATCTGCAACTGTAGCCCACACTCAGATGGCAAAGGCTGCCTGAAGCACCGACACCTGGCGCTGCAAAGGCCTTTGGTCTGTCTTCCTACACCGTTCTCTGCCACATCACCAGCAACAGATGGCCTGGCTCAAACCACCCCTGCCCGAGCACATTGCATCCCACCAGACCTCCCAAGACTCACAGGGCTGTACTTTATCCCTTCTTTTGAACTTAGTTGTCAGGGATTTTTTTTTTTTTTTTTTCCCAAGCAAATATTATCCTACTTAATCTTTCCCGATTTCATTATGGCTGACATTGTAACAACAGTACCCAGTAGCAAATGAACTCACATACGCATGGGATAGATGCGGCACCTAAAACAGATTTATATCTTCCCTTGGTATTCTAACACTAACAAGTTTAGTACTCAAGAGTTGCAGGCTTCCTAGTGGCATCTTTATGAGGCCCAGCTGACTCTCCACCAAAATTTATACCTGTTCAAGCATGTTCCCTGAACCACAATCATAGATACAGTAAATTTAAAGGCTCTTTTATATGACAGTAGACACTTTTCAACACTTTCTTTCCATGGCACAAGGGGGAAAGCACTCCTCTTATTTGGCAAAACTCTGCAGGGCATTCTGGTTGTTCATTCTTGGTACTCACACATATTTTGCAGTTTGGAAAATACAAATATTAAGAAGAAGAAAAACAAGCTCAATTCATTGACTTAATTATCTCTTAGCCTGAAGTACAGCCATGTATTTTGATCACTTCATCAGTGGCCTGCCCTCCATCCACACTGTCAGAACTGCTACACTGATGGCTTTGAAGTGTCAGCGTGAACACTGCAACAACAGTGGCGATGGGGAGGTCTGCAAAAAGGCTTTGAAAGCTGGCAAATTCACAGGACATTGATGAAACCTTGATTTCTTCTATTCATTCAAAACCCAGCAGCAAGGCTTGTATGCAATACTGTCGATACCGAATGGTGTTCTGTGGTGAAGTCCGAATGGCTCCAACAGATTTACAAGCACGGGTGAATGTAGCCTACTGCATACATTTTCACCTTGATCTTTAAAGTACTGACCTCTGTTTGAGTAAATAATCTGAGAGATCTGAAGAACTTCATAAAACCTGACCTGCTAATATAGTTTCACCTGAGACAACTTTAAAAGAGGAATATATCACATTATTGCTAAAGTTTAAGTTGAAGGAAGGTTTTAGCTGTAAACATATCTGTTCAAAAGATAAATATTTAAACACAGACTTCATGTCAGAATCTATAAAATATAATATTCACCACTTGGTTGTAAACCAATGGGAAATTTTAACAGAAGATAGACTACTTCTTTTCATGGTTATTTAAAGCAAATTAACAATGACAGTAATGTAATTTCCTTGGCATGACTCTTTTTCATTTCTTTTCAGCTGCCTCCTGCTAGAATCTTTAGAGAAGTTTAAACTGATTTCAAGAAACCCTTTGAAAAAAAAATGTGCTTTGCTATTATATATCTTTCAGGTGTTCACAGAAGTGCAGAAGAAAGAACATTTGCATTTCCACTTAAATGCTCTGTTTATACAGAGCTGTAGATGGGAAATGACAACATACATTTTCCAGGACCATAAATATTTACTTTCACTAAACTGAAAAGTTAGTTTTGGATTGTGACCTGTTTCAGGTAACTTGTGCAGGAAGACTCCTACATAAGATTTTTGTAATGAGGTAAGTTGCTGAAGAACCAGCCTGATACAAAGCCTAATTAAAGGGTGCTGCAAGTTCACAACTAGTGATCTTTGTAGTTTGAAATAGACTACTTAAACCAGTTTTTAGGGAATTATTTCCTGCTGCTGTATTGTTATAATACTCACTGTGTTAAAAATCAGCCTTCACTATAAGAAGGAACTACCAATTTCAACAGAACCCTTTCCAGAGCTCCACTCATTTAGCCCAATAGTGATTCTATGTTGTAAGTAAATTCTTCTGAACGTACACTGCTAAGATCATTGTTTCATATGTGCAAACTATAAAAAACTCAAGAACTGAGGATTCTCATCCACTGAAGCCAACAAAATTATTTTCTTTAGATTCAGTTCGGTTGTGAAGGTCTCTCTCGCCTTCTAAAGCCTGATAAAAATACCTCTGAATTCAATTCTTATCTTTGTCTTCACTTTAATAGTCCTTGGAAGATATACCTAGAGAATACTTGATTCAGAGCTATAAATCATATATGTCATAGCTGAAGCTGAGCTACAGTTTTCAGAGTCCACTGTACTTGAATCAAGATTTATGCTGTTAGGAAAAAGACCTCAAAAGAATTCAGACTTCGGGCTCTCTCTCTTCCAGCTCCTGCTTTCTGCCACTGCGGATCCCAGTCAACAGCCAGTCCATTCCTACAATCCCACCCAAAGTCACTTGCCTCCTCCATTGAACCATCTTTTCCAGCAGCATCACCTGAATTATTTACTGTAGAGCACTGGCTGTTCAAGAATGAGAGGTTCTGGCAGACCTCATCTGATATTTTTACCTGCTTCTGTCAAGACATTCCTGCTACAAACCTCTAGTTCTTTGGGGAGCCTTATGGTCCCACGATGCCTGACATCCTTAATTCCCCAAACTCTGTTCATAGCATTCCTAATTAATACAGGTCACATCATGTGTGTTAGAGTAAGATGCAATGAAATTAAATCTCTTGACAGCAAGCTGACTTTTAGGGCTGTCTGCCAAGAAGCCTAATTACTATAACCAATCATTTGCAGAAATTACAGAAGACCAGCTTGCTGGTAGTAACTGTACTAGTCCATTGGGGGAGGTGGAGGGAAATCAAAGCAAGAGAGTTTAGGTGAAGCCATTAAACAGACCAAATGAAAACAATATGGATAGGTTTTGTAATATTTTTGCCTTAAATAATCAAATCTATTATTACATTCTCAGTGCGCTTCTCTGTTTTACTACCATATCTTCATTTTTAATGCTAGGGTTATACTTGACATAGCAACAAAAAAGATGACATTTTTTGATCTCTTTTGAGAAGAGTTTGGGGAAAACTATCTTGTGGAAAATATAGCAAACGGCTGGCACAGGTATTTACATTAAGGCAGCCTCAGGGTTGCACTGCAAAAATCAAAGGAGTTGAGTAGAGCTACTTCTTAATTTCTCATCCTATTAGGGTGCCCAGTATTGGACAAAATTTGCTTCAAGAGAAGTGTACTCCATTCAAAAAAATCAGTTTATTTTGTTCAGGGTTTTTTTGGTTTTGTTGTTAAATTTCTCCTTCAGGCAACATCTGGAAGTGGTAATAAGCAGCCAATGTTGCTTTTCAGAAATCACATCCAGGGCTAGTTCCCTTTCTTGGGAGGTCCTGCCAATGCTTGAACTTAACAGCCAACAGCCCTCCCTTTGCAAGTTTTCTGTTCCAGTTAAAAAGGTTTGCAACTCACTGAAACAACAGGGAGCAGGGATAGCAGTTCATGGTATTTCTGGATACATCTGCTTAAAGGTAAGCTGCTCTCACAGGCATTTTTATCCCATATTTTGTTATTGAGATAGGTACCATGATGATACAAATGCAGCTATTTTCAAAACTTTTCTCTCCCCTCTGAATTGTTGCATAATAATTTTCCATAAAACCCCTCCTAAAATAACTCAATTAATATAGCAATTACCACAAAGTACATCGAGCATTCAATAATTAATAGTTCCAAACGCCCATATTTTCCTTTATGCAAATAAGCACCTATGTCAACAAAGTGTTAGCAGAGGGCACTCTATTAAAGAAAGACATTAGGGGAGTTTCAG
Organism: Pelecanus crispus; assembly: GCF_030463565.1. Lineage (NCBI taxonomy): Eukaryota > Metazoa > Chordata > Aves > Pelecaniformes > Pelecanidae > Pelecanus > Pelecanus crispus. Next base: position 23,575,297 of record NC_134654.1, on the reverse strand, counting down.
CTTTGTTTTTCCCTTCTCTCAGCAGTCTTCATTAATATAATAAAATTCTCATTATAAAATCATTAGTGTAAATGCAAATAAAGTTTTACATTGTTAATGTCCCCACCAGGTCTTTAATCACTTGAAAAGTCATGCTGCATTAAGTATAACATTGATTACATATGATAAAAGGGAATGACATAGAAGATGTTACATTACCTTACGCTGAACTATTAAGAGAACAGGATGGTCTTTGTGTTCAAAACTCTTTTTCTGTATTGTTCATATGTTGGCATCTAAAAAGCCCTAACTGAAAAATCAGGCAAAACTCTGTCGAAGGAGCCCTGCACCTCCTGGACCTCTCTACTGCCCTTTGCATGTTGCCCCCAATCCAACTCAATCCACCCCCCTTATCCTACCCCTGCACCAATTAACCAGTGGGAAACAATGAAACCTCCAGTCAGGAATTCAGATTAAACAATGCATCATAAAGCTACTGAATGCGTTTCCATCATAGTATTTTTTCCTGCAACCATTCTGCATTTTCACATTTATCTGGGAATCATTGGTGTGATACTAACAGTAGTCACCATGAGACATCAAGACAGGACTGCACTAACCAACCACCAAATTATAGGAAACAGGATCTACACAGTACAAACAAATACCTCTGATTTAAGGCAACAGAGAGACAATGTTGCAGACGTATTTTCAGTTTTGAGTCCTATATATTGCTACTGAGAAAACATGGGTGCTTACAAGTTGAACCGTTATGCCATATTACTTGTAGAAAGAATTGCTGTATATGTTGTAAATGTGTGAACATGATATGACTGGAGCATAGAAGAACGTCTTGATCTGGAATCTTTTTCTCCTTGGTTTCTACCTACTCAAATTTATTTTTGTGCTTCCAGAAGAAAGTCATTAGGACTATTCTAATTAATTAGTCCAAGAAGGAAGGGGGCTGATTACACTAATAAACAGATCAGCTAGTAATTTAAAGTGTGAACCCAGGTACAAGGGGATAGATGAAAATAGCTCTTCCAGATTTGTGGAGCGTATTGTAATGAAATAAGCCAGTAACTCCTGGTCTTAAAATGCTCTTAGAATAATGTACTTTTTCATAATCCAAAAATCAAAGGAACCAAAAAAATATTGGGACATAGAGTTTGAGTAAACCAGGACCAAAAATGGAAACCAAGGTTCCTGACTTCTGATAGTCACCATCTGTTAAACCCAGTGTCTAAGTGCCTATCTCAAATTAGCATGGGTCCAGTCATGGGATGGCAACCTACAGCCATTGTTACTTTGTTAGCAATCCAAGTGACAAGCATCAGTCACTGCTGATGTTTTAGGTGACAAAGAATTACATGTTACTTGACGGCAGCTCAAAGTTAAACAAGATAAATCAATTCCCTTAGGAAACTGCTTGTAAATAATTTTTAAAAAGGAAACACTATTAAAGTTGCAAGTCAAGTATTTTAATGCTAGGAAATGCCAAAATTAAGGTTGTCTGTGCAACTTTAATTCAGCCTCCCAGAGACCTTCTTTCAACCATGCCCGTATGCATGATGATGCACTCTCTAATTACAGAGAGCAACATCCAAATGAGTTCTGCCAAGAGACATGCCAGTCTTCTGAAGTGAGATCAAGGAAATTATCTCCTTTTCAACTCAACGTATTCTGTGATTCAGTCATTGTTAGCATACTGTAGCTGCTATTTCCAAAGGGACTTCCAGATTTACAGCTTAGAGAAGCACTGAATACCTGAGACTTTCAAGTTAGTTAAGGAACAACAATAAATGCTCTCAACATCTGGTAAGTGTATTTGGGGGGGGGGGGGGGGAAGAAAAAAAAAAAGAGGAAAAAAGAAAAACCTCCAACTAAAATGAATAGATGCTGCAGTGACATAAATTTCTCCTTTCAGCTTCAGAATTTCCTATCTGAGGCCTTCTGCTCAGATCAGTAACCTCCAAAAGCTTTAGCAAGACAGTAAGTAGTACAATGGCTGCACACAGCAATATACCTACCTTACCATATTAGAGGCTAACGGGCTTAGCCTGGTGATCAGAGGGATAGCTCAGGAAATGGAGATTCATCTGTGACTTACTGGACTCCATGCTTGCCTTGCACAGGTTATTTAGGGTTTATCTGTATCATGCAAAACAGCACTTAAGAGACATCTGAGCTAGCTGGAAATGAGCTAGCACCAGAAGGGAAGGCAATATAGCAGCATCAGCTTTACCCAAACTCATTAGTTTGGGTGTATTGCCATGCTAATGGAGCTATACTGCATCTGGGATTTAAGAAATGAGGAAGGCAGCTCATTCAGAGCCAGCTCAGGTATCTTTACACCACAGTGGATCATGTAGTTAAACATATGTTAAAAGTGCAGCTACACTCTCGGTATAAGCTGATTGAGTTGCTAAGCTTCTGCTTCATGGGGAAGCCCTCTCCTCTTCCCCTCCTCTGCCCATGTGCTCCTCACCCCTTCCCCTGTCTCAGCACTAGTAGGGCCAGGCTGCTGACCCCGCAGAAAATTGACTTTCCCACTGGAGGCCAGGACTAGCTCTTGCAGCAGAAGCGCTCTCAGAGGAGTTGGAGCTGGCTGTTGATTGCAATTGGGATTTTGCAAAAAGGGGACAAAGGCACTTCACTATCCCCAAGAGAAGTAGCAGGCAGTGGGGACAGGGAGTTAGGAGTAATCTATGGGGGGAAGGGGAGGGGGGGGCACACACTAAAATAAAAGGAAGAAACACACATCAAGGAAAAGGAGAAAAAGCATCAATGGTTTAAACAGCCTTCCTGTACCTCCATCTTGAGCAGCAAAGGGGAGTGTTTAGCATATCATCTGTTCAATCTGCTGTACATATAGCTTTAGGGATGAACTAGATTAGTTGCTGTGTGGGTGGTTGGGAAACTCAAAGATAGAAGTAAGAGATGATTAAGCAGAGACATTAAATTTAGCAGAGACATTGCCTACTGGGTAGAGTGATTGCAGGAGGGTTACCTGTATGGCCTAAAAACAAGTGCCACTTAAGTGTTGAAAGATTAATACTTAAGCTTCATCCCCAGGTGGCATTTCCTAAGGCCATGGTTAATGCTTATGCATTTTTTTTCTTCCCTTCCTATGAGGAGTGACACAGATTCAATTCAAGGCTGAAGTTCAGCGTGAACTAGGGCTCAAAAGATCTCACAGCAGCCAGGGTAGCTGGGAAGTCACAACTGTGGAAATCAGAGACAAAGGAAAAGGATGAAGAAGGCGTTTTGTTATTTTTGTGCCTCTCGGTCTTAAATTCTTCTTAGACATAAAGAAAACTTGGCATTACCCTGTGCTTCGCCAATCACTTTTGGAAATTTTTCACCTTCAGCTTCAGACTTCTCCAAAAACTCTTAAAAACTAGATTCTGTACAATGCAACATTCCTACCTTCCCGAGTTAGATCCTATTTAAATATCAAGCTTGTCCAGGCAGTCTAGTTTACACCAATTACGCTGCCAAATCACAGACTTTGTCACAAAATAAAAAGCTCACTGCTTTTTCAATAAAACAGTTAGAAGTAAAGTGGAATTAGCACATATGATACTGCCTTCCTATTAATTCTCACTGCCTCATACTTTTTCTTTCAAGGCTGTTTGCATGGGAATAAAGGATGTATTTACATTGCCAACCTTGTTAAACAACTTAATACTCAGCTAATATTCAAGGAAAGATCTGGAAAGAGAAAAAGATAGAGCAGCAGGGCCCACATTGGCAATTTCTGAGAGACTTATTTTCAAGTTTCAGCAAAAACCTGCTAGCAACCAAGAAAAATTGTAACCTGTAATGAAATGGAGTATTCCTCTTAATACAGTTATATGGGTGTTTTTGCAGCACATATATTGGCAAATGCACATACTCACTTGAGGCTTGATTACTTGAGCGAGAACAGCAAAAGGACAAGATCCAATTCAATACTGCAGCCTGCCCAGCACCCTGGCACTGTAATATTGCTTGGGTAATAAGAAGTGTTACATGAGGAACTGGATTCGTACGATTCATTCTTACTGACCAGTGCCAGTCCCCCAGAAAGTTCCCAAATCAAAGGGGAAGGGTAGGTGCTTGCATGTGATCTGGGGTTTGTCTATATCCTTAGGTCGCTGGTTGATTCTGCCGCTCTGCTCTGCTCTGGTGAGACCTCACCTGGAGCACTGCATCCAGCTCTGGAGCCCTCAGCACAAGAAGGACATGGACCTGTTGGAGCAGGTCCAGAGGAGGACCACAAAAATGATCCGAGGGCTGGAGCACCTCTCCTATGAGGCCAGGCTGAGAGAGTTGGGGTTGTTCAGCCTGGAGAAGAGAAGGCTGCGGGGAGACCTTATTGCAGCCTTTCAGTACTTAAAGGGGGCTTATAGGAAGGATAGGGACAATCTTTTTAGCAAGGCCTGTTGTGACAGGACAAGGAGTAATGGATTTAAACTAAAGAAGGGTAGATTTAGACTGGATATAAGGAAGAATTTTTTTTTTACAGTGAGGGTGGTCAAGCACTGGAACAGGCTGCCCAGAGAGGTGGTGGAGGCCCCATCCCTGGAAACATTCAAGGTCAAGTTGGACAGGGCTCTGAGCAACCTGATCTGGTTGAAGATGTCCCTGCTCAGTGCAGGGGGGGTTGGGCTAGATGACCTCTAAATGTCCCTTCCAACCTAAAGCATTCTATGATTCTGTATGATTTTTTTGAGCAAAGAGAAGCTACTAAATGCAACCCCTCAACAGCAAATGTATACCCAAGTTCAAGCAGGATTTGTTTGTCAGATGTCCTACCACTGTTTTGGTCAGTTTGGCACATGGGCAGAGCAAGTCCATAATAAATGAAGCAGAAGTTGTCTATCCCTAGAGAACTGAACAGTTCAGTCTTGTCAGCAAGAAACCAACTGCAGATAACATCACCAACAGGAATATATACTTTTCCTGCTCATACTGTGTCCTTTCTGTTTGAAGGGCATAAGAAAGGTTGCAATGATGCTTCACTCTACTCTCCACACTGGCTGACAGACACTGTATCCTGCAGAGAAATGTGCACCCAGCACCCTTTTGTACCACAGAACACTGGAAACAATTATTATCTCTGGGGGCACAATCTTCTTTTGCATGATATAGCTCTACATTACCAGTCTCTTCTAGCCTGAGCCTGTAAATCCCTCACCACGTATTTAACAAACTGAGCAGAGTGTGATACTGCTTCTGGGGAGAGTGCTTCCCAGCCAGAATTACCAAACAGCTGCTTGAGGAGGTGCCATCAGCCTCATCCTTAACACTCAGAATCAGCATCAGAGGAAGGCACATGAGATGCCAGGCTCGCAATTTAACATGATGGAAATGACAACAGAGGCGATTCTGACCCACATTCCTCATTACATCGATTGCACCTGAATGTTTAATTGTTATCTGCTGTTCTCCTTAGCACTGTCATGCTAGGAACAGGACACTGCAATGGAAAGTGTGCCGGATCCTGTGTATCTGAGTGGAAAACACTCTTTCCTTGTCACACTGCACCTAGGCAGCAGAAAAGAGGAAGCTATTTCAGGGCCACGCCTGAGTGGCCAGGAGGAGAACATGGAACACTATCTCCTCAAACACTTACAAGGGATTTGGTGGTTATTGCACCATGTGCCTAAACCCCAGAGCAAAGAGGCAGTGCCACAGGTCACACAGAGCACCCGTTTGTGGCCTCAGCCCTATCCCGTGTTCAGTAACTAATGGAACCATGCTAGGGCAGCACCCAGACCTATGCAATAAGGATTTAGTAACAGGAACCACCACTGAATCTGTTGCCTTTTTACAGCACTCTCACATCCTCCCCACTCTCTCAGTGCAGTTCCCCCTTTAAATTAAGCAGGCACTGAAGCAAGCCACACATTGGCAATATCCTTACCCCCAACATGTTGCTGGACATAAGCACCTAACACGACAGGCTGGTTTTGGATTGAGTCTCAAATGGTGTCAGCTCATTATTTCAGAGAAAACCTGCTTCAGAGAGGAAGGTGGGCCAATCCTTTTAACATCCCAAGTTACTTTTAGAAATGACTCACAGAAGTTATGTGCATTATTAACCTGATCGCAACACAGATTAGTAGCCAGTGTGAGCTCTAGTGGAGCCACGCACCAAATTAGAGTTATATCACGTAATCCAGCTAAGCCATATATGCAAAAGATCAAATATTAGAACATATTAAATATACATGCACTGCTTTCAAAGATACAACAGAAACATTGACCTGCTTCATCAGTGCTGTCTCAGTCTCCTACATGAAGAATCTCTAAAGCCTTAAAAAGATACCCCTTCGTAGAGACAAGGAATTTGTAATAAGGAATAGAGGTACACATGGAGGGTATCCGTGGACTGCATTTATTTGACATACCCAATGAAGAGTTACTGAAATAGAAAAAGACTTAAGGATGTATAAAACCATAGAAATATGTAGGAATGTGGAAAAACTACTCTCTACTACTTCCTACTTTTAAAAACTTTTTTAACTACACAAAATCAAATATGGTCCTCCCAACCCCACGTTTTCATTCCCTTCCTGCTAATAGCTATCAATTGAGTCCATTGGCTGCAAGGCTTCAGGAAACAACAATCAAAGAAAATATTGATATAAAAGAAGAAATGGGAACATGGAATTTGGATCGTAGTAATCTTAATAGAGCATCATTATGAGCCTCCTACCTTTTAAATCCCTGCATTTTTGTTTAGTTTTATGTACATTCCTTCCTAGAGTACCTTGAAAAAAACAAAACCAGCCTAAAAAGTAGCAGTCCCGTCTTTTTTTTTTTTTTTTTTTTAATCTATTTGGGGATAGAAGGGGAGACCAGGCTCATTCTTCAATGATTTGGGTTGGCAATATCCTACCTGCTCAAAACACACCCCCCCCCCCTCCCCCTCAGAGCTGATCAAACCCTGCTATACCATGTCCTGATCTCTCTCTGAATAGCTGCCTACAGCTGCCAACAGGTGACTGATAGAAATGCAAAGGGCACATTAAACATTTAAGTTACCTACTGCTGTATCTAATATTGAGGTTTCTACTTGTATTCTGTGCTTGACAAGGAAGTCATACCCTTATGAAAGACTAATGTGCAAAAGTTTGTATGGCAAAGCTTCCAACTGACATTCTTGAGTGCATCCCAATGAATTTTACTTTAGCACCCCCAAACTAGTGACTCCAAGACTTCTGTAAGCTTGATCCATTTATATTCATTCATATCTGAACATACGGAGTGCTCTGTGATTATCTCCTAGTCAAGTACCTTTTCCTAATGCACAAGAGGATTCATTTTCATTTATGAAACCCTAAGAGATGGCCTGCTGATACCAATGTTTGTAAACTATAGGGTACGCGCAATTAAAATTACACTGTTACTGTGAATGAGCTTAAATCCTCTGTTTAGGGCTTACACCCCAAAGTGATTTTCTTAGCAAATTAGTGAGAAAGTTGTACTTTGCCAAGAGCAAGGAAAAAAAAAAAAAAAAGACTGGGCTGCTCAGTGGGGATCCACAAGTCTCTGGCTCACTTTTTGCTGGCTGGCATTTAAAAGCAGAAAAACAGCATTAGCGTTTTCATGGGCTATTATATGCCCCCACAATTTAAATGTGATTTACCTTTTAAAATGAAACTCTGCAGCCTTCAAAGCTTAATATATATGGAAACTTTTAGTGCAAAAAGGCCAGAAAAACCATCATCTGTGGTTCTTAAGTCGCAATCAAACGTAAAAGCTCTCAGTTTCCAAGTCCGAAAAACACAATTTGAAAATGCAATGATGTTTTCCTTTTTCTGTGGTTGCCAGGAACTGCTGCCTTTGAAAAATGAGACAAAGTGTCTGTTATTCACTGGAAACTTGCCCAGTCTTAAACAAGACCTTAGGTGCCATGCATTTTAGATGCATATCCTCAATAAAGGTTTTACTCCTCAGGCTTGGTCCGATTCCATCCTCTGCTTGTTTTACCCACTGCAAAGCTGCTCATTTGCCTGCAAACCACTAATCTCACCCTCTGGCCACAACCATTCACAGAGAAAACCAAAACCCTTTCCAGTTTATTTTGACTCAAGGCAAGACTCACAATTCAAGCCAGTTCCTGGTACACAGCCACATTTGTGGCATTAGCAATCTGATCATTTGACATGCATGAAAATGATTTCTTGTCAAGATTCAAAACTATGGCCCAGATGGATACAGAAAACAATAACAATAAAGTTAATAATAAAACTTGGTATTTCCCAATACTTTTCAGGTTATTTCAGGGACAGAAGGACTCAGCATTGCACCGAGGCGGCACAACCGGCTCAGAGCCAAAGCCAGCAGCTTTAGGAGAACATGTAAGACATCCCACGGTACACAGACTCGGGGATCAGCTGTGAGGAGAGGTGTTTTCCCCTTAAACTGAGGTAATCTGCAGCTTACTTCTGTACCACAGCAACAAGATTGTGATCTTTTATATATATATATATATACACACACACACATATATATTTATATTTAAAATCCTGTCTGGATTCTCAGTGAAAAGTTCCTTTTCTAAGCTATTTTGTTAGAAATGCACTTCCCCCAGCAGGTGAGCATTTCAAGGAAACTTCAGGACATAAATAAGAGCATTTGGATAAGATTCAAATGTTTCTATTTATTCTCTTCTTCACAAGTCATTTCTCTTTTGTTTCAAATAGCTCTCTTTAGACATTTCTTCTATGGTACAGCTATACTGCTGATGTTTAATATTGCAATGGACCTAAAATATTTTCATTTAATTTTATAGGTGATTGGAGATTTTTTGTTTTCATTCCCATTTGGAATGCTTTTGGTTGGTTGGTTTTTTAAACACAATATCCCAGGGAAAGGAGATGCTGGGCCCATTCTAACATTACCACTACTGTCTTTAGGTAGGAGAGGAGGACCAGCAGCACTCCATGCAGCTGCAAGTTCCCTGCAGAACTACTGCTGTTACTTTAAATCATTCCTTGCTGAATATCGCTCTTTCTCTCAAAAGTGTACTTTGTGTTTGCTCTGACCTCCTATAACATCAGGATAATCTGAGGGGGGAAAAAAAAAAAATGCAGAGAGGACAAAAATAGTGGGGAAAAAAGTCAGATGTGAGCCCTAACCTCACAAAAGTTCTTATTCTGAATTCGGTATTAGAGCACGCAGCCTGCTTTAAATATTTCACTTGTAGCCAGCACAGAGACAGACATAAAAGTGTTTTGAATTATTTCTTCAGAGATGATGTATCAGAACAAGACAACAATGACTTTAAAAGGAACAGTTTATCTCTACAAAGTATTAAACTTTTGAAACATTTTTCCCTCTACAGAAAAGCCTTTTAAATAACAATGCACTGAGTCACTGGATTAAACCCTGGGACCCCATTCCGCCGCCGCAGCTTATGAGCGGCTTCTATTCTAGGGGAGTTATTCACATGCTATAACAGGGGAAAGGGCAATCCACAGCAGCCAGACTCTCTTATGCCTTCAATAGAAGTTATTTCCTGAGCAAAAATTGTGTGATATGGGGTCACTAAAATTTGAAGAGATAGGACGGGGCCAGGAAGAAAGGAGAAAGAAACTGAGCGTGAACAGAGAAGAGAGGAGATGACGTGACTGTCTCAGAAAACATCCCTGTCCTGTATTCTACAATAGCATGTCTGTTACACAGCTGCAAAAGTGCTTTTGATGGGCACTCATGCAAATAAAACCTGACTGCTTGAACATACAGAGAAAGTAAACAGGAATGACAAGTTGCCAGGGTCACCAAAGCAGCTCCAGTGGAGATTCAAGCAAATAGTTAAGACTAATATGTTGGATTTTGTTGTTGATTTGTTTTGTGTGTGTGGGTTCGGTTTGGGGCTTTTTTTCCCCTTCCTCTGGGATTTGGTCATCTCTATCAAGAACCCAATGGCCAAACTAAGGCTGCAATCAAATTAGTATACCAACAGGGAGAGAGGGAGGGAAGGGTTGCACAGATGGGGGGGCAGCCAAGCCTCAGTGGGTGAGCTGGAAGCAGAGCAGAGGTCTGAGAGTCCACCCTAGCCTTGCACAGGGAAGCACACACTGCATTTCTGAGAGGGCAATAAGCCCCATCTGTTTGCATCCTCCTCTCCCCCACACTCTCAAAGGTGCATTTGCTTTCAGCTAACCCACCTGGGAGTGTCAGCTCAGTCCTCCGCATCACCAGGTCCAGATGTGAAGAAAAGCAGCCCTGACCATTTATTAGTTCAACTATTTTCTAGTGCTTCTACATACTTGCTGCAGGGTACTGGATCTTTTAGTTTTTTTAAAAATAGTTTAAAAATAATAATAAAAAAGATAGCCTTGAGGGCTTAATTTAAGAGCTGGTCTTTTCTAATATCCCCGTGGATTAAAAAAAAAAAAAAAAAGTCAAGTAATACCATGTATACTGTGCTACTCATAGTCAGGATATCTAATTCTTTGTGAAGGTGAGATGCGTCATTCCCAACATATAGATAAGTAAACCAAGGAAGAAATGGGATTTTTCAGACTCAATTCTTTTCTTCCAAAACAATATGTGAAATATCCCAGGAAATGAAACTCCGTTCTCTCTTTTCACCACTCCTGTGAATTCCTCATAAATAGTCATTGATGAAGTTAAACGTACACCAAGTGAGACTAAAACAACTCTGTTATAAGAAGTAATAATTTCAGTCTAACTTCTCCCCCCCCCAACCCAGTACCGAATATGGCATATGTCAAAAATTTTTATTTTCAGAAACATTTCCAGTGGAACAAGCAGAGTAAATAGCTAGCAGAACCAGGTCTAAAACTGAAGATTTTAAGATTTTTTTGCTCCCCAACTAACACAGCCCAAGCCAGTGGTGGAAAAAGCTTCAACGACCGAAACCCATTCAGAGCTCTGCTGTGAGTTAAAGCACCAGACATCTGCTCTACCTAGCATTACAGGCTCCAATATATAAAACTGTTTCAGATCTTATCCATGAATGCAGCACAAATGGGATTACATACATTTCTTTCATTTATAACAATCTACAATGGAAAGATTAGCACAGACTCAGTACTGAACCTCATTTCGTTTTACTCATTCCAGTTCTGGAGTACAAAATGAAATTAGCAGGACTCCATCTTCCAAATACAGAATTGTGTTGATGTCTGAAAAGCAGCCTGATTTGTAAATATCTATTATGCACCACTTGTGCATAAGCAAGGATGCAATTATTCAAATCCAGTCCGTGTTTGTGCTCTTTGATTGCCAGAAATCTTTACTGCAGTAGCAGAAGCTGCTCTAGCTCCCAGGGAGCCTGGGCGAAGGATTGAGCCTGGCTGTTTTCTTCCACCGACCCCTTCCCTCCTGCACTGCTATACAATTTTCCCCTCAACAGACTCCTGATGTGATCAGGTCCAAAGAAATTGCTGCAATTGCTCATCTCTGAAACGGGCATTAAATGCTGTTTTTGAAAACCAGAATGAAAGGATTAAAAGGTAGATTGCTTTTCAAGGTAATTCAAAGCACAAAGCACTGAGCTTGGTTAATGGTTTCACTCAAATATTATGGGAAATGGGGTTTTCTGGTTAAAGATGGATGGACCAATCTGGCTGACCGCCTAGCTTAAGTATTTGCCTGCTGCTGAATGTACTTCAAACTACTTTTCAAACCTCATGATGACGGGACAGCCCTTACTATTAATGGGATAATTTCCACGAAAAATCAAGAGAAACTCTTGCAACAGGCAGGCAGTGCTCACAGGTAGCTGCTTGTAAATGAACAGCACAGACCCAAGTTTGACTTTCAGGTTTGTTTATGCTCAGCAGTTATGCAAGTTTTAAGTCAGCTAGAAATCTAATTCATTTCAGTGCAACCTGTTCTTTGGCTAGTTGTATGCCAGTTTAAATTGAATTTATACTAGTTTAAGCTGCCTCTGTCAATTACCTCTGAAAACCACATGGACAGCCAAGAACAGATTTACAGAGGAGCACAAATGTCCAAGGGGGAGGTAGGAAGGAGGATTTAACGTGTGGGTAACACTTAGACGAACATACCTAGAGCATGTTTTGGGTCATACATGAGGAAGCAACAGCAACTCTCATCAGTCTGGAAGCTCCTGTGGGTGGCTCAGGAGTTGACAAGTATAAAGTCTGTATACATCCACCTTTGCATATCGTCTCAGCTGCAGAGTTGATGCCTAAGGTCAGAATTTAGGATTTAGCACTTAGCGTAGTTGGACATCTCTTCTTCAAAATGAGAACCATTATCTGTTTGGTATATGAAGCACTAACAAAACCTGATCTGCAGTCATTAAGAATAAAAGCCAAGTATTGCAACTGGAAGGCTGAAATAAAGGCATTATCTTCATTGAATTATTCATGCCAGTCTTTACAATGCCAGGTATGTCACTAATTATACCAGCCATGTAACAAAAGTGACTGTTAAAATAGAAAAGTGACTCTTGTACTTAACTGAAAGTTTGCTATGATGCTTAACTTTTCTGAGTTACTCTCCACCAGAAAACAAAAGACTAACTGGCTTCACTTTTGTGTATAACCAATCTTGAATCTTTTCTGTTTTCTAATTCATATGCACCTGCTGTACGTTGCAGTGTTTGATTTTTGTATAACATAGCTCTTTCCCATTTAGGAAAGGAAGAGCAACAAGAGTTCTAGCGCAAATAACAATGCTACAAATACCGAGTCATAGGTATTTGATTTTGTAAATGCTAACTTTGTAAACTTAGGGGTTTTAGCCAAAACTGACTAAATAGCTTGCCCTTAAAGAGCAAGAGAATGCAAATTAATTAAATATGGTAAGATACTGGACATATTAATAAAGTTTTTTGCTGGAGGCTGGCTAGGAAATTAAGGAAGCAGGGATGCCACAAGACTTATCTAAAGAAAGTCTGTTTGAAGTATGTACATCTCATTTAACAAATAAGATTTCCATCAGCAAAATTCTTGTGTGTGATAATTTGAGGGGAGCTCAGATTTATTTTATTTTAGCACCACATCTTCAAAAACAAGTCATAATGCTGGCAGATATTCCAGACATTCTAGTTCAGCATTTTTTGAGTTATGCAAAGAGAGACAATATCTTTTATTAGAAGAGACATTAAAATACAGCAATTAACAACAAACTGCTTGATTTGCAAGTTTGATGCTTTCATTTTAAAATGGACCTAGTTAACTAAAGCACTGTTCTATTGCAATGACATATTTTTAACATAAATACATCGTCATCACACATCAACAGTTCACACTGTGAACCATGAATTAATTCTAGCAGTGGCACCAATGCTTGAATTCTCATTTTTCACTGTCATATGTGTGGCTTTAGTGTCAGAAGTGATACATCTAAACCTTTCCCTCCCCCCTGCTTTCGATTCGAATAGTGTGCTATCATACTGTGACATAATCAACAACCTTGAAAAATACTGAGGCGTGGATTTGAATAAGTTTATGTATCAAAGAGGTATATACCTCCTGATCCAATTTAAAGCCCAGATCAAGCAGTACTGTGATACACTCCACACAGCTTTAGTTGGCGAGGAACTGCATTAAAAAACCAAAAACTTAGCTTACGCAGTAAAGTTTTTATAGTGCTGCTGGGGTATTAGTACCCACAGCTAGACCCCAGAAGTCTGTGCAATACTTCAGTCTCAGCCACTTTGAGAACTGATGTGATGCATCGCTCTGCTCCAGGCTCTCTGAACAGCGGTGAATTCTACCTTGGCCAGGTCCAGCTTAGGATCTTGTTTGCACATAACTGAAAAAGCTGCTCTGGCAGCCATACAGGTTGACTGAAGAGAATCTATGAGCAGTATTCACTAACTCTGATTGACAGGGTTTGTCCCAGCTAAGTGGTATTTTGAATAGGGGAAGAGTTTCCAAAACACACTGTTGATGGAAGTATAGATAAGAGAAACTGAACCTTCCCTAACCAATACAATCAAATAAGCTTAATTCCAGTTCCCTGGAAGATGTCCCAGTTAAGTACATTTTCTAATTAAGGATATCCTGATTACCTACTGAGGTGTCTATAGCATTCAAGTGACATTAAAAATAAAACAGAAGAGAGAGACAAGAAGTGTGTTTACTAGGCCTTGTCCCCTATGGAAATGTGGTATGGTTCAGCTGTTAATGAAAATTAAAGTAGGTATGTGGGTTTTTTCCAGATTGATCGGTGTTGGTAATTGCAGAGCAAAGAAAAATAATGATAGCCATGAGGTCAAATCTGCCTTTCACTTCCAAGTGTAATTCCATATGAACTAATGAGAACTGGACCTGGTGTGATAGAGAAAAATTGCATCTTCAAGAACAAAAGAAGGCTTGAAAAGACAGGCTGTTTAGTTTCAAGAGAGTTGACATTTTCATTCCATTTTTATCACAGATGCTCCTGTCAAGATTTGCTTGCATTAAAAACGTGGAACAATTAAAACCCAACTAATGCTGGGCAAGCTGCCTTGTAACACTAAGCTAAAGTCTGGCTTTACCAGATACAAGTTAGCTCACTTCCCTGGCTTCCAGCCTACATGCTGATGCCCCGGTGAGGCACAGAAAGCTTCTGCTGACACAGTTCTGGATCTGTATTTATCAGTACTTGGTATGACCTTTTGCTGTAGAAAATGTGGGCTGAAGCTTCCCGATATCAAAATGCTCATTTTGAAGAATTTTTTTGGAGCTTACTATGTAGCTGTGCTACTGCCTTTCTAAAGGCAAGTGTAGCATAGCAATATATACAAGAAGCATACTAGTCCTCAGTTTGGTCTGCAATTGGGCTGCACATCCAAGATACAATTCTTTGGCACATGCTCCGTAGGACTTTTTTTTTTCCTGTCTAAATGCCAACCTTTGAAGTAATATGATGGCACCTGAAACCAGCAAAGAATTTTAAAAATGTTGCTGTGCATTCAATGTTTGTAAAACGCAGGAATACAACCTCTAAGTTTCCGCTGACACAACCCACTGGTCTTCACTTCTTCTGAAGTACATTCTTGGGTGTGTATTTCTACTCCCTAAGCACAAAAACTGAGGCCAAGGTGTCATTCTTTAGGTCGTCTTTGGTAATACTAGGTAGATGCATACTGCAAATGTGAGTTATGCTAACTGTGAAGACATATTTCACAGAAAGATTACATAAAGTATCCTAAGGCTTACTGTGCATGGGCCTGTAAAATGCTACCAAAAGCTCTGTAATATCACAGATAGGTGCCTTTCTAAAAATCCAGCATGAATTTAATGTCTCCTTAGTCTAGTGGAGTTCCCTTTTGTCTTGCTATGTTCTTGATTACTGGTGAAAAGGCTTACTCATATTTTTAAGAAAAGCTGCCAAAAAGTATGAATCTACATTAGAACCATGGGAGACAGGGTGCGCACAGATCAAACAGCTGTATTGAAGAAGGATCTTGATATGCCATAAACCTTTTGCACAGCAGGCAGTCCACACAGATAGCTGGTAATACCATCATGGCTAGAATGAGACACAAAAATTAGCATTTTGATAACTTTCAGTACAATGTCCCAAAACATCCCACAAGCATTAAGACAGCTAAAGCACCACTGACTTCCAAAAACTGCTGGCTCAAATTCAGCACAAGATCCAGCTATAACAACTACAAAAGGCACTGTATCTGTCAACTGTCCTCAACGAGCGGGCAGCAAAGAGTTAAAGAAATAGGAAGAAACCATAGAAAGTTATGAAGTGTTTTATTCTTTAGCAGGTTTTCTCTCGATTGACACCAAGCAATCAATCAGGACAAATGTGAAAACTCTGATTATGTTAGAAGAAATCGAATTGGACAATACAGAAAATGCTCACAGATGTCTGAAAGGCAAAAGACTCCAGCAGTATAGATTGGTTAGCAGCACCATGAAGTGATCTAATGTCACTTCAGAGCTGCATATGACTCTGATCTTGTCCCATTATCTGTTCTGGCACTTAGCATTAGTGTACAACAGACAACACAAAGCAGAAGACAGGAGCATCTCAGGTCTGATATTTGATAACAGACTTATACAGCAGGCCACACAACTAGGAGAAGACTATTTAAAAAAAAAAAAAAATCATTGCAGACAATAATGCTATGGAACAGAAATTATACACTTAATTAGTGTATAATTAGCTGACTTAATACCCACTAAAAAAAAAAAATCAATGATGGGCCACCTACTCACTTGACAATACACATCAAAGCAGTGAGAATGCTAAAGCAAACAGTTTCTGAGAGGCTATGGCCGTATCACATGCTAGTCACAGTGCAGCCAGTCCCTTCGACAGTCATACATACAGAGGGACAATGATAATTTGCACTGGTTGTTCCATTGTGGTTCATTTTTCTGGCTAAGCAGTAATGAGGTTTAATCCCTTGTTTCCAACCTGAAGAGGAAAAGAGAAAAAAAAAATAATTCTTATCAGCCTTAAAATGTCACTTGTTTCAGTTACTGATCTGAAGTGGCAGAATTTATCCCTCTTCTGAGGAGCATGTGGCCTGCAGACTTTGTGTTTGCCTTTCAGCTCACTTTCTGACCAGCACCAAGGGCTGGTTTTGGACTCACTAGTTTGCTTCTTTACTGTGTTTTGGTTTGGTTTTTGTTTTGTTTTTTTTTATATATATATCTCAAAGGTAAAAAGTAGTTAAGCAGAATGACATATTGCAGAAATCCTCTCCCTATAGTTTAATCTTTCAAGTGCAGAGAGAGATGTATAAAACAATTTAACCACCAAGAAAAAACACCTACTGCAACCATAGCTTTACAGTGGATTGATTTAATTTTTTGAATTAATGACTACTGAATGTCATTTTCCAGTGAGCACAAAAACAAAATCCCAAAGCCTACATATTCTCCCTCTGTGTATATGTGAGTGTCTGTCCATGACTTAAGGACCAAAAAAGCTAAAAAGTTGAAGCACCTCTCCAGAAGACAGTGAGAAAGGACAATTGTTCTTGCATGCATAGATTCAAACACTGAAAATATCTTAAAAATTGCATGAAGAATATGTCTTTGCCTGTCTAAACAAAACATTGCTAGAGAACCACTTGCTTTGTGGCCAGCCTGACCACAGAATAAAAGTACAGAGTTAAATTCCAAGAATTGGACAGGAACATAAGAAGCTTATTTTACATGGAAGGGACAACAGTTTAGTAAATTCATGCATTGCAACTTCTATTTTTGCATAGATTTCAATAAAGAGAAGATGTGGAACAGAAGGTCAGAGCATCTCTGAAGAAAGGAACTGAGCAGAGCTGTGGGCTGTTTTGGGGGGGGTTGTTTTTTTCCCTTCAGGAAGCACTGAGAAAGAGCCGGGTAGCAGGTCCTTATTTTCCAAGTTAGTCCTGTAGTAAACAGAGGATCTTCTCATCCACAGTCTTAGTCTCAGATACATAAATAAGTCTTTGGACAAGTCTTTCTCCTGTACTCAGGTTGAGTTTATCCCTAAAGATTTTCCTGGTGCTTTGGAAAGAAGCTTTTCCTGTAGAAAAGCCAGAGAGATTTTCAAGCAGACAAGTCATCTTTCCCATCCTTGGTCCCAACCAAGTCCTGTCTCCTCTCAAAAACACACAAAACTCAGCTTTTGTAATCAGCTCTAATCATAAACCTAATTAGCATAGGGCAACACAGAGCTTTTAATGCTTGCTCTTTTTCTTTTTAAAAATGTACAATACTATTTTGAAACACAGGCAAAAGAAAAACAAACCTGCAGCCCAAACCCCTCTGAATGAACATGTTTATATAGGACAGGTTTTCCTAGGTGGGGAGGATAAAGGCTGCTGCTCTGGAGCACTGAGAGATGGTTTATTGCTGGGGCAGAGATATTTATGAATAACAACTGCAGGCATCCAGGGGAGGCAAGCGCTCCCACCCCTTGCTGGTCCAGGCCACTTGGCACTCAGAGAAGAGGCATGCAGTTTAAGAACGCATTACTCTGTTTATGTTTCATTTTATTCCTTCAGCAGCTTAATGATTTGCAAAATCACAATTCATTTGCTTCTTGTTTGTTTCTGGGTGAAGTAGTATATATACGACATTGGCAGACGACATGCAAAGATTTCCTTCCCTGTGTGTGGTTGCTTACGCAGGGCTGAGGTGGCTGGTGCTGGAGCAGGAAGATCTCAAGCAGCAACTTCTCGCACAGGTGAAGGGCATAGGACTAAACTGGTGCATCAAAGTCCTTGGGAGACCATGACAAAAACCACCTTGAGGGAACAAAAACAGATGATGAAGTAAAACAGTGAACAGTGATCAGGGTGTGGATCCAGATGACCTTTAAGTTTAAGCCTGTGGCTCTGATGGATTTTGATTTGGGACTAGTGCATTAGCCTGGGTGTGACTTGCGTATAAAATGGCTGTAAAAGAAACTCACTCACCCTAATCTTAAATGTGTTAAGAGGCTTCACATTACTATTATGTAAAACTTGCCGAGATCTTTATCTAGAGTATGCTGTGTACAGTGAGTTCCAATTACTAATAGTATCATTAAAAAATAATTAGCTGGAGTAAAAATGCTTTTTCTTGGCAGACTGCTTGAGTTGTCTGCCGCATCTTCCAGTGACTTAATCTGAATTTTACAAAACTATCTTTCCAGTAAATCTGTGTGTGTTAATTAGAGAGACTGAAAGAAGTTTCATTCTGGGGGCAGAATAGCAAATATGACCCTTAGTGAATGCTCTGAACTACTTCATCCTGAAGGACCTTGCCTGTGGTTTTTGACACTCGAGGTAAACCTAGAAAAAATAAAATGTGCGAACACTAATAGCTAATTAAGGTGCCTTCATTGCATCTCTGCCAACCCTGATACATATTTGCAGACCTACAATGATGAATAAAGAACAGTATGTAGCAGTGGGGAAAAAAAAAAAAAGTACGCTAACAGAATTTGGAGAAACCCATGCTAATGACTGCATAAACCCATAAGAAGGCAGATGGGAAAGAAGGATAATCATCTGGAGCTGCAGTTGTGTTTTGCACATCGTCCAGGAGCATGTCACAGATTTCCCAGCATGGGTTTTTACTGGAATTGTTCACCAATTAATTCCTGGCTTTGGTCCTGGTCTTTAGCCAGACATTAGAAGGGGCACTGTTTTGACTAGATTGACAAGTTACCTGGCATCCCTGACTACATGATTCCAAGTCCTAAAAGGATCAGACTTGGAAAAAACTTAAGCTTGTTACTTTGTAGAAAAATCACATGAACATATTTAAATGTGTTTAAATATTTAGGTATATGAGGATGCGTTGTTAATTCCAGCCTAGCAGAAGTGCAGTGGCCAGTGCAGATGCTTGAGTATGAATTAAAAAAATAAAACCACAATCTTTCCCATTTTTAAACACTCACTTAAAGCTTACTGTTTCAGACAGGTTGGGTTTTTGGTTTTTTGTTTGTTTTTTTTTAATTATGCTATGACCTATAGGCTTAGTGTGAAAATAAGTTAGTTTGGGGGGGGGGGGGGTGGGGTGGAGAAGAAAGAAAAAAAATGAAAGGATGGGTGCTCAAGAAAGTTGTCAGTTGGAACAAATCCTGAGCTTCTGTAAGAAATGATTAGGAGTTCGGATACACTACAAAGGGCAAGAACAATTGTGGTTGACCAATTAATTCATTTGCTAAAATATTAGACAGGGAAAATACAAAACAGAGTGCAGAGAAACAAAGAAGGATAATTGGTTTTAAAATTCAATTAAAAATAAAAAGAGATCAGTATTCACCCAGCTCTGGAAGACTCCCATGGAAATCACTACTTTTTGTGTTAAGGGGGGAAAAAAAAAATCACCTATTGCTGCAAACTGGACATCATTTTACAGGTCTGCTTATTTAGTTGCTTTCTTAGCCATTAACAGGGGCAGGGCATAGGTGGTGAGGAAAAATAAAGGTCACGAGACTCATTCAAATGAGAATTCATGGTATTAAAATAATTGTCAATTCAAAGAGTTACCTAGTCTCTACACAGCACAACTAAGCAGCATCCAAGTTTGGATTATACTGAATACAAATGTTGGTAAATTTGGAGCACTGTTAGGACAAGACACTGAGCAGCGAGTAAATTAACTAACACTATCTCTTTCCCCAGACTACATCTTTCATAAATGCCGGCTTCCCACAACAAATCTCAGTGGGGAGGAGACGACAGAAGGGGGCACCAAGGGACAGAAGATGTCTCCTATGTGACAGGACTACAGCTGCTCTTGCTCAGTTGAGAGAAGCTCTAAAAAACTTCCACGGCTCAGCTAGCTGTTTCTAAATCGTGTAAAGTTGATTTGATTTGAAAGAAAGTGCAAATTGATTCATTCAGCTCAAACTCCAAAATTCTAAATCTGCATTAATAACGTATGCTGCACAAACCACACGAGCTGCCAAGAAACACCTGAAAAGTGTTTACTTCAGTCAGGTTGGTGTATAATCTACCTGCTGGAGCAAGGAAAGGAATATAGCTTCTGACCTTCCAGTTGTTACAAGTCCTTCTGCATAAAGGGGGAGAAATAATCTAAACCCAGGGATTTAGCTGGCCTTTCTGATGCAGTATTGAGCTGTTGGTTTGAGTGCACAGTAGTGCATTATTATCCTTCTGTATGTGAATGTTATTTATTATTCGCATTGCTCTAACAATATACCCAGTGCTTTATAAATGCCTGTAACAAAGGATGCTCATTGATTACAAAGAGGAATACACAAATAATGATTTGTAGGTATACAAACTGCCATGGTATTTATATGCTAAACTGGCACAATGGTCACAGCTCACATCTTTTGCTGAATGGTTAAAAAAAAAAAAGTAGTAATTAGTTACTAACGCCTTGCATATTTTGATGCTATACATCAAAGACAGGAAACTGGTTGCTTATAATTTGTGGAACAAATCTTTGCAGCCATCACTATGCTAGCCTGGTCGATTATTTTTCCTTTCAAAACAAACCAGCCAGCACTATGCATCAGTGACAAAAGAAGACAGAAATGCTAATTCATAGAAGCAACAGTCTAAAACCTCTCTGTTGGAAAGGGGTAAGAGATGCTTTTCAACAGTACCCGTCATCAGCCTCAGACCCTGCTATAGCAAAGCACATGAACAAGCTTCTGAATGATGGTGGTCATGTTTCAAATCAAGTACTCTGTTGAAGCAGCATGTTAGTAGGGCACCCATGATCCTGTCTTTTTTTTTTTTTTTTTTTTTATAATTAGCACAATACAAACCCTTGGAGTTTACCGAAGTCAAATACATAATTCCCTTATGAAAAACAGCCTATGTGTGTCTGTTTCTTAAAAGATTTTTCCATTATGGCAACAAGGACTCTCTAAAAAGTCATTTTTCCTGGAACATAATTCAGAGTAGCTGCTGATCTAGCAATGAATTTGCTGGAGCTTTTATTTAAAAGAAAAGCTCAAGGAAAATCCTTTCTGCTCAAGTGCATTTTGTCAACCACTTTTGGTCTTCCTACTATTTATTACAGAACTGCCTCAATAAAAGGCTTCAATATTAGCCCTCTGACAACAAGCTGACATTAAGTAGAAAGGCTGACTAGTACAAAAAAATCCTTAAATGGGAACTGCAGAGGAGAAAATATGAAGAAATGTATATGATGTAAATACTCAGTATTTTACATCAAGTGACTCTAATTCCAAGTATTCAACCTGGACCTTGGAAGAGCATTTGGAAAGGGCCCTTGAAAAGCATAGTATTATTGACACCAAGATACAAGGAGCCAGTGGGAAACTGGTCAGAGTTAACACAGAGGAAGCTGAAAATCATTCAGGAAATGCATTCTTATCAACCACAGACACTATTTGATGCACCAAGTTGCAAGCTTTTTTCAAAGGGGAACCTTGTGCATTATTTTTGCACAAGACTACACATGATACTTCCCTTTAAAAAAAAAAAAAAAACAACAAAACAAAACCTCTACAAACACTACTGAAGGTACCTACTATTCTTATGTCTGCAGACACCAGATCCAAGTTAGTAACATTAATTAGGCAAAACTGTAAGGATTTTAGCAACCAGCTCTGAGGTAGGGAGACAAGGAGGGAACAAGGGAGATTTGAGTTTTGCAATGTTTTCTAGTAGTTTAATGAGGAGTCGAAGACAGGGGTTCTCAAAGGAGGGACAGGAGACAGCACCCTCGCAGTGCTGCCAGCTGGCCTTTCTTAGGGAGCAGTTTTAACTGCATAGCCATTGCATTTCAAGGTGGCATCATTTGCATTCCTAAAAGCTTCTCTTGAATAGGAATGAGTTGAAACCATGCTTAAGTGCTCCATTATATTCAGGCCCACAGGTGTAGACAGCACATCTCCCTTTCTCCACAACACCCCTCTTTCCACTTCCAACATGCCCCCTCCAGCTCCACTGTCTCCTCTCCTGGTGCCCCTAGCAAAAATATTTGATTTACATGAGCAAACGGGAAATTAAGCCATGTTTGCCTGTGCCTCCCCCCCCCCCCCCCCCCAACATATACCCTCATAACTATTCTATCTTGAGCAGACTTCAGGTGTTGCCCTGCAATCAGCTCACCAAGGAGAGAGCACAGTGCAGCAGCTTCTAACATTAAGCCACCTTGTGTCAAGGTTGTAATCTCAGTAACATTTAAAAGTGATTACAACAGACTTTATGATTTAGATACATGCTTCCATATAGTTAGATAATGAACAGCAACCAAAAAAAAAGCGGCTAGTTTAACCGCAACCAAATACCAGGATATTAAGCTGTGTCCTTTGAATACTTTAGGGCTTTTTAATTTTAATAATTTCTCTGCAGTAAGAGGATTTCTGCAACTGTATACCTTGAAATCTGAAACTATCTCAAGCTTTGCTCCATAGAGGCTCTTCTATTTCTGTTCAGTTACCACACTGTGCAAAATAAAAGATCTTTTTCTCATGTCATACTTATTGAATGTCTCTGAACTTGAGGACTGGAAGAAACTATGTAGGAATAAAAAAAAGCAAACGAATGGTTTATAATTTGAAATGACCTTGTGGGTGACTTCTATATGAAATGCATAATAATCTGCTTTTACACACCTGGCTTATACATCAGCTGGTTGGCTTTAAGCTTTAATTCCTAAAGCTCTCAAGATAACAGCTCTCTGTATTTATGGCTAGGTCTTCATATTTATCGTTCAATATTCCTCCCTATCCCAAACCCTCAAACTGCAAAAATTGAATTGATTTGGGCATCAACCAGTGACCACTTGCCTTGGAAGTGTTTGATAGTTTTGCTTTTTCAAATTGTCTTTATGAAACAAGCTAGAGAAACTGGCCAGAAAGCTCTTTTCCTAGTCTTGATACTGTATCTCTTTGTTTTCCGATTTAACCACTGCACTTTTACAGTACAGGCATGAAGTGATTTAGACTCTTCCTGATCTGGAAGCCTCTGAGCAGCCTAGGAAAAACTTTAGGAACAGGAAAGTTTTAGAGAAATTAGGGAGGAAGAATTTAAAAGATGACCCATTTCTCCACTGAAATTTCATGGAAATTTAACATTGAAGCTGTGATTTGTGCTTTGAGGAGGGGAATGAGAGGAGGAAAAAGAACCGCTCCTATAATTTTTGGGTAACATCTGCCTCATTTGGAGATTCCTTTAGAATCTGAGCACTAACATCAGCTATAGCAGTCACCTCTTCCCTGACGTGGACAGATCCTCACTCATCGCAGACTGGAGGCTTCACATGGACAACCAAGTAGCCTTGACGTGATTTGAGACTTCAGATGCTCCCAGAGGAGATGTCTGCACCAACGCTTGTACACATGAAAGGTTCCACAACCCACTTGCAATCCTCGGCAGAGGCTCTGCACTCTTTCACACTGCTAAATGTAACTAGAATTTAGCAAAGAGTTTATAATTGATTTAATTGCTGCTGCTTTTCTCTTCAGGAAAACATCTAAAACCAGATCATTAACCCCTCAGCTTTCTTTGCAGTCTGGGATTATTCAGTGGCATTTCCCAGAAGCTTGAAATTTTATTTGCTATTTAAATACTGAAATCTGAAGTACTACTACTCAATGTACTGTGTGCATATGTACATTGATCAGAGTTCTGTTCAGCAGTGACAGTACCTAAAGTTCTTGAACTGGCTGTTAAAAGACAAAAAAAAAAAAAAAAAAAGAAATGAAACACCTTCACAGAAGCTTTGTCTTCAGCAGCTGCTGTCCCCGCATTGGAGTAACCAGTTAGTACCTCCCTCTTCACCCTCTTTTCTCCTCCAGAAATTCCTGCTTTTGGCTCTATGTTGCCCAAGTCTCACCTCCAAACTCATTGTTACAGCGGCCAGATGCACATTCTTGTCCAACACTGCTTCCCCACCCAGATATTCTTGCAGAAATGCAAGTACCAATAGGAAATAACAAGTTAGACAACATTAGAGGGGTAACCCCTGAGCTGAAACTTAATTTCCCCCCTCATTACTCAAGCATCAAAGAGTGAATCTTGGAAAATTTCCCTAAAAGAGGACAATGAATGGGTGCAAACATAACTGAAGGGAATTCATTTAAGACTCTGGATGAATATTCATGGCAAATATTTTTACATTGTTTGCCTAGCTCTAATTGTGTTCATTAAAGAAAAACTTCATTAGCGAAGGCAACATATTGTTGTGCACAGCAGTGAACAAAATACAATCCCAGAAATAGCACTTACTGTTTTTTTTGAGCAGTGTGTGCAGGTTTGTCAGTTACTGGTAACAAAGGAAACATTTCAGAGTTATAATGAGCTCAAATGTTCACATTAACAATTCAAATTCATAAAAGGGATAGGCACAGTTTGAGCTTCTTGCAAAAAAACCAGTAACACCAAAAATATTGGCATTGAATACTGGGGTAAGGGGTTAGATTCTTGGAGGAGCTAATGGATAAATAATAGAACTACTGCCATGCATTAAGGTATACATGCATTATTGCCTGATGACGGATGACTTCTCAGTGTTTGTGAATATGTTTCTATCTAATTGCTGATGCACAAAGAAGGTATAATCTCTTGTATTAGTGCCAGCTAACAGAAGAGGGCTCTGTTTTTCACCAAAACTATCCTCAGTTCTGCAAACAGCTAGCACACATCAACAACCTTGCTTCACATTGTAGTAGGCTTGAAACTGGGTATTTACCCAGGTATTGAGCAAAATCAAGGTTCCCTTCCTCTCAGAAACAGCCTACCTTTGTCATTAGCAGTATATCAGTATTCCACCTCTGGGTCACATTTTGGGCACACTGCTCAGCAGTTCCACACCAAGATGCCGAGTTCTCTCCATGTGCTGTATATGACCCCAGGGGACCTCCCTCCACCCTGCCGAGAGGAAATGGGTGCCAGAGTCTGGAGCTGTGCCTGACATTACTGCAATGCCAAGCGGTGCAATGCCTAATCAGGTTCATTTGCAGATGAGCATTTTATGGAAGCTCAAGGGACATTGCAGACCCATCAATAAAAGAAAACAGCCTTCTTCACAGGCTTGGGAAGATTAAACACAACAGGAGCCACTTCTGCAGTGTTAGGGACCACACAAGTACCGTAGTAAGCGATCATCTTTGATAAACGTTTAATGTAATGTCCGGAAATTCACCCAGGGATTTTACATAAAGCACAGTAAGTTTTGACTGAAAGTGTCTGCCTCAGAAATGCCCTCAGCCTTGCTATCAAAAGTTTAAGTGATGAGCAGCTCACTGTACCCTGTGCATATCAGAAAGAAGGATAAGGGTTGTGAATCCAAAGCTGCAAGTCACTTATACAAAATTATTTTGGCACTTCCTTTGCTTTACCAACAGCATCTCAGGGAGAACCATCCACTATCATTAGGAGGTTTCAAATAAATTGGATAAATGCATTGCATTTTTTCCTTCTCCCACATGTTTCCCCTAGATTTATGTTCCAGTTTGCATCAACATTCAGCTCACTGCAAGAGAGGACATTCAAATAGCAGATTACCATTTTTTGGAGTGGATATTTGCTCACTGTCTATGCATATCAGTTATATTAATGTGTATTTTTGTACTTTTATACTGTTTCTGTGTGTAACAGGCCTCTCTGAAGAATGATTCTATGGGTTTTTTTCCCCAAAATGGCTTATTATCTAGAATAAACACTACCTTTCCCTCCCTTCTTTCTCAATTTTCCCTGCTGAGATTCTAGATTTTCCTTTTTATAGTACATTTGCCACATTCTTCAGGATTTGGACACATTACTTGTACTTGCTCACAATATTTCAGCTTCTGCAGGTTATACAGTAATTTGGTAGTCCTAATACCATTTTTGTTTCTCCTCCTTACAATCACTACTGCAAACAGAATACCTATATAGGCTCTCAGTGACAAAGAGTTCATACATAACTGCCCAAACAGTTCCCCCACAATTATTTATTTTTAGAAAGGCCGTGTAATGTCCTTATTCAAATTCCTTTCAAAGTGGCTCTGTTGCTGCTCCCTTAATTTCTCTAATTATTTTTGCTCACAAACACTGAAGGTTCAGTCTGGAGGAACCCATATTTCTAAGACATCAGGATTTGGCGGGCAGTACCCTGACCAAAGAACGCGCTCAGAGCAGCTCCACCGAGCAAGCTAACGTGGCGCGGGTGCGCATCAGTCAGGCACACACTGTCCTGGCTGCGGTCCCTCTGCTGTATCCAACTCCACTGCTAAGATGCCAGCTTTTGTTCTGGCCCGCTTCAGAAGCAACAGCAAGAAGGATGAAACTTCAACATTCTTTAATAATACTCTCTTTTATGTACTCTAGCAGATGAGAGCTTTCTTTTTCCTTTTTTTTCCCCTCCTTAAACTCTATATGAGAAAGACTCTGTGTTCAATAGTTTCTGTTACTGACAAATGGCAAAGTTCCCATTTCATTTTATTTTGATGTGTGTGTTAAGTCATGACAGGCATCCATCCTTGCCAACTAGCTGTAGCATGAAAATAAGGAGGCCCAGGAGACTTAACACTATTTCAAGTAGTAAATAATATCAATGGAGTTTGAAAGAAAGACATAAGCCTACATTTTCTGTTAAAGGATACCCAGATGGAAGATACAACACAGACTGAATTAAAGTTTGTCTAGTTGTTAGAGCAAATCAGCTACTCTCAACTAATAATGAGCAAAAAAGACAGGAATGTGGTAGATAGACTGGAATTTATGAACTTGATATTACCATTATATTGGCTTCTAGAAATCAACTCTGCCTGCTTTTACCCAACATGAAGTCTGAGAAGATCCTGACCCGTACAACCACATTGCCCCCCAAGCACTCAACTCTGTTGTTCCCTGCACACCTGCCATCACTGACTGGGTTCACAAGGAAAAGGTGAACTGTGACACACTCTTGTCCACTGGTAGCATTTGCTCTACATCCATCAGGCTCAAACAACATGCAATAGAGGAATAAAACCACCACTGTTACAGGAGAATAAAATGTAGAAGAAAACCCCGCCGTTAGCTGCCAGCCCCAGCAAGTTGGGGCCAGTAACAGAAAGTTACAGAAAGCCCGAGGAGGACTCTCTTGAAAGTTTATGAGGCAATCTGGGGAGTTTACCTATCCCTGGGCTGCTTCTAGGCACTTTCATAGCGGCTAGATATCAGCTCCCTTTTGTCTCCACCAAAGGGGAGGAGATCAATGGGAATGCCTATAAAATAAGCTTGTGAGAGGAATTTGGCTCTCTTATGTCAATTCTGGGATGTTCCACTCAGCTGGGAATTAGTGTTTTGTGGGGGTTAACGTACATAGCTCCCATTAATCACCATGGGTGCCATGTATATGGAAAGAGCAAATAAACATACCAATAACATTCACTCAGCCTCTGGGGAACAGAGTGGTATTTCAGCACTCCAACGTAATGAAGAGAACAGTACCCAAACTGCATAGCATAGTACATAAATATAGTTATTGCAGATAAGGAATTTCTGATTATTTTTGCTAGGGCTATATGTAACACCACTTTAAGTTGGATTAGATGTCTCTTCCTGACAGAAATATCACCAGACAAATCAATAAAGCTGTTAAAGAGCCAAACAGATTTATCACCAACATATTACACCTGATATTTTCACATGTCCCACTCTAAAGTGCAAGCTTTTGTCTACTGGCATTTTTCAAATGTGAGAAGTTAAAAAGATTCAAAAGCCAGCATTTCAGGAAAAGGGAGGCTTAATGGTTAAATCAAATTAGACTCACATTACCTGATATAACAGGAACACGTTCCAACAATTCCTTTTTGACATACTAATCTATGAAATGAACATTCAATTGCAAGAATTTTAAATGGCCGTTTTAGTTGTCTGCATGCGTTGAAAAAATAATCAGCTAGGGTTGGGTGGGTTTCTGGATGGATAGTGTGAATTTCCACCTTCAAGACAACTTTTAAAATTAGTTCAGAGAAAAACCAGAGTTGAAAATAACCTTACCTGCCTTGGAGTACTGCAAGAATAGTAGATACAGTAAAATGAAAAGAAGTGACCCACACTGACTAACTGGTACCAACAGTGAACAGGCATTGCAGTAAATACTGCATTTGTGCATTAACTCATTTGCTCATGCAAATCTTGAACTTGAATGACCACTAGGTCACCACTGTTTTATGAACAGATGGATTGAAAAGCAAATTTCCCCCCTAGTCCCTGAGGTAAGAAAATCTGCTCTATGACCCAATGCCTAAGCTATTCGCAAACATAGCTGTACTCCAGAGCAGCATGTTGCTATAGGCAATCCAACATCCAGTCTTGTGCTGATGGTGACGTAGTACTACTGCCCATTCTCCATTCAAAGACTACCAATAACTGACAATAAACAAACTCATAGCTGCTGGGGGCGGGTATCCCCTAGTACGTCATGGGACCAACCTGCAGAAAAGGCCTGGGCGGCTATCTGATGCATTCCTGCATCTATCAAAAGCAGTAACCAAAACCTATGGAGGCAGTGTGGCTCAATGTCATCTCTGCTACTCATCGCTACAGCACCTTCTCAACATCATTTTTAGTCTTTGCCCACCCTCCCCATGACATTTCCTTTCTTTTATTTAAAAAAAAAAAAAGTTTCCAAAGTCCAGAACTGCTTGATAAGGTGTACTTAATGCAGTTTAATACAGCAGGGGCCACTCTCTTGGCTAAGGTACTTAAGAAACCTCATAATAGACTTACAACAAAGCTAGATGAAAACTCCCAAGCCAACAGTTTTTCTACTTCCCCTCTCTATGGCTACATGTCCTGACTTCTTCCTGGACTTCTCTCACTGGAATGGCATGTCTGTGTGATCTCTCACCACTCAGTACCACCATGATTTATGGATGTTTAACCTATAAACACATCCAAGTCAAACTCCTGTCACCTCCATTCAAACTTCCACCTTTTTCTTAGTGTCTCCTTCTCATAATGGATTTTTCACAAACAAAAAGCTTACTCAAAGCACCTATGGCACTTAACTGGTCTCTGGAAGATAAGGCAGCTCCTACCAATTCATCACACTTTTAAGGAATCTTCTTCCAGTGCTCAAGACACTTAGCAAATACTCAGGTCTCACATCATGAGAGCTATTATTCTGCACCCACATGCTGAGAAACATCACTAGCAAACCAGCCTGCCAGGTCACAGATGAGGGCAGAATCCAGGCCACCATGCTCCTATTTATAGGCTAGATCTAGTGGGGAAAAACCTATGGCCACTATGGAACAGATCATCCCAGACAAGACTAGGTACATGCAGTCCCAGCCTTATCCAAACATAATGCTCAGGTAAGAAAATCCATTCATATTACCATAACAAGCAGTAATACTAAATGCTGTCACAATAATACAAACACTAGAATTAACACCTAGACTCCAAATGCAATCAGAATGCTAATTAATTGCACTGCACTGTGAAAACCAGACCCGGCTTAAAAATTATGAAAGACTTAGAAGGACAAGGTGCGAAAAGGCTAAACCTCTGACAATACCTGACTCGGATAGTTTTAGTTATTTGCTGAAGCAGAGTAGATAAATAGGACAGATATTTCAAAGAATGTGACTCCTTGTCTGGCACAATTAAAACAGATCTTAAGCTCGTTA
This sequence comes from Pelecanus crispus, assembly GCF_030463565.1. Lineage (NCBI taxonomy): Eukaryota > Metazoa > Chordata > Aves > Pelecaniformes > Pelecanidae > Pelecanus > Pelecanus crispus. The sequence continues at coordinate 23,545,333 of NC_134654.1, read as the reverse complement.
GGCTTACTAAAGGACACCTGTGCCAAGACGAGCACTCAAGGAGCTGGTTTCATCACATTCCAAGGCCGAAGGACTGATGAGCTAATTCAGTGACCATATGGACAAAGGAGGCCCAAAGTTCAACCAGTGGACAAGTGAGGAGGGCTATCGGAGCCCGCCGGAGGACCCCCGAAGACCACCAAAGAGGACGACTACACCTGCGGATTGGACATTTGCATATGCTAATGAGTTCCAGGAAATCTCATGTTTATGTATATGAATTCTCGGAAATCCTGTGAATATGTACAACTTGATAGTATATAATCTTTGGAAGTCTGCCAAATCATTGGAGCACTCATGGTGGAACGATCCCCAGTGCTGCCCAGCGCTGCAATGAAGGATGCCTGCTTAATAGTAACTTTGTTGCTATTGAGTTTTATTTTGGGAACTTTCTGAATACTCCGTTTCCTCCTATGGAGAGGTTCGGACTTTGAGGAATAGTATCCGTGAATTTTTGTATCAGGTGTACGTAGCAATCAGGGCGGGTGGGGGGGGGAAGGAACGAAGGCTTTTCTGCTTTTGCAGATGGAGAACAGATGGAGGGCCAGGAACTGAATGCAGGTCCTCCAAGTCCCAGAAGTTACCTTAATCTATAGGAATATTTTTCCTGAAAGAATTTTTCAGGTGAGCTTCTAGCAATCCATTCAGTCTCAGCACTGTCCATCTTCCTTCATTTTCAGCCCTATGTTATATACGGTACATTGATTTTTGAATGTCTACTCCACGAGCTGCCTTTGTTTAAAGAATTCTGTTAAGCTCAATATGCAGAATGAAGGTGCCATAAGCATTAGCCAGACCATGAGAAAGAAAAAAGGTTAAAAGTTATAAAGCATAACGTGAAGTAAATGAGGAAAGAAAAAATCAGGATAAAATGAAGTTAAAATATACAGTCCTCTAATCTACAGGATTTAATTTATACCCCTAATGATCACATATTCCTTCCTTATTGCATTTCCTCTATTTAACTGATATTGATGTTGTCCCAAATGTAATTGCCCTACATTGGCGCCAACAAAATGAAGCTCAGCTTCAGTAGTTTTCCAGAAACAACTTCCTATTATCATCTTTCCAGTTTCAATAATGCAGTCCTCCCCATAATACAATATGGATGACTTCTCATTTGTATGCACAGCTTCTATATTGCAGAAGCAGTCCAGGATCACATCCAAATGTCTTATGTGTTTTTTATAGCTACCGTACATTTGATTTACAGCTACTCCAGCAAACTGTTGTACTCATTACCATTGTAAGTCAAGGCACTTATATCCTTTTTTGCTTTTCGCATCCCTTGTATTATTGCAACTTTAAGAGGCTCTAGTGATAGATCATTGACAAAAATCAGACTCATCTTGTATTTTTCAGCTTATAATTATCCCATTTTGACGACAGAGAGTATTTCCTGGCCACAATGTGACAAAAGCACTATTTTTAGTATTGACACTAAAATTTATACAAAACTCTCCTCTTTACTACCAAAAAAAAAAAAAAAAAAAGCACGAATCATTTGAGCGATTGAGTAACAGTTCCTCAAATGCTTAATACTATGGCATTTTGGTATTCCAAAGTAAATTTCAGAAACTTGAACTGCACTTTAATTGCACTGATGTTTATCTTAGATTTATAGGAACATCTGTATCCACAAGGGAAATTATTTTGTTAATTAGAAGACAGGCATGCTTTTGTTTGATTAGCTGACAGGGTCAAGGATTAGAAAGTAACATATCCTGACATGAAGAGATTTGAATAATAAAAAACCAAGCAAATCTATGAAACACCTTTGCACACCTATACTGACTCCATTTTTAATTAGCACACCTTAACTTCATTCTTAGATCAAGGAATTGCATCTACTTTAATTTATAATTATGCTTGTCAAGAAGCCAAGAAAGGAAACTATAGAACAGATAACCCAATAGTATCACTAGCCCATCTATTTGAATGCAAAAAGGTTTGTTTGTTCTAGTAAAAGTTTTCAAGGCACTAAACCCAAAGAGATGCTTAAAATAAAAAGTTTTCAGAGAAAACTCCTCCTCCCTCCCAACCTTGACTCAATATTCAAGAGAGTCATAGATCTAGTCAATCGTCAGGGAGATCATGAACTCCAGGTTGCCAGAAATGGCACGCATACAGGATTTTAAAATTATTTTGGAGGATCATCTTCACTCCGTTGTGATTACAAGACAATGGCCCCAAATTAAGGCCTGATGTATGCTTAAGAGGGTTCACCATATATTGTTCCTTTTTACCTTGAAGTGTAAGTAATGCTATTCTTATATACAAACTGATTACATATTCAAAGCTGCTACAATGGTTAGCAGTTAACCAATCCCTCTTTGCAGATTTTCATTTGGCTTCAATTCATAGGCAGAATCCATGGCTAGGAACAAGATACACACTTCAAGGTTATTTTCAGAGTCCTCATAATTTCACCTCAGATTTTGATCAAAAATTGCCTCCTTTTTTCAGAAGAAAAAAAACTACTCACCTTTGAAATCACTGGTAACCTTGAAGAAATCTTTACTTTAAAAAAGGATTATTATAGCAAGGTCTACACCTCAGACTTTAAGAATAATTAGGATCTGTAGGGATTTCAAAATTATATTCAGATGCATATTTATCATAGCCAAGTTAATTAGCACTCTTCACTAAGGACAAAATAATTAAACTAATCATGTTTAATGAAATTTCTATGATAGCTGATGTCTCCAAGTAAGAAATCTAAAATACATTAGTTGGACTGATTTGCTACTAGTTGGATTTTTACTAATTAAATGTCCTTTCTCAATTTATGCTGAACTCCCTTTTCCATTTCTACCGCTATAAAATAAAGGCATCAGAAGCTCCCAGCCACTTCTTTTGGTGTTTGCAGAAGTACTTTAAATTTCATAGTTAAGTGTAATTTTTAGCCAAGTATTTATTTTTATATACATATTTCTTGCACTAATTTTAATTATTCCTAGACATTCAAAAGCTTCTCCAGGCTGTACCAAAATCCTTGGCATGGGGTGAACCATCTTTTTTCTTCTGTTCTCACTTTGGCTGGTATTGCCTCGCCTTTCCTTGCTGTGGAAGCATCCCAGCTGTTGGATGCTTCCATGCATATCTTTGCCGAAGCCACAGTACAGCACTGCGTGAGTAGGTGTAATGTAATTACCTAGACAAACTGCCTCTATCCCATCTGGTATTTATTTAAATTAGGTATCAGTGTTAAAAACAGACTCAAAGTCAAGACTGTTTTGATTTCTATCAACTCTGCAACGTTCCAAGTGGTGCCATTGCACGGATAAATCACTACGGGTTACATCACATGCATTTTCTAATGAACTCAAGCAATCAGCAACTGCATGCACTAATCTGTCCTCCACCTCCTTGGATGCTTTTGAAGGATGGAAAGAAGAGATCCAAATTGGAGAATGTGTAAAAATGAAGCCAGAGTTAAAGGATTGCACCCTCCCCTCTATTGTCTCTTGTCTAGAGCCAGAATTAAAAAGTAATTCCTAATCATCAGCTGACACCTTTTCTCCACAGCACTCCTCCACCATATGGTGCAGCTCCTTCAGCACAGCTGAAGCCAGGGAAGACTAGGGTCAGTAGAGACATGGTATGGATCCAAGGTCATTTGAGATGTGTAATTTCTCCATTCAGACAGCCTAGCTGGCCTCCTATGAATAAGCTCTGGACTCAGATCAAGTTCCCTACTAATTAGGAGATACAATCAGACCAGATCTGTCTTCTTCCTTAGCCATAAAAAGCAGCGGCCTGACAACTGGTTATGACAACTCTGCTTTACTGGAAAATCATCCCTTCAGAAAACACTGACTGGTGCAAAAAAATAAATTCAATACTACAAGACAACTGCTTTGAGCAGGTTTATTGATCTGTTGATTATCTTTTTGTAATATACAGATATTTTGGGTTGTCACACAATGTTCATTAATCTGTTGGCTTTTAAAATCGTGTTTATCTCTGTATCAGTACAAGATATACAGAAATTACTAAATAGCGGAGCACAGCATTGATTTAATGGCTTTTACTTCCATATAACAGATTTGGTTTCAAGTGCTTTATATATTTCAAAGAAATTTTTCTTAGTGGTTTAAAAATACGCCTGTTCTGCCTTTTTACCGCATGGCACCCACAAGTGGAGTGTGAGTACATGATATGAAGCAAACGGTTTCACAAGACTTCTGGTACATGATCTTCATGGATAAGAGGAGCACTAGCATGGTTAAAGCTCAGATGCTAACTCAAATTTAAAAAAAAAAGTCATTGTGCTCATTCCTCCACCACTGGTCCTGCCAAATCATTTTCATGTCTCACCTTCATATTTGTATCATGAAAGTGGTCCCCTTGATATTGAGATGTGTTACCATTAATCTGGTGGCTTCCTTTGAAGGTTTTAATCTTAGTGTCCTGCAACATGATATGGCTCCTTTATATAAATTAGAAAACCTGAAGAACAGTCTATGCCAAACAAGTTCCCCAAGCAAGAAAACATGGCAGCTAAGAGCACCTGCAGTCAGCCTAGGACTGAAAGCATACAGAGGACACTGTCTGTTCCGGTTCTCCCTGATTTATCTTATGCTATGCTCTCCTTGGCCGGAGTAGATTACCTGGCATCATCAAGCTAATTAGACATTGACATCCAAATGGAACAAACAGAAGCAGCAAAAATACTTGGCAGCAGCCTGACTGCAAAAAGCTCTCACATGTACCTTGAACGCAAGAGGAAGGGAAATTTGTTCTCTGTTAGTGACCCATGGGCTATGCCCTGCATCTCTTGCCACATCATCTTATTTACATAAAATTTCAATTTTTTTTCTATTTCATCTCTGACACATCCTACACCCCTTAACACTGAGATTCTCTCACTTATTCAACCTTCAGATGACCTCAGATGATATCATCACAATATATAGATAGGATCTACTTTTCCACTGAGGTAATTCCATAATGTCCATTATCATCATAGCTAGATACTGCAATTATTCTCCTCTTAGGAAGAATTCAGATTAAGATGCTACAAAGCTCAAGCATACATACAAAAACCTCAAACTCCAAAGTACATAAATTGTACTGGTGTATGCTGGGAGTATACCACTTTTGGAAATTGCTACATCAGCTGAGTTATTCTCACTGAACACCAGTTTCCCTTCTGTGAGTTGGAGATCATGGTCCCTTTGCTTTTTTTGTTGTCTTTTGCTGTCAGATCATGCGTTATCTACCAAGTGCACGTGTGTGTGTATGCACACATGTAAAGTAAGAACCCACTAATGGTAGGAGATACCAGATAATATTACAAGAAAAATAGGAGCATCTAAAAAGATAAATAAGCAAATTGGTAAGTTACCTGCTATAATCTTCTCTGCTATCACACATCTTATCTCATAAATGCACTCAGAGAATGTAAAATGAAACCACTCACATTTCTTAGTCTTTTTTAATAAGAATATCACAGCAATAACATGGTTATCATTAACCCTTAACAATTGTGGAAGTGAATTGACATTTCTAATTCATTGCTCTTCCAATTCCACACAAATGTTGTCTGAAAGTGTTTATGTGTAATTCAACATGGGACAGAAAAAAATCCCACAATGGCATCTCAAGGTAGCCGACTCCAAGCAAAGAACTTGCAGTTCGTGGCACAGTCAGTACTGCTCAATTCTGCAGCATCCACAAACTATCACTGCCCATTTACTGTTTTGTAGTAAAGAGATTAAAATCTTTTGCCTAAAATTTCAACCTCCATCTAGTTGCCTTAAACACTTTAAAAATATGCTGAAATCAACAATGATGAAATCAGCAACTGGAATTTCAGGACAATTTTATTTACACTTATCATAATAAAGCTAATATAATAAAGCTAAGAGGCAAGGAAATTTTGAAACTTTATATGCATTTCTAGCTCTCAGTCAATATGACTTCTTAGAAAGTAGAAGGTATTAAGATGGTCCACATTACAGACCAGTGTAGATACACCTATGTTAAGACTAAATCCACACATGTACCATGCACAGCCAACTTACAGAAACAAGGTCTATGTAAAGCTTTGTTCCTCACAAAAGACAAAAAAATTAAAAAAAACAAACCAAAACAAAAAAGACCCCCCCACAACCCACCACACACCAACAAAAACCCCAGATCTTGCAAGACTAGCATTCCACTCACCACATGAACTTTCAGGTCCTGTGCAAAGCTCCTTAATGCACCTATCCATTCAAATGGGACTACCACTGTGCCAGCCCTTACCTAAAAACCTATATATGAAATTAACTCCCACATTTAAAGAGGATGAACGCAAGCTGGAGCAGTAGAAAAGGACAGACACTGGAATGATGAGACAATCAAGAAATGCAGCTAAAAAGCAGGAAAGCGATTATTTTGATTTTGCTACATCTTCATAATCTTATATACAGATAGTACCACGTACATCCACTCCTTAAGATATCACAAAAAGATGGCTGTGTTGGTAATTACTATTGCTCTTTCAGATGAGGATCTGAAGCACTGGGGGAGAGGATCTCAAAGAAAAATTTTCACCACATTACTGTAACACTTAACTTTTATACCCCTATAATGAAGAAGGCAGCCAAGCAGCTTCATCAGTAAAAAGACTGAACCCAAGCTAGGCACTAACCAGCTCAACCACAAAGAAAATTCTCTGTACACTAAGAGGCAAAACTCCAAGAAACTTGAGGAATTTTAATATTAGAAACCAAGGCCCTACTAAACACAGTTTTAAGAGGAAGAAGTGGGAACCTTGCTCCCTAACACCCTTCAGCCAAAATCCATAAAGGGACATCACCGCCCAAGCAATTTACTTAAGGTTGCAAGCAGAACCTGCAGCAGGGCATAGGAAGCAAGCAACTCATCTTTCCTCTCAAGCACCAGTTTCCTTGCTTTTCTAGCAAGGATAAATGAGATGGAGAGAAGTCAGGGGCCTGACTGCCAGAGAAGCAGAGCACTGGGAACTCAGACTGATTACTCTCACCCTTGGCAGAGCTAGCAATAGCACACAAGCCCCTCTGATCCCCCACAGCTGTGCAGGGGCTTAGCTGGTAAACAGATTAACAGTATGTGCACATACTAGCTGATGGGGACACTTCCATCTCCCCTTCATTTATTGGGTTATGTCTTTGACCCTCCCATTAGGCTGATTATTGCTTGCTTCCTCATTACATTGATGTCACACAGTTTATTTTCTTCAATTTGTTCTCTCACATATATATAACCCAACAACCCAGCAGGTTTGCAGTATTTTAGTGACATGTAAACCAGAGGGAGACATTAAAACGTGGAGATCACATATGCCGGTATTTAGCTTGAGGACTCATGAGTTTCACTGAACCATTATATGAAATCAATAAATGTTGTTATGTACGTGACCAGGAAGGGAGAGGCTAATCAAGCTAGTGCTTTGGAAAGCTGACAGAGCTCTGACTCCTGCTATACCTGAAAACTTCCTTTTCATTAGTCTTCCTCTGTTGACAGAGCATTTGCACTGGGTATTAGAGTCTTTCTCTGAGCACAGGCTTGGAAAAGACAAGAAACTTCTCCTCCCCTCCACCCACACTTGAATCTGGAGGCTGTGGAAACCTGCTTCTCAGGTTGACTTTATTTCATTTGCAGCAAAACCACTTATATTGTGAAGTCTTACCAAGTAAGTGACATATTAATTATTGGGGTAATAACAACAGAGCCGAGGTCACAAAGTCTCTTAACAACATGACATACACCTCCATGTTAGCGGGATCCATTTCTGCCAGGGAGACAAGAGTATCATACTAAAACAGCTCTGTCAAAGAGCGACCAAAATAGCTGTTGCAGCTGTGAAGAATTTTTCTTCTTCTCCCTATTAAACACAGAGCTGCATTCTGAGCCTCATCACTCAGGTTCAAGAAATATTAATTGGCTACTGGGAGCTCAGGTGGGGGAGGGACAGTCACACTGCTTAGTTTTAGTTATCACCCTCAGCTGCTTCAGTTAGCACCTATGCCTCTGAGGCACTCACCAGAGCTGCTGCAGGGGCTACCTGTCTGCTTCGACTGCAATACATAAAGCTAAATAGCACAAGCAGCCCCTCCCCAGCTGCAGTTCATGAAAAGGGAAATAGTAGGTAGAGATTTATAACATAAATACAATTTTGGCAAAGCAGTAGCATGTGATTTCTGCTTTTATTTCCCTGTGTTGCAGCAGTGACTGAAAATCCCTTTACTTAGCATCTGAGTGTCCATGTGCTGCACAAAGACATATCTCTTACACAGAAAGGAAAAGAAAAAAAAAACACCAAAAAAAAAAAACCAACCAAACCCCAAAAAACCTTGACTGTTTATGAAATTTGGCACTGGTAAATCTGAAGGTGACACACAGTCTACCTAGGAGAATGGTCTTAGGACAGCCAGTTCACAAAAGCAGAGACCTTTAGGAAAGCATAACAAGCTGAAGGAGCCTGACACCAAAAGCAGGATAAAGCGATGGTGTCTCTCTCTCTCAACATACTCTGGTAAGCTTTAGTCCCTACAAGAACAAGAGAAGCACTGCCATGCACACAAATCCCAAAACTTCACAGCAGAAGCAAGCATCATCAGATGCACCAAGCAACAGCAAGAGTCAAACCTGAGGAAAGCTTCCCTAGCAGGACAGTCTTGCAAAACTAAATTAAAAATACAGCATGGAAAGGCAACCACGTACCTTTGAGGAACATGTGTCTTATTAAGAAACATTGATTTCAGGCTTCACCTTTGCCCTCTAGGTCTAACTTACAACCATGGAGGAAGTTTTACTCACCCAGGCACTGCTACCCATGCAACTAATGCTCTGCTTTCACTTATATTTGGAGTTCAAAGGTTATTTCCTTCACCTCTTCTCCCTCAGGTCATGTACCTCAGGCTGCCCCGGCTCCAGCTCCTTATTGCTGCAGCCCTTTGCAATTTCCTCCTGCTCGGCAGGGCCTGGGCTGGGGGTAATTGGTGTCACCTGTGTGGCACAGCTATTTCTTCTTAAGGAGACAATCCTGCATTTCCACAGCACCCTGGGCAGGAGGCACAAGCTCATTTCCTTTCACATGTGGCTATTTTTGATGATATTTGAAAGCCAAGAGCTGAGTAAACATGTTTGGGCTTTAAATTGCATTTGCATGTTGAAATAAAAGGGCTGTTAAGGGTCACTCTCCTGAGAGTCTAATCATGCAGCCTGCCACTAAAGCATTTGTGGTATCTTTTAGTTCGTGTCTTTGCTAATCATGGAGGTGTTGAGGCCAGAGGAACATCCCTCAGTTTCTCCCACTGCCAGCCCTGCACGGGGCTTGGGGGGGCTCTGCTGGCCCAAGATGGCGGCCATGGCAGTGGCACCGTGCCTCAAGAACAGGCCTTCACTTTAGCTGCTTTCCAACCCTTTCAATGGCAGATGTTTTTATAGCAAACCCCTCCAGTAACCAGCAACAGGGTTTCCTTTTATCTTCCTATGCTCTGGAGAAGTAGCTTATAGACCCTGGGGGCAGGCCCCAGGTGAGAGGCAGCCATGGGGCACCCCAGCCTACCTGGGGATGAAAGGAGCCATGCTCCACTAAATCCACAATGATCTCGCATTAACTGTCTAAAAGCTGCCAGGAGCTGCTCCGACTGACCCCAGAAGCAGGAGTGAGGGGAGCCTTTCTTTATGAAAGTGTCCATCCCTCTGTGAACTTAGCAGCAAAGCCAAGGGGAAGGGGAGACCAGCCTCTGGGTTAAGAGAGTTGCATCACCTGCTTTTAGTATTTCCTTATGCAAGGGCCTTCTTTTTGGCTGTTTCATCTTAAAAGTTAACAAATCTAGTAAAACCCAAAGATATTTGCAAGTTTGGCAGTTTCCCTGATCTTATAATTTCTAACATAGACATAGGAGCAAACTAATTCTTCTCTAGACAGATTCTTTTTCCCATGCAGTGTTTTAATTTTCATAGCTTAACTGTTGTATGTCCATCCTGAATCCCACCACATGCTACTGCAGCATCCTCTGTCACTACATAAGTCGACAGTCTTTCTGGTAAGCCAGTCAGTCCAAAGTATAAATTCATATGCAAAAATTACATTACTCCTGTAAGCAACTTATGTTATGAATAAAGCCCTAAGACAGAACCCAATTCTCCATGCAAAGCCAATGTGCAAACTCCTAAATTAAAAAGAAATCTCAGGCAGGTGGAAGTACTGTTTTGGGACCTTTCTGGGGTTGCGGTTGCCAAGGAAACTGCTTCCTTTGTGCCCAGTCAAAGGCACTGGCTGTTTGGAGCCTCATCCCAGCTATGCCTGAATATGCTGTAGCATCGGAATGGAAGGGAAACTGCTAGAAATACTCCAATAAAAGAAAAAAAAAATATTCAAAATAAGGACTTCCTTACGAAAACATCTCTCCCTAAAAAAGGGCAGGGAAAGCAGGAGCTGTTCGTGTGAAGCCTGGGGTCTGCGGTTGCAGACTCCCGTAGCAGGTGACTGCCTTACCTTCAAAGATGAATGCAGAGGCACACAGGGACAGCTCTTTGTATGTGATGCGCTCTAATAGTTAAAAGCAATGCATGACAAACTGCAAAAATTTAAAGGATATTTCTGACTTAAAAGTCACACTCCTCCATATAGTTTTGACCTGTTGTTGTAGAACTGTCAGGAAAGAAAAAAAACCACTCCTTTTTTATTACTACTTTTTTCAGTGTTTGCCTCTTGTACATAATTGCCTAGTTCTATGTTTTTCCTACAAGTTCTGTGTAGACATCGGGGAGTCTCAAAAGAAGGTTTTTTTTTGGTCTGGAGCTGAATTATTTCCAGTATTACTGATTAATTTTCTATAAGGAATAAGAAAAACAACTGCAAACCTACAAGAATGAGGAGGACATCTCTCAAGCCTTGGCTTGATCTTGGTGAAAACGCTTAGTTGGTGCTAATGTCTTTATTTTTTCTGATGATTTACATTAGAATCATAACAAAACAATTCTAGTTTAATGGATTAGCCTTTATTCCTTGATGCATTCTTAATCTAAAATTAATAGCACCCTCAGGTTACTTTGTTTTTCTACAAGTGGTTTGTATTAGCTTCAACATATCGATGTAACTTCAATGCATTTAGCTAGCCCTCACTTTAATACAAGCCAATTTAATGGTCAGCCTACATCTATCTAAAGTCAAAGCCAGGACGGGAGATTTACAGAGACAGGGAACATAAGCAAAATAAGAATGAAAAGTGATACCTAAGAATCTAAGACTTCTCTTCAAAATAAGAGGGGAGTACAAACAAACAGTATAAAGTAAGCCGAACATGATCCCATGGATCTCAATAGTTAGTTGATCTTACCACAAACTATTAATCCCAGCTTCCCAGTCTACAGGATTAAGTACCATCAGAGAAAAAGAAAATCATGTGATCTGATAATCTGCTACATATCCCAAGAAGAGCAATTTAAAATGAACACAAAACTGATCAGGAAAAATGCATATCTGGTCATCTCAGAAATCTCTAGTAGACATTATTGCCATGTATTTCAGGGAAGCAAAACATTCATCATTCTAAATGCCATTTGGCCTTTGCGAGTAAAAGAACTAGAACAACAAGGAAAAAACCATCCAGAATAGAGCAATTATTTCAACTTTTATTGGGGAAGAGCTTCCAAAACATTTTTAACTTCACTGGCAAGATGCAGCTACGGACAGAAATGGCTGGTTTCTTGTCTCTTCTAAAGGGCAAGTGCTATGCCTTTATTACAGCCATTTCATAATGTCTGAGAAAATTTAAGTGATTATTTGTAACGGGAAACAAAAGGTCAGACAGCTAGTGCTAGATTAATAAAATGGAGAAATAAAAATATTTTTCAGAATGAGTTCTTCAACTTTTGTTTATTCATTAAGAGAAAAGCCCTATAAAAGAAAAAATTGGGAGCAATTGTTAAAACCAATCCCATGAATGAAGGTGAAGGCCAAGCAGGCACGCATGCTAGCTTATATAAAATTGCAGGGAATGTGACTGAAGAAGCTGCTTCCCACCAGGCTCAGAAGCATCACTGGACAGGAATACTCTGCTTTCTCCCTCCCAGGACCTGCCAGTTGCACCTTCCCTTTGTACCAGCTATGGCCACACCTGTTTCCCTTGAAATCTTCTGAAAGTCCCCATTCATCCAAATGGCTTTTTACATTCCTGTACCATCTGACAGAGCCAGGAATTTCTGAAACCACTCTAAAATGGTTACCAAAACAGCTCTGACTCCCCCTTGCTTCTTTAGTGCCTTCATGAACACAGCTAGGTGGATGTGCATCAGACACAAACCCTCACTATCCTGCAGGATTATTCTCCTATAAACTGGTGTAAATCACAAAGAGCTCAGAGACCACTGTTCCAGCTTTGGGCACATTAAAATTGTTCAAACTATTCAGATAGAAACCATGCGCCAAATTACAGGACTTCTGGCAGATCTTGTTATTACAGATGCAGAAGTCCTTCACAGACAGCTGTTTTGACATTCTGGTTAGGAAATGGATGCCACACGCACAGAGCTTGGTGCACATGCTAGCTCCTTGGCAGAAGCATGCTCAAGTCCATCTGCTGTATGCGGCAACTTGCCAATTCACATTGCAGATTATAGGCTTCAGTTTGATAGAGGAACACAACAAAATCACAGTTTAAAAAGAGCCTGAGAAAAAAAATCATGTTGTGACAGACATGGGGAATACTGGAAATTAAAACCCTGAGAAATACTCTTAGCTTGTTTAATTTTTCAATTTTTTTTTTAAAGGAAGTAAATAATTCTGTATGAACTCTGCAGTGACCAAGCATAAATATAACACTTGCACCACGTGCAACTGTAAGCATGTTTGTATGTTACTGAAGCTTCATTGTATGTCTCTACAGAAAGCTGCAGTTCTGGCAATGCATGTTATGTTCTGGAGGAATGCCACCTGAGGAGAACTTCTCCATCCTCAGAATAAAGCTTTTCAAGAGCTTTTGGAGTTGATTCTGCCTTGCCTCTCCAGGTATGTGTCAGAAGTCCATCAAGCAAAGAGGCTGTGAGCTGTGGTCAGAGCATAGTCCTATCAAACCGACAGAAACACTTACAGAAAGATAAGCTGGTAGGAATTACATTCTTTTGTCTGTTAAAGGCAACAATTCCTTACATTTGTATCAACAGTTTAAAGTACTGATCTTCCCCCCCCCAAAAAACCCCAGATATATCTATTATTTATAGAACAGTACCTAGATGCATTGAACTTTAAAGACATTCCAGGGAACAGGCCTCTTTCCCTGACAAACAATTGATGCATATTATATACTTATATGTATATTAACAACATACTGTAAAATGACGAGATGTAACTTTAAGACCTGAAAGAAATGATAACTTGTGACTATCACAGGTGGGTGATATTTGGTACTTCTTTCTCAAACTCCTTGACCCGAGGACATGAAAACATGAGAATATTGGCTTACCTTAGGGAAAAAATGGTTAAAAACAGCCACTTCTCCTTAACTTTCTAGTCCTTTTTCTTGAGAGAAGCTAGACAAATATTTGAAATGTTTGAACCCAAAGATTCAAAGAGCATGAGATGAGAAGTATTAGGAAATAATCTGTCCTAGCTTTCAAGCCCATTTCATGGTAGGGAGGAACTAGGTGAGTAGTCAAAGCACCAGTTTTTTGGGGATTTGTTTTTGTTTTTTTTTTTTTCTGTCTGCAACAGGGAAAGTACATAGTTATAGGGGAGCCATTAGCTTCTAAGAAAAAAATAATTTAAAAATTCTGCATACCATACTCATGTGCTCTCTTTTAATTCCCAGGGAAACTCCAGTCTTTTCAAGGAAGCAGTTTTGCTTCCAGGGAATCTGAGATTTCAGAGAAATATTTTCACTTAATTACATAAGCATGAGAGGAAACTGGATTCAGTTTCTTTCAGTTCCCTAAACTCTGACATCATATCTCTTATTTTCCTTCTGTTAATTTCCTGGAATGATGATGTGTCACAGAGCAACCTGCTCTTGGTGCCAGCAGCGATGGTTAGGATATTTGTTGCCAGCTATGGATTCATAGAGGAATTCTACCATTTTTCTAATTGTGTAAGACATTTACAGCGAATGCCTGTTGCTCTTAAAATTGCTGTCCTTGATGAAGATCCTTTGCATGTATATGTTCCCTTTCAACTACCTCCCATCTAGCCTGTGTTAGGGAAACAGTGATATGGCTTGAGAAGACTCAAATTCTGATTTTTAAAAGATTTATGCTGATTTAATTTTAATTTGTATATATATTTTATATATAATATATATAAAAATATATATTATATATTTATATATCTTGCAAGATGCCAAATTCACGTAAATTAAAGGAGGAACTTCAAAGCAGGAAAGCAAGCTGGCTCTGAGGACACTTAAAAATGTTACTGACTTTCTACATGTAACAAGACTGAGGCAGAGATGCTCTGAAAAGACAATTGTAAATTGCCATTTGATTTTGCTACAATTTTGTCATCATGCCCCAGGAGTGACAGGGGAAGAAGTGGAAGATCAATATGACTAGTGGATCTCTTTCTCCAGTATAATTCTATCATTTAGCTAAAGCTGATAAATACTGTAACCGAAGTGCCAAGAAGGAAAAATGAGAAGCTGTAAGACTACCTGCAAATTAAAAAGAAGAAGAAGAAGAAGAACAACAACAAAAAAAAAAAAAGATGTTTTAGGACATGTTTTGACATGTGCTCAGGTATCACCACACATCCCACTATAGATGAATAGTCAGCAAAGATACTAGCGTGCATACATGCATAAGAAAATTTTTGAAAGTTATCAGTTCTGTGGCATCAGTGGAGAGGGGACAGAGCAGAAAATGAGGGGGTGGTAATATTATCCCTCTTCTTTTTTGGCATGAAACAGACTGAGCTGAACACAGAACTGATTATCTGCCCACTCTGTCTTTGGACCCCAAATTCCTTCCTTAACATAGAATTAGCAATAGATCAAGAAATAATTGTTTACACGCACCAGGAGAGTGCCCGGGGAGCAGCACCACAAGCAGCCACACTACACAGCTGCAGCAGACCAGCCATGAGGTGCTGTTGCTCTTTCTGCTAAAGAAGTTTCCTCTAAGAAATCACTGCAGGGATTGAATAGTGACAGGAGATACAAGTAGCAGAAATCAGACATCTATATATGACAATACTGTAGCAGGGGCTTAATCATCTCTCTACTTATTTCAGCTGCCACACAGAGGCAACAGTGCACAGGAGAAACATCACTAACAGTGTCAAGATTTCAAATGAGTTATGATTTCTTTCTTTGCTTATACAGGCAAGTTATATTCTCTTCTCCTGAGCCAGGCAAACACTTTGCAGGGACTTCGCTCAAGTAAGAGTTTAGTCCCAGGGTCCCTGACCTGTGGGACCCTCCAGTCTAACTCATGGTCACAGAAAATCAAAGAAAGAAGAAAGCAGGGAATGATTTTTTTCTCATTACATAATTTGCTTCCTCTTGATGTCCACATATTAATAAAAAATTGTTTTGGCATGTGTGGTAGAAACTAAAATTTCCCCATACCTTTTCATATTCTTCAAATATAAATGATTGAGTAAGTTGGATGGTGAGTCCCCAACCCCATCTAGTAAAATAAAAGACAAAAGCATTTCTAGGTCAAGATTTATCTCATCCTTAAGTAAACACTGAAAATAAATCAGATTAATCTCTCCTTCAAAGCATCAATTATAAAAGGAGCATACAGCAGCAACCAACTGAGCACCAGACATCTGTCTGCCTGGTGGATGGTTCATGTTAGGGGAACCTATTCTCCCTATTCCTGAAGCAGTCATTCCAAGCCTATCTTATCAAGGAGACTTTTCAGCAGGTCACTTTTTCTGCTAGCACCTCCTACATGCCAGTGCAAACATCCAGCATTCATAAAACCACCTCGCAGAAAGGCTAACTTGGAGTCCTTTTAATTGCTATTACCTCACTGAACTTGACTCAAACCTAATTTGAGAAGGACATACAAGACCACTTCTACTCTTTGCAGGACATGTTATCTTTCCATTTAATGGTGTCTCTAATTATCCAACTGCTTTAGTTGTAACCAGCCAATTTGGTAAATCATTCCATGGAATTACAACAGGAGTTACCTGGTATTTGACCTGTGATGGTGATGACATCGTTGCTGAGCTAGCAAGGGGTTTAGTGTCAGCAAGAGCTTTTGTAGCAGCCAGGGAAGGATATTGTCAAAATGCTCCATACCAGCTGCTGTGCTCTCCAGCCAGTAGCAGCTAGTGCAAATTAATGTTTAAAACATGTTTTGATTTAATCAAATGGATGACCGTCCTGCAATGTATTGCTTTCTGAAAATAGCTGAGCAACCATTATGTTTTATGTTAACTATTAAAATATTATGGCTGCATTATATAGTTTGAGTCCAGTAAATAAGAATTTCCACACATATTTATGTGGTTGAGCTCATCACCACTCTTGACAATTGAAAGGTGGAAATCCTTTCAGTTTGACAAACAGGAAATGAAGAAGCATAAATGCATTGAGCCTGTCATTTTCAGAAGACCAGAATAAGTCTAATGCCCAAGCCTGGGAACAAGGCACTAACATTTTTATGACTTGTTGAAAATCCCAAGCCTATCACTCCTTTTTCTCTCAAACCACTTTCCAGCTCATTTCCACTAACAAAGTGAGGTTGTACCACTTCAGGTGAAATGAAAAATGTAACAAGAAGGAGCTTTATAGGAACAGTGTCCATCCTCATTGGTAGTCTGGTTTTTAGGGAACTGACTAATAAAGATGGCACAGATGCTACGTTTGGTGACACACAGCATTATGGTTTTGGATATGGACATGTGATGTGTGATTTGGCTTGAGGTGTTCTTCCAGTAAATTTTGGACAAAATCCTCTATTTTTGGCTCCATCTTTTGTGAAGCCAGATTCATGCTGGTATAATATAGAATGAGTTTGACCCAAACAGTCACTTTTTCTGTGGCCTGCTTCTTTGCATTCAAGCTAACTATGCTTCCAAGGTCTGACTTTATGAACATTTCAGGGAACAGATACACATGTAGCTCCTGTGAAAGGCTACATGAATTCTGGAGTGCTGCAAAACTCTTTAATATGTGGATTGTGATCAGAATCAATCACTGGGCTATTCATCTGATGCTATTCAAAGGCCCCATAAAGTACGTGAGTAACCTTAATTTCAGAATTTCAATCAAGGTGTTTATTGGGAATTGTTCTTGATCTTCTGGTTTAAAAAAAATGTTTTGAGGGATAGAGTGGCGCTATAAACCAAACCAGCCCCCAAACAGGAAAAGGTACACTGATAATGAAAGTGCATTTATAAAAAAGAAAAGAAAAAAAAAGCGTAGTCTAAAAATCCCACCAATTCACAGATAAGAAATTCAATTTATTTAGGTGCTTCAAATATCAGACTTCAGCTTACACCCAGCAAATAGCCAATGAAATGGGTGACTTTAGGTACTTAAAGCTAGGATATAACACAGAGACTAAGCCTTTTCAAATGAACCCCAAGGGAAATCAGTACCAAATTTCCAATGCTTGTCCATGAGAGACAAATTCCTTCTGATTTTTTTAATTTTAATCTGACCCAGCCAAAATACATCTGACAGTTGCTTAAAAGCTAAAAGCAGTGGTTTGATTGTCAGAAACACTGGGGACCCATGACTCTCAGTGAAGCCCAGAAGGGCTTCATTGATGAAGAACTTCTAAAAACCAGATTATAAGGATCTTAATTGGCTCTCTTATTTTCTTTTTTTTTTTTTTAAGAATCTGCTCTCGTTTTTTCATTTTAATTTTCATTCCTGAGAGTAAACTTGATTCTCACTTGCAAAAGACCTCTATTAATTAAATTATCTTTAGTGGAATAATCCTGCATTACCTGTCATTCCCATTGAAAGAAGAATCAGGCTTGTATTACTTTCTATTTGAGATTGGTCATGAATGAAGAACCTGGTATGTGGTTCAAAGGTAGTTTGATTCTGGTTTGCCTTAAAAATCAGAAAATACTGCAGAAAATCATGCCTGTTTTCAGAATGGAAACTCATCCCTGGTTTTCTAGAAGGCAGCAGCTGATCAGGCAAAAGAGAATAGAGTAAGTCTAATTCTAAGTAGCAGTATTATTACTTGAGCTTTTAATGGTAGGCAAAGGGAAAGCTACAAAAGATTGCCTAGAACTAGAAATAAGGTAATTCGTGTCAAAATACAACCCAAAGCCCCGCTCATCCTGACTGTCCTTTGTATGACTACATCAATATTTCTATAAGGCTTTGAAGAAAAAATAGTGTAACTGCTTGCACAATTACCTCAGGAGAACAGGCTGTATCCTACTTTCTTTTCAGCTGCTAATCAGACTGTCTATAATGAAAACATACACTCCCTCTAAAATCGGTGAGAGGTCCATGCCTCCACAGAGGATTCACACTGCGCCTACACTGCTAGCAAGGACTGACTTCCTAACTTAGATTCTTAAATATAGATGCCTAAAATCAAATACCTCATCCAAGACTGAATCTGGGCCTAAGTAAAAGCATTAGCCTAAAGGTACAGAACAGACAAGAAATCCAACCGCGTCCATACCCAATACAATTCCAAGACTTGAAATGGGAAAACAATCTGGTAGTCTCCTTACATCACCCATTATTCTCTTCAAATCCCAGTCCTTCCAGGAATTCTTTTCCCCCAAGCAGTAATCAGAGCAGCACTGCAGTCCAGAGTTTAGGTAAGATGCAGATGTGATAGTTAAACCACCTGATGTCAGAAAAGTAGAAACATCAAGGGAGGAGATGTCAAAAAGGGCTTTGCATCATTCCATCTAATTTTCATTGTAAAAATGTAAACTTAAGTCTCAAGTGTCTTGTTAGGCAAGTTCAGCAAATGGGAAGCTTGAGCAAATGAGTTTCACTTTTGCTAGCTGAGATTGTTTTGGCATCTGGAAATACGCTTTGGATGATAGGAACATCGTTAGGAATTTGAATACTTCCCCCCCCCCCCCAGTCTTGTAATAGCCTCATTGAGAAATGCCTTCAGACTATTGCATTTATATTACTGGTCTCAGATCATTTACATCTAATCTTCCAGTGCTGTTAACAAAAGCTGGGCTAGCACGTGCAAATGTAAATAACATTTTTTTTGATGTGAAATCCCAGTTTAACTACACCACAGACTTCAAAGTGGGTTTAGCATTAGCAATGCCTGCCACTCTGGTTATTAAACTGCTTTGTCTAAGAGTTAGTGCTTTAATTTATTCATCTATTTTGGCTGCAGCAAGCCCCATTTCCCCCTTCATTTACTGAGATACTTTTTAAAAGAAAATATTTCAAAAGGGATAAGTGAGGTATAAACCAGCAGATACAGGAGTGGATACAATAATGTTAACCTAGACGTTCAGATGGATGCCTTTATGCATAGCCTGGTTACTATGATCTCAGAGGGGTCTGGGTTAAGATACCATGTTCCACCTCTGACAAAGGAGGTTTCTTGCACACTGTTAAGCTCAGCATCATAGCCTGCAAGAAGTCCTGTGGCAAAGCACAGCTGGCTGACTGTTTCTCAGGAAAAGTCATCTGGGTGCAGAAGGGGATGGAATCCCAGCATGGGAGTCCATTAAACAGCTCAGAGAAGAGTCTGTCAAGCTACAGAATATCCACAGGACATCAGAATATAAGACCCACTAGGGTATCTTCCAAAAGACTGGCTCTCTCATACAGTTACAGCCAAAAAATGAGAAAAAGGGGAGGCCAGTGAGGGAAAGAAAAAGAAGAAAAAAATACTACTATTTTTTCAATTTATATTCTTTTGAAAAGCCCCCCTCTGTAGTTTAGTTTTCCATTACATGAAGCGGAAGGGGAAGAAAGAGTGTGATGCAGTTGGTGGGTTTTTATGTTCTAATGAATTTCTGCAAAACACAAAAAGTCCAAGCCCATAGCTGCTAAGGTATTATTGATACATTTTGCTGCTGGAGGTTGTATTCTAGCATATGTGTAGCGCGTGCTTCAAGCCACAAAAAGATAGAAAAACTCATCCCTGTAACCAGTGGTTTCAGTCACAGAAAGCTCAAAGCCACAAGCCACATAATGCTCAAACTCGTTCCTCCTTGCTCAGAAGGAGCAACGTGCAACACTGCCTCCGGCTGCACAACAGTCTCCTAGTTTTAGATGAAACCCTTCAGTGGGAGAATAAGTGCTGCAACTTTGTCAGACAGATGCAGTGAACACTACATTTCTTTTTCAGGATGAGGCTGCTGGAATTCATGCACCACACCTGCCCTCAAGAAGAGAAGCCATTCTCCCATTACTGGCAAGTGGCTTTTGGATACACTAGTGAGCAGAACTCCTCCAAAAGCAGAATAACATTGTACCACAATGTTCAGGTCTGTCAAAAGTAAAGGCCCAGTTTATAAAAATTGCTTGACATTCACTAGAATTTTTTTTTTTTAAATGAGAGAGCAAAGAGAACATAAGGGCAAAGCCAAAACATCTCATGTTGATATTTTTCAAATGAAAAATTTTGATCATTTTGTATTTTTTAATATTGAGTTATACATCATCTAATAGAAAATCAGAAAAAAAAAGCAAAAAAATATTTTTCTGCCAATAAGAAACAGATCCACTTCCACCAAAATATTTTTCAGGCTTTTCCTTCATGGAAAAGTCTGGAACTTGGAGCAGAAAGAGGATTCAAAGGAAGCTAATGTTTTGTAGATGGGGGTTCCCATCCTCCACACAAACTGAGTGGTTAGAGCAATCCTCACCAAATCAGTCAGAAATATGAAGAAATCATACTTAGATCATTTCAGAAAAAAGCACTAGATTGTGTTTTCATGGTCTTCACTGCAAAGCTTTCCTGCACTTCAGAATGAGATAGTGTATTGTAACATGCAGGTTTCCATGGCAAACATCTAATTTCAATATAAACAGTACCTTGCTGGTAGCAGCTAATGCCCAAGGGCTGTAGAGATCACCTTCCTCTTTTCAAACTACATTCACAGTTATTTATTATAAACAGACATTAGCATGGATGCAGAATTGTAAACTTAAATGAATATCTCATCTACATTCAGTGGTGCACAAGAGCCGAGAAATTTGCTGCATTATGCAAATATGCACTTTTTTTCCAAATGTATTCCACCTTCTTCTAAATAATTCTCAAGAATGTTTACTTAATGTGGTAAACCACATGAGCAGAACCAACTTACCTGTATTATTTTGTAATAATCTTCAACTTTTTAGCTCCTGCATCTGCCTTGCTACCATAATGATACAAAATTCGCGGATACTATTCCTCAAAGTCCGAACCTCTCCATAGGAGGAAACGGAGTATTCAGAAAGTTCCCAAAATAAAACTCAATAGCAACAAAGTTACTATTAAGCAGGCATCCTTCATTGCAGCGCTGGGCAGCACTGGGGATCGTTCCACCATGAGTGCTCCAATGATTTGGCAGACTTCCAAAGATTATATACTATCAAGTTGTACATATTCACAGGATTTCCGAGAATTCATATACATAAACATGAGATTTCCTGGAACTCATTAGCATATGCAAATGTCCAATCCGCAGGTGTAGTCGTCCTCTTTGGTGGTCTTCGGGGGTCCTCCGGCGGGCTCCGACAGCCCTCCTCACTTGTCCACTGGTTGAACTTTGGGCCTCCTTTGTCCATATGGTCACTGAATTAGCTCATCAGTCCTTCGGCCTTGGAATGTGATGAAACCAGCTCCTTGAGTGCTCGTCTTGGCACAGGTGTCCTTTAGTAAGCCTAACGAGCTTAAGATCTGTTTTAATTGTGCCAGACAAGGAGTCACATTCTTTGAAATATCTGTCCTATTTATCTACTCTGCTTCAGCAAATAACTAAAACTATCCGAGTCAGGTATTGTCAGAGGTTTAGCCCTTTCAATAACATTAGTATCACTGTTACTGAGCAACATCAAAAAATGTGGAGTGCTCAACAGGAGGTGGACAGTCTAGATGGAGCAAGAACATTATCCTATTTAACACAGATTACTTGATTGAAGGGTGAGAGGGGAGGATCACACGTAAGATGCATGCAGTGCCTTGTCTTTCACTTATTTTAGAAAATACATGCAGAGAAAAAGAATTATATGATTTGTTCAGCTCCATATAAAACCAAGAAAAATAACTACAGTTGTCTTTCCCTATTCTTGTGTGTGTGAAAACTACAGTTTGCACAAACTAACACAGCAGGTTGGTCACAGAGCGACTATTAAAACACAAGCCTTCCCATTTTTAGGTCAGCATCATACCTACTGAATCATGTCACATCCCACAGGTAACAAAATTGAATTTTGTTTGTACAATACTGGAGAAATTAGGATCTACCCAATTTAAGGCAATTAATTTAATTTAGATCTTAAACAGTTTTTCACTTAGAGCTCCAGAAATCATAGAAAACACTTTTAATTTCTGCTTTTACAAAAAAACCAAACAAACAAAAAAACCAAAAAAAACCCCACAACAGACGGAGTAATTACATGCAGATTTAAAAACCAAAAAAAAGGAGTTTCCACAACTCTCCTAGACATAAGCAGCAGCTAAGTCTATTTAGCTTCATGGATGAATGACTAAATTGGTTTGGGAAGTCAGCAGTTCACAAACAAATTGAGGACAGTTTCCAGGCTATTCTTGAAAACTTGCCTCCGTTTTTATCCTTTTTATTCATCATGACTCTCAAAGACTTATTTTTTTCTTGCCATTTTCTTCACCAACCTGGAAAGTTTTGCCCACTGATAAGGAGCCACACTCTGCTTATCTCCAGCTAAAATACTGGCATTTCTGAATAGAACAGCATCATCCCAGGGAACTGAACGAGGCAGACAAGACCGCACAGACTAAAAAGATGATTTTTGTTCCACTTCCAGTCCTAGGGCATCATTCGGCTCACTGCTGGGAAGGATGGGCACCAGTGGAGAAAAAAGGATTAAGAAACCAAGCAGAATATTTAATACAGGCCCAAATTTCAAGCAACTAATTTATTCCAGCATTCAAGACTGCAGAATGGAAATAAGATAATGAAGGAAGGAAATACTTGAAGAGATGAGACAGCAAAACTAGTCTGAGAAAAGGTGCCCTAACCAATGAGATGTGTTATTATGTTAGTGTCTTTCATCATCAAAGACAAAAAAAAGATGAATTAGGCTCATTATCATCATTGGCCTTTATACATAGTAAGATTTAACAAATATGTAAATGTATCACTGAATACTTTTTTTTTTTTTTTTAATCTGCTGTAACTACTGTCAACATTTCAGCTCATTTGTGCTCCTGTTTGACAGCAGTACCTAGAGCTGGTCAAATACTGCAAAACAGTGTTTACAAAACGGTCGTATGAATTCTGAGCAGCTGCTTGGTTCAACCATGCTTGTGCCCCTTGTTGTTCATGAATATTCAAGGGAACATGTTTTTGTTTGCACAAATGGTTGGGGGAGTGGCTGTTCCTGTATAAATATATTCTCATGCAAACAAAGATATTCCTGCGGGATCAAGAGCGTTTGCTAATTCACTACTAACTCCTTGTTATTCCCTCGTTAAAAAGTTTTGGGCATTTAGTCAGAAATCAGAAACAGTATCACCTGACTCAATTAACCAGTTGGATGCTAGCACACACAAGCAGTAAGCAGCAAACAGCAAAAAGAGCACAAACTCAGGTATGGCAAGTATGGATTTGAGCAAAAAGATTCATGGAAAAAATTCAAAGCTTTTTGTGAACAGAATAAAAGAGTTAAACAGTGACTACTAGTCAAAATGAATAACCAGCCTGGCGCTCATAATGCATCTCAATTTGAAACCAGGTAACTGCTGTTAGCGTATTCAGGAAGGAGGGGGGGAAAAACCAACCAAACAAGCTAGGCTAGCAGATGTTCTCCTTAAGATTGCCTGCAATGTGTACACTATGTCTTAAACTAATCTTTTTCTGGGTTACATACAACACGAGAATCTTTTTTTCTTTAATGTTTCTTCCAGCAGGAAAAGCAAATAAATGATGTATCAATGAATCTTGCTTAAAGATGCATCACCTGCAACAAATTTGGGCATGACTGCCAAATGTAGAGCAGACAAGTGGTGTGGGCTACTGGATCTCTGCAACGAGGTTTGGATGCACTGCCTTGCCTGTTCTGTATTCACCAAGTCATGAACAGCTTTTGACTATTCTGAGAGTGAACCCACTTAGCAAAGACAAACATATTGGGAGTTTAATTTGGGGAAGTTCCTGCTGATCTTCAGACAAGATCCTTAGAAGTTTGAAAACAGAGGTTATAAAGTGCCTAAATTTGTATGATTCATCACAAGTTTTTACTATGCGGGAAGCTGAACTTGAGAAAGAGAGAGGCAAAACACACACTGAGTCTATTAATTATGTAGATGCATTTCTCATTTGCAGATGAGAAAGTAGCTTATTTCCATAAATACAAAGAAAGTGCCACAGCATTATAATGCCAAGTCAAACATCAGTCAGCAGTAACATATTTATAGCTGATCCTGGCATGGGGGAAGGGATGGATGGCATAGATTGCCTCCTGTAGATACCTTCCGCTTTATTTCCTGTGATTTCAGGAAGCCCTAATTAAAAACAAAACAAACCCCCCCCCCACTCCCCCCACCCCCCCCCCCCAAAAAAAAAAACCCACCATGTTAATCTGTTGCTAAGGAGCAAATGAGTGGACACAGTCACACCCACATTTCACCTTGCTTTTTCCACAGTACACAGAGTTTCTGGATACTTACAGTGATTACAAAGAAAGAAGCGAAACTCCACTTTATATCATATTTAAAACAGTACCGGTTTATCATATCATCAAGGTTATTATGTCAGTGTTTCTCAACTTGTAATGATTTTGAAAAATATTGTTTTGAAGCTACTAATCGAGTTGTTAGGGAGGGAAAATTAACTATATAAAATATATCTGCAATGGTAGATTAATATGAAGCCTTTTTGGCCACACAAAGCCTTTTTCTATGTTTCTTCCTTCATGCTAGCAGTTGTACATTGTGATATCCTCCTGCCTAAAGGGAAACTTCAAAGATCCTTGCACAGCTCTATAGAAAACCCTCCTGCTAGCACATATCTGAATCCTAGTACACCCATCTAAAGATTACCTGAAAGAATTTAATGAATATTCTAGTTTCTGCAATTAGATATTGTTCACACCTAGGGACTCCAGAGTGCATACATATTGAACAGAAATTAATATGTATGATTATAAGCATAATTATTCTGAGACATGGCGGGGGCGGGGGGGATTAAGATATTATTTGATTATTGACCTAACAAGACCCAACTCAAAACCTGACTACCTCACAGATTTCAGGGCATGGACTTAATTTGTGAGGAAGATGGGATTTACCATCTCATGTTATAAACCAGACAATCTAGCTTCGGTGTTGTTCAAAATGTCCCAGCCTTTAAAGCACAGATAGCATTTCAGCCTCAAAACTTTTTTTAGTTTATTCCTCCCCAGGCGCTCGTCTCAGAGAATTTTACCCATTTACAAGACATTTATTTTTGGCTCGAGGAATAACTGGACAATGTTTTCCAATCTTTTATCCAGCTCCGGCTGGAGAGACTCAGCCCCTGCAACTTCCATGCGCTTGAGAGGAGGGGAGTGGTGTTCAGGGCTTGCTAATCTTGTGCTACTGCAGCCACAACCCTCTGCCTTTCTCCTTCCTCTCTCCCTAGTGCTGGGACTGCCGAGCGCAGAGTCAGTCCCGCCAGGAAGCCCTGAGCAACTCCAAATTCAACCCTGGTTGACCAAGAGCCCTAGGGGCTTTAGGTCAGCTGGTATACAACAAGGGTCCTCGGGCTCCATGATCCCCCTCCCGGCTCAGAACTACTCTTAATATGTTTTCTGTTGCAAGAAACACTGGCAAAGGCTCACGAGACTATTTTGAGGAGCTGGGGAGGCCACCTGTGAGCCAGGAATCAATCCTTCAGCCCTGATGTGGTCTCTCCTCTTTCAGGCAGCCAAGCCAGCCCTCCCACTGTCTCACTGTCAGATGCTTCATATACGTCAACATACTCTTTTCAAATCCTGCTTTGAATTTTTGTTAGCAACCTGCACAGACCAAGGCTGACAGAAAGGGACAGCAAGAAGCCTTGCTGCGAAACTGTGAAAACACAAAGTCCTCGCACATCTATAGCTACAGAACAAACAGGCTGCTCTGCAAGCAGCAGAATTAAAGAGGGCTGGAGTGCTCTAGACCTGCATCTTGTGGCTGGCTGTCCTGAGGTCTGATAAGGTGCCAGCTCCAATTACAGGTTCTCCCTGCATCTGAAGCTTCCTCACACCTCTGTCTGTTCTGATTATTTTATATTAAAAGGGGTCTCAGCTCTCCATATAGCCTCTTTCTCAGAAGAGTATTTGCAACAACTTCTACCCAGCCACCTACTCCTTGTGAAATCCACAACAGTTAATTGCCTCTGAGACAACCCTACCCTGCTGCTAGTTGGGCTGAACTCAATCAATGGACTCAAATCATTGAGGAGAGGAGGGATAAAGGAAGAGATGAGTATATCTTCTGTATTGGCTCTTTAGGAAATAAGGCTAAAAATAGAAGCCTTGCCATAATAAAAAAAAAAATAGATTCACTACTCTTGTAGTAAATAAAGTCTCACAGGATGAAGAATAGCAGTATCAATTCCTGTTTTAACAAATTCAGCTGCAGGAGATTTAATTTTTATCCAAAGACACATCAGAGAAAATTAAGTCATTGATCTTGTTCATCTACCTCCCTTTCTTCTCCCCCTCCCTCCCAGTTTCAGATTTCAAGCACTTAGCAAGAAAATTAAACACAGCCATTAAGGAAGCAGGAGAAATCACTTGCCTCTCAGCATCTTCTTCTTTCCTAAAAGAAAGACCATCAAAGAAGTCTTTGAAAAGCAACAAAACATCCACCTCCCAGCCCCCAAAGCTTTCTTGTTTTGGGAAAGTTGTGGCCAGCTATATCCCTCTGTGCCCTCTTCAAATCAATTATTCACAAGTGTGCTGACCTTAATTTATTCCCCAGGGCCTCCTATGTGACATTGTTTAATTCGATCTTGTTACTCACTTATGGCATACAAGAGGTTTGAGGATTTATTTTTAATCTTTCTCACTCAAGTGACTCAATCCTAAGAAAAATAATGACTTGTTTCTGACCCTTTTTTTATGAGTTGATCGAAAGAAGGATGGTTTTTTAGTTTTCTTAAAGTTAAAAAGTAACAGAAAACAGAAAGGATGCCCCCCTTCTCCAAGCAAAAATCAAAGACCGATTTAAGCACTAATGTAAATTTGGAGAAGTCAAGCCCATAATGGAACTATTTTCAGCTCTATCTCTTGAATTGCACAAGAATGCCGTTTTAATAGTTTCTTTCTAAAATCGCTTTATCAAAAAGAAAGGTTGTTGTCATGGAATATCTGTTCATTTAGATAACTACTGTGTGTATATTTCATTTTTTTTCTGTCCCTAACAAAAAAACTCAATTATAGCACTGAACATTTGGGCAAGATCTCAAATTAACTGGAATACATATCCTTAGAGAAATCAGCTGTGCATTATGAAGTTCATCACAATACTAAAAAAAACATTGTCCATCTGAGTATGCTTTTGCATTTTGAGGGTTTTTTTCCCCCTTGTTCCTGTGAACATGTCAAGAACAGTACCTTTATCAAATCGGGGGGAAATAGGCCAGGTTGCTGAGAAACACCTTACACAGCAAGTTGGTAATAAAAATGGAACAAGAGAAGTCTGAGGATCAGATTTTCTCTTGGAAATTGAGCTGGATCGTATTAGACCCAGATGATTGCATATGAACCTGAGAAACTTTTTTCTGTAATGCCATCAAATCAAGTTATTCCAGCTTCTGGCAACAGCAACTAAAAGAAAAAAAAAAAAAAGCCTTGTGTACAATTAAAGTGAAGAAGGGGGAAATGTGCAGCTTTTAGAGGGATGTTTTTTGAGGGCAGTACACTGGGAGATCTTGTGATACAAAGCAGCAGAATGTTTTTAAACTCTAAGCTAAAAGAGAAGAATTCCAATTGCACATTTGCCTTGGAAAGCTTTAGGGATTTTTATGAGTGGCCTAAAATAATTTTATTCTTAATTACTCTGAATATATTATTTTGACTATTTTCAACTGCAAAGGTAAAATGTTTCTTCAATGCATGTGCATTTTGCAGCTACATACTAGGAAAAGTATCATTTTAATTCCTTGTGAAAAATTAATATAAAATTGTATTTGAAATTAAAAATGACATTTTTTTCTACTAAATGATATTGCCAGAATATGGCTGGAAACCCTTTGCACATTCAGTAGAAGGCTATGTAAAGTCACAGCTACTCACTGAAACAACAAAAATACCAGATGAAAATCCACAGAATATGTTAAAAACCTAAAATCTAGTACCAGTAGTGTGGCCATCACTAGTTTGTAACTAAATAGACAGTGGAGGAAAACCAACTTTATTTATGCTGAGAAGTGTTTAAAGGTTGTGGAAAGCATTAGGCAGAAATCCATAATGCTGAGCAAATATCAAGAACTGTTCCAATCAAACAAAAGAGGTGAAATTTTAGTAATTTTTTGTCCAAATTACAAACACCTACAGCTTATCTGCAAGGGGAAATTACAGCTCAACATTTATTACAACTACAAATATAAAAGAAACCTATAGCATAACATCACATAAATCCAGGAAGAATGGCCAGGTACAATTAAAGGTCAAACATCACCAGTCTGCCCTCATGGAGACTCAGCGAGAATGAGGGACATTAATGAGGAAAATTCTCTGTATCGTTACAGGGTCACCAAATTTAGAATGAATTAATTACAATATTAAAAAAATAATTTTGCTTCCTAATTAACCATGTTACAAGGCAGCATCTTCAGTCTTTTATCTCAGGGACATACTCTGATGCACAGTCCCAAAGATCTTTTTGATACAGAGATTAAATTGACTTCAGTAGGAGTTTGGTTCTTAAATTCAGCCATATCCAGGCCTGAGTCACTAAGGACTTCACATCCTTTAGGCAGATGCATGCGCTGGCTTGTTTGACAGAGCAACACAGAGCATACGATCAAGTGAAGTTAAAAATGTTGTTTTGCATGCAGGAATCATACAGAAGAACCTGGAGAGAAATTCTGTAAAAAATTTATCAAAAGTGTTGAAAAACTACTATCTCAAGTGAGGCTGGGCTGCTCGCCTTTGTTCTTTCTGAGGGTGAATTGGTAGAGAAATGAACAAATATTATCTGTTTTATCTTCAGGTTGGTTTTCCCACTCCCCCTGAAGTGCAGTGTCTTACTGCCCAAAAAAAAAAAAAAAAAAAATCAAAATCAAAGGGAAATGAGTCATCAACAGAGCCCTAGCTTGACGCTAGGTTTGATGGCCCTCAGTGTAATTACGGTCTGTATTTTTTCCACCAAAGAACCCAAGGACAAGTATTCTAAAATTTTTGCAGCTAAGTCCTTCATTGGGACGCATGTCCCCCACATCTTCTCATCCTTGGCCCCCATCCCTTGGCCCCAACGCAGGCTGACCATGGGGCACAGGCAGGACCCTGAACATGAAGCTTCCTTGGAGAAAGCTCCTGAGGCCTGAGAGTCCTGCAAGCCCCACTGTCAGCCCTAATCCAAGCCCTTGCTCAGGCTAGGGTTGATGACTAGAGGTGTTTCAGAGAAAGGAGACATTTTAGGTCCACTCAGATCCTTCAGGGTTATCTGACTAAAGCACCAGTGTGAAGGAGCATTTAACCCACAAGTTCCTTTACTTGCCTTGGCCAAGGACCAGCCCGCACAAGCCTCCCCAAACCTTTCGGCTGATTCTCTTTGGCAGGGGAAGGAAATGAGACCAGCCTGTGTGATGTCCATTGAGAGCTCCTGTGTGAGCCCTCACACCAGCTCCCCCAGTTTACATCCACAGTGCTCTCAGCCATGGCATTAGGAATACGGGCAGGTCGGGCCACTCCTGGCACTGAGAAGATGCAGCCACCCCAGCACCTTTCATACGGTTTGTGGATGTGCTGCTCAGCACAGCTGCAAGCGCACAGTCCTCACTGCAAAACCCACCCAAGAAACAGCAAAAATAGTGCAGGAACAAACCCACATCCCAGTCTTTGCTGCTTTAGGTACAGCTCTGTACATGCAAGTGCAGTACAGAAAACAACCAGCAAAGCATGATGTTCTACAACATAACTGTGAAATTGCACTGCTGTTAAATGGTAGTTTGCATTCGCTTCTTAAAATTAGCACCAATTCCCTTCACGGGATAACAGAATGATCATGGGAGCAGTACAGTTTTGTTATAATACCTGGATTTTAATAGTACATGTACTCAGAATTATTCCTTTGGAGTAAAAGGGACTCTAAACATGTAACTGTTCAGCTTTATTAACTAACAGATAATTATGTATTAAAAGGCACTGAAATTGCATTGTAATGCTAACATAAACTACAACGTAATTACAGTCTTTGTAGTGTAAAGTATGACTATAACACAGTAATGAATTAAAGATGAGAAGCATATAGACTAGTTTGTATTTAAAGTAGACATCTCCATAATATTTCCCTTGTCAATCCACTTTCAGGAATATGGCCTAACTTTCCTTCACACCTATTGGACTAGGGAGTGCCAGATCTGGAAACCACCAATCTGTAAATAAGTAACAGAACAAGACCGGTGTTTTGTGCAGCCAAACACGACATGCCTGTCCTATTGCTGGGTTTCCTGAGCTGACCTAACAGATGTAATTGCTCCCTGCTATGCATTTCCCCTTTGGAAACAGCTTCCTGGATAATTTGAGGCTGGCAGTTTTCCCCACCACAGTGCAAGCATGAGTGGAAACTGCTGGTGTAATAGCACTGTTTGTTAGGCAAATGTGTGATTTTTTTTTAAAATATAAGAGAGATTATAAAAAAAAAAACTTCGGGGTTCTTTTCTCCCCTACTTGGTACAAATATTCCAGTATATCTCAACTAACTCTTCAGCTACAATTTCAAAAAATTTGCTTTGCCAAGAATTTTAACTGATTGTGCAAATCTTTGCCATCTGTTGCACTGTTTAAATGCAGAGGCAAAACCAGCATAATGTGCCATTGTAGCATAATAACATTAGATCGATGATTTATGGGGCCTTGAATGTTCTTTACTCAGAGCTGTGTGCTTTTGTTGGCCTTTGCACCTATTCCGAATACAAATTCAAACACGAGGCTGCTTCCCTCCCTCCACTGCAGTCTCTTCATGTCAAACACAAATCCTCTAATATCAGATACCATATCACTGTGCATGCGACCCCCAGCTTACAGTGTAACAAGTCCAGGGAAAGGATGCTATTAAACTTTGCTGTCTTGGAACACATATAAATAATTCACACCTTCCCTATAAATATTTATCCCTGTAACCTCAACTGTCATTCAAATAAAGGTTACAGTCTTCATCCATGTCCATTTTCCATATACCAACCAAATCATATCAATTTTTCAACTGCCTCCTCTGCTTAATTTATATATTTTTTTAAAATTCAGATATGTAAGAAGTTTTCTCACAGCAGTTAAACAAAGAGACTCCTGATTCTCCTTTGTCTTTTTCCTTTTAACCAATGCTTATCCATTGGCTTCAATGGAACTACTGTGGGCTTACATGAAAATGAGAGCCAAGTTTAGGATTACATCTTTCTATTAGTGTCCCATGGTTTTAAATAAAAACATCATGATATTATAATCATATCTGTATGGTACAAACACATCTGAACTGTAACCCAGGGGATGGAAAATATCCATGAACAACTTCTTTTCCACATGCAGTCTCCTCCATTATCTCTTGAAAAAGAGAATACCCACAACAAAAATCACCCCGAAATTTGGCAGCTTTATAAGCCAAAATTAGACATTTATCTCCTATCATCACCTCAGGAAGAAGAAAGGGGAACCAGGGAAGAGAAGCAATAGAAGTTATGAATGCTCATAAGCAAGAAGAGAGCAGTTAATCAGTTATAAAATTACTCCCTCCAGGCTGCAGCATTTTGGTTTTGCCAAAAAGTCATCGCCAAAAAAGCATCCTGGGATAAGAAAATTCTTCTAAGTGGCCAGCTTTTTGCTGAGGAGAGATATTATGAACCATAAAAATTATGTGCTGTTTCTGTTTCATGAACATTACATAATTGCTAGACTAAATAGCCAGAATAAACAAAGAATGGGCATTTTTACTAGGCTTCAGAAGCGTAAAGCCATAAAGAAAATAACTCCATGAAATTTACAGGAGAGACCCATTTCAGACCATATGTTGGGAAGGATCTTCATCCAAATGTATGAGTCAATGCGTTAGCTAAGTGTTGCACGCAGAGTTCATGAGTTTGGGACTGTGTGAGGTTTGGGTTTCTCAAAGCTTTCAGGCTGGCCTGCTTTTATCCTCCGAAACACGACACATCTACTTGACTTTCTGCATCACGATTTTTTTCCCACTCTGCATTGTGAATCTGAGCAGAAAAGAAAGAAAGAAAAAAATTACTTGACTTGCTCATTGTATGGACGCTTGTGTAACTCTTTTTAAGCTCCAGAGCCTTAATTGCTTGATTTTGCCATCATGTAAAGACATAGCACAATTATAGTCAGGACTGACTGTAATCTGAGTCTATCAAGGTATTCTGTAACCCAGATCCCCAGCTTTATTTCGCTGTTGTCTTCTGACTAGATGCTTGTCTCTTCATTTATTTTTATGGTGTGATTTATACACCTTATAAAATTATTATTTCAAACCTGCCTGTAAGCAACAGCTGTATGACTGCATAATTACCACTAAAAGATGGCAATGCTAGAAGAAGATCCTCTCATACAAAAAAACCTCATCTGGCATAATCACTCATTTATTTGTTTAATAGATGAAATTAGTGAGAGAACAGAACACGGACAATAATGAGGGTGTTACAGATGAGCTTTGCTGCAGCACTCTGCCAAGCACTACCCCCCAGCTCAGTATCACCCGACTTAAACAGAAACTGCCAAGTACAGCTGGCCCCAAAATTACTGTTCTGTTTTAGAAAAACTTTCCAAAGCTTTAAGATTTGTTTTTCTTCCATATTGAATAGTGGCACTTCTCAAATATTTTTGTGAAACAAACTATGCAGGAATGTTCATTAGATATGGAAAAAGAAAAACTGTCAGGGAAATGGGATTTGGGAAATGTTCCTTTAAGCAATCACAAGATCTAGCACAGACCTCAAAACCTCATCATTAAATCAGGAGCGAGAGTGTAAAGGATGTAAAGGTAAAATAACCCTCAGTTGGGTTATTTGGGGGCCATACACAGCAGTCACTGCCTTGTCACACAACTGGATGGATGCAGGATGCGCATCTCTCCTGCCACCAAAACACTAGTGTCCTCGTGGCAACTGCGAGTCCAGCTGCTGGTGCTCAGATGGCCAGAGAAGGCTGAGGGTCAAATGTATCGTCTGGCTAAAGCTGATCGGAAGGCAGCAAGGACTGTACCTTCTTTAAATTAAAAAAAATGTTTTTAAAGGGTGGACTACATTACCCTGAAAACACTCACAGCCCTGCTGCCAGCTCTGCAGGGATTGGGGGCCCTTGCAGCCAGGGCCTGTCCCACCACCCCAACCAGAATATAAACTTACTACCCTTCCCTTTATCTACCTTCCCCAGCATCCTACAAGATGTTTCAGAGAATGTGATTTCCAGCTGCCCTCCACACTTTGAGGTTGGCTGATATTGTTGCTGGAGAAGTGGGCTCTAGTTTTTCTATTTGCACAAAAAGGCAAGATTTTAATAAATAATAAAACAAAAATATTGTGTACATGTGTTCTATAGATTGTGCGAATAAATGCTAAGGATGACAAACATAAGCAGAGCACTTCACTTGTCTAATTTGGGCATTAAGCCTTTTATCTCAAAACTGAGTATCAAGAGCAAGAAAAAACATTCAGTACGGTTTTCGAATGGGAAGTAATTGCACTGACAAGCAATTCCAGATTTGTCTGCATCTCTGTTTCAACCCCTTGAAATCCTAATATTAAATCTGGATTAAGGGAACTTTATTTGCAAAACTACAAATACTACTTGAAAAAGCCTAAAATGTTTTTCATCCATATGTAAATGCAGAAAATATAGTAAAACCTTCCTTGCAGTTGACCAAAAGCTTCCCAAAGCCTTTGCATATTATGTGACCTTGATATCTAACCAATATGGGTTTTCCAGACAATTTTGGCTGTTGCAAATATTCATAGCATTAATGACAAAAACACCCCAAAGTGTTACTTACAAGCTAAGCTTTTACTGACAGAGTAGAGCGCAGGATTTGGCAAATATGCTTAGGAAAAATCGATGGCAGAATCATGTTTCCGTCCTGCCTGTGCAGTTCCAAGCTCTGGCACCCTGCTCGCTCTGTGGGCGAGCGTCAGCTGGCGCTGTGCTCCACCCTGTTAATTACTTCTCTGATCAACAAGCCAAGCAGTGAGCTGGAAGAGACAGTGTCAACTTCCAGCACCTGAATTACAAATACAACATTTGCCAGTCTGAAACTTTTTCAGACGGATATGAAAAAATTACGCAGGAAAGCCTTAGCATGGAGATTAGGATGATGTTAGATTTATCAAATTTCAAAAGGACAATGATAAGAGCTGACCAGACCCTTTAAAACCTGAGCACAGTCTTCCAAGCAGTGGCTCTGTGAATTTGCAAATAAATTGCCCTGTGAAGGTTGATATGCGGATTTTTTTTTTAATTTGACCACAAAAAGAAAGATTCACTTGATAAAAAAAAAATGCTAAGCCACAGACAGTGAACAGCAGTGCCAGGGAGCAGAAAACAGACTGAAGTGGGTAGAGTGGAGAAAATAAGCAGAACTGAAGGGCAATGAGACACAGAGTAAATACTGTTCTACCTGAAAAAAACAAAAAGCTGTAAGGAAAATGTGTAAAACCACATTAGAGGTACAGCCTTCCACCTGCGCCCACAGCCCTGCTGCTCCTTTCTGCTGCCTTGCTTTGGCACGCCAGCCTTTCCCGGGACTCTGGCCTTGGCCTGAGCGCGCCCGGCAGCCAGCCGCCCCTCCTGCCTGCCGCTCGCCTCGCCTCTCCCGGGCCAAAAACAGCAAAGAGGGCAAGGAGGCTGCGGGCTCAGCACAAGGCCACGCGAAGGAGCCAAGCCAGAGCTGCCCGTGCGGGGCAAGCCCGCGTGCGGCCGCGGCCACGCAGCCGGCAAAAACAAGGTGCGCGGGGCACCCTTGCTGGGGGGCCTGCCCCGTGGGCAAGAAGGTGTGAGGGTGGGTATCGAACCCCAGGCCCGCGGCACCAGAGGCACTGGCATCCCTGTGTGTCCGCATCCCAGGCCCGGCCACGCCCACGCACACCGCCCCCTATAGCCCTCGCGCCGCCCTGCGCCCCAACACCACCGCTCCCACACACCCCCTAAGCGCCCCAACAACCCACCACGACGACACCACCACCACCGCAACACACCGACACGCAGCGCCTTGACCGCCCCTCTGCTCACAACACACAACAACTCCGCACCCGCCCGCGCCAAACGCAACACCCTCTGCACCCTCCTCCTCCTCCTCCTTCTCCTCCAGCTCCCCCGCCATGCACAGCGCCTCCAGCCCCGCAACAACCCCACCTTCACCACGCCTACAGCTGCACGCGCCCAGGAACAACCACGCCTCTCGCCTTCCTCCACGCTTCCGCAACGCTGCTTCGCCTCCTCGCAACCACGCCTCTGCTCACAGAGCCCGAGGCCTCCTCATGCTGCCCGACACCTTCTCGGGGCCTCGCCCTGCCACCACCAGTGCCCAGCTGGCCCCTCACCAACCACGACAGGGGCTACCACGCAAACGACACCATGGCGCCACCAATTCACAACTCACGCGCGGGGGGGGGCCCGCGCCACTCGCGGCACCCCGGCTGCCCTCTTACGCCTTTCCGGCGTTCACCTACAACCTCAGCTCAACAACGGCCGCCTAACACACCCACGGCCACGCGCACACCCCTACTACCCTTTGGCAAAGCAACTCCCACTCCCTGGCCTCATCAGCCATATGCTTCTTGCTTCAGCTCAGCGCCCCTCGACTCGCTCGCGCTACACTCACTTCTCTCTCATGCCAGCTCACGGCAGCCTTTCCCAGAGCTCTCGCAGGGGCTGCCCTTACCTGCCTAGTCCACGCAGCTCCGTCCGTCCGTCCGTCCTTCCGCCTTGCTCGGGCTGGGGGCTCTCCTCCTCCCCCCTGCCGTGAGCTGCGCTCCTTCAGGCACGCTTCCCTAAGCAGGACCACGCAGTGCACAATGTCAGCTCCCTCTCCATCTCTCTCTCTCTCTCTCTGAAGCAAGTTCACACAATGTCAGAGGTTGAAGACTATTTGCTACACGAGTTAGGCAATGAGATTTTCCCCACGAGCAGGGGTCTGTGGTGGGGGCATCGTGAGGCTTACAGGCCGCCCCCGCCACGCCTCTGCACGCCAGCCTCAGCATCGCAGCTGCTGCAGCCTTCCACCTGCGCCCACAGCCCTGCTGCTCCTTTCTGCTGCCTTGCTTTGGCACGCCAGCCTTTCCCGGGACTCTGGCCTTGGCCTGAGCGCGCCCGGCAGCCAGCCGCCCCTCCTGCCTGCCGCTCGCTCGCCTCTCCCGGGCCAAAAACAGCAAAGAGGGCAAGGAGGCTGCGGGCTCAGCACAAGGCCACGCGAAGGAGCCAAGCCAGAGCTGCCCGTGCGGGGCAAGCCCGCGTGCGGCCGCGGCCACGCAGCCGGCAAAAACAAGGTGCGCGGGGCACCCTTGCTGGGGGGCCTGCCCCGCGGGCAAGAAGGTGTGAGGGTGGGTATCGAACCCCAGGCCCGCGGCACCAGAGGCACTGGCATCCCTGTGTGTCCGCATCCCAGGCCCGGCCACGCCCACGCACACCGCCCCCTATAGCCCTCGCGCCGCCCTGCGCCCCAACACCACCGCTCCCACACACCCCCTAAGCGCCCCAACAACCCACCACGACGACACCACCACCACCGCAACACACCGACACGCAGCGCCTTGACCGCCCCTCTGCTCACAACAGACAACAACTCCGCACCCGCCCGCGCCAAACGCAACACCCTCTGCACCCTCCTCCTCCTCCTCCTCCTCCTCCAGCTCCCCCGCCATGCACAGCGCCTCCAGCCCCGCAACAACCCCACCTTCACCACGCCTACAGCTGCACGCGCCCAGGAACAACCACGCCTCTCGCCTTCCTCCACGCTTCCGCAACGCTGCTTCGCCTCCTCGCAACTACGCCTCTGCTCACAGAGCCCGAGGCCTCCTCATGCTGCCCGACACCTTCTCGGGGCCTCGCCCTGCCACCACCAGTGCCCAGCTGGCCCCTCACCAACCACGACAGGGGCTACCACGCAAACGACACCATGGCGCCACCAATTCACAACTCACGCGCACGAGGGGGCCCGCGCCACTTGCGGCACCCCGGCTGCCCTCTTACGCCTTTCCGGCGTTCACCTACAACCTCAGCTCAACAACGGCCGCCTAACACACCCACGGCCACGCGCACACCCCTACTACCCTTTGGCAAAGCAACTCCCACTCCCTGGCCTCATCAGCCATATGCTTCTTGCTTCAGCTCAGCGCCCCTCGACTCGCTCGCGCTACACTCACTTCTCTCTCATGCCAGCTCACGGCAGCCTTTCCCAGAGCTCTCGCAGGGGCTGCCCTTACCTGCCTAGTCCACGCAGCTCCGTCCGTCCGTCCGTCCTTCCGCCTTGCTCGGGCTGGGGGCTCTCCTCCTCCCCCCTGCCGTGAGCTGCGCTCCTTCAGGCACGCTTCCCTAAGCAGGACCACGCAGTGCACAATGTCAGCTCCCTCTCCATCTCTCTCTCTCTCTCTCTGAAGCAAGTTCACACAATGTCAGAGGTTGAAGACTATTTGCTACACGAGTTAGGCAATGAGATTTTCCCCACGAGCAGGGGTCTGTGGTGGGGGCATCGTGAGGCTTACAGGCCGCCCCCGCCACGCCTCTGCACGCCAGCCTCAGCATCGCAGCTGCTGCAGCCTTCCACCTGCGCCCACAGCCCTGCTGCTCCTTTCTGCTGCCTTGCTTTGGCACGCCAGCCTTTCCCGGGACTCTGGCCTTGGCCTGAGCGCGCCCGGCAGCCAGCCGCCCCTCCTGCCTGCCGCTCGCTCGCCTCTCCCGGGCCAAAAACAGCAAAGAGGGCAAGGAGGCTGCGGGCTCAGCACAAGGCCACGCGAAGGAGCCAAGCCAGAGCTGCCCGTGCGGGGCAAGCCCGCGTGCGGCCGCGGCCACGCAGCCGGCAAAAACAAGGTGCGCGGGGCACCCTTGCTGGGGGGCCTGCCCCGCGGGCAAAAAGGTGTGAGGGTGGGTATCGAACCCCAGGCCCGCGGCACCAGAGGCACTGGCATCCCTGTGTGTCCGCATCCCAGGCCCGGCCACGCCCACGCACACCGCCCCCTATAGCCCTCGCGCCGCCCTGCGCCCCAACACCACCGCTCCCACACACCCCCTAAGCGCCCCAACAACCCACCACGACGACACCACCACCACTGCAACACACCGACACGCAGCGCCTTGCACGCCCCTCTGCTCACAACACACAACAACTCCGCACCCGCCCGCGCCAAACGCAACAACCTCTGCACCCTCCTCCTCCTCCTCCTCCAGCTCCCCCGCCATGCACAGCGCCTCCAGCCCCGCAACAACCCCACCTTCACCACGCCTACAGCTGCACGCGCCCAGGAACAACCACGCCTCTCGCCTTCCTCCACGCTTCCGCAACGCTGCTTCGCCTCCTCGCAACTACGCCTCTGCTCACAGAGCCCGAGGCCTCCTCATGCTGCCCGACACCTTCTCGGGGCCTCGCCCTGCCACCACCAGTGCCCAGCTGGCCCCTCACCAACCACGACAGGGGCTACCACGCAAACGACACCATGGCGCCAGCAATTCACAACTCACGCGCACGAGGGGGCCCGCGCCACTCGCGGCACCCCGGCTGCCCTCTTACGCCTTTCCGGCGTTCACCTACAACCTCAGCTCAACAACGGCCGCCTAACACACCCACGGCCACGCGCACACCCCTACTACCCTTTGGCAAAGCAACTCCCATTCCCTGGCCTCATCAGCCATATGCTTCTTGCTTCAGCTCAGCGCCCCTCGACTCGCTCGCGCTACACTCACTTCTCTCTCATGCCAGCTCACGGCAGCCTTTCCCAGAGCTCTCGCAGGGGCTGCCCTTACCTGCCTAGTCCACGCAGCTCCGTCCGTCCGTCCGTCCGTCCTTCCTTCCGCCTTGCTCGGGCTGGGGGCTCTCCTCCTCCCCCCTGCCGTGAGCTGCGCTCCTTCAGGCACGCTTCCCTAAGCAGGACCACGCAGTGCACAATGTCAGCTCCCTCTCCATCTCTCTCTCTCTCTCTCTGAAGCAAGTTCACACAATGTCAGAGGTTGAAGACTATTTGCTACACGAGTTAGGCAATGAGATTTTCCCCACGAGCAGGGGTCTGTGGTGGGGCATCGTGAGGCTTACAGGCCGCCCCCACCACGCCTCTGCACGCCAGCCTCAGCATCGCAGCTGCTGCAGCCTTCCACCTGCGCCCACAGCCCTGCTGCTCCTTTCTGCTGCCTTGCTTTGGCACGCCAGCCTTTCCCGGGACTCTGGCCGTGGCCTGAGCGCGCCCGGCAGCCAGCCGCCCCTCCTGCCTGCCGCTCGCTCGCCTCTCCCGGGCCAAAAACAGCAAAGAGGGCAAGGAGGCTGCGGGCTCAGCACAAGGCCACGCGAAGGAGCCAAGCCAGAGCTGCCCGTGCGGGGCAAGCCTACGTGCGGCCGCGGCCACGCAGCCGGCAAAAACAAGGTGCGCGGGGCACCCTTGCTGGGGGGCCTGCCCCGCGGGCAAAAAGGTGTGAGGGTGGGTATCGAACCCCAGGCCCGCGGCACCAGAGGCACTGGCATCCCTGTGTGTCCGCATCCCAGGCCCGGCCACGCCCACGCACACCGCCCCCTATAGCCCTCGCGCCGCCCTGCGCCCCAACACCACCGCTCCCACACACCCCCTAAGCGCCCCAACAACCCACCACGACGACACCACCACCACCGCAACACACCGACACGCAGCGCCTTGCCCACCCCTCTGCTCACAACACACAACAACTCCGCACCCGCCCGCGCCAAACGCAACACCCTCTGCACCCTCCTCCTCCTCCTCCAGCTCCCCCGCCATGCACAGCGCCTCCAGACCCGCAACAACCCCACCTTCACCACGCCTACAGCTGCACGCGCCCAGGAACAACCACGCCTCTCGCCTTCCTCCACGCTTCCGCAACGCTGCTTCGCCTCCTCGCAACTACGCCTCTGCTCACAGAGCCCGAGGCCTCCTCATGCTGCCCGACACCTTCTCGGGGCCTCGCCCTGCCACCACCAGTGCCCAGCTGGCCCCTCACCAACCACGACAGGGGCTACCACGCAAACGACACCATGGCGCCAGCAATTCACAACTCACGCGCACGAGGGGGCCCGCGCCACTCGCGGCACCCCGGCTGCCCTCTTACGCCTTTCCGGCGTTCACCTACAACCTCAGCTCAACAACGGCCGCCTAACACACCCACGGCCACGCGCACACCCCTACTACCCTTTGGCAAAGCAACTCCCACTCCCTGGCCTCATCAGCCATATGCTTCTTGCTTCAGCTCAGCGCCCCTCGACTCGCTCGCGCTACACTCACTTCTCTCTCATGCCAGCTCACGGCAGCCTTTCCCAGAGCTCTCGCAGGGGCTGCCCTTACCTGCCTAGTCCACGCAGCTCCGTCCGTCCGTCCGTCCGTCCTTCCTTCCGCCTTGCTCGGGCTGGGGGCTCTCCTCCTCCCCCCTGCCGTGAGCTGCGCTCCTTCAGGCACGCTTCCCTAAGCAGGACCACGCAGTGCACAATGTCAGCTCCCTCTCCATCTCTCTCTCTCTCTCTCTGAAGCAAGTTCACACAATGTCAGAGGTTGAAGACTATTTGCTACACGAGTTAGGCAATGAGATTTTCCCCACGAGCAGGGGTCTGTGGTGGGGGCATCGTGAGGCTTACAGGCCGCCCCCGCCACGCCTCTGCACGCCAGCCTCAGCATCGCAGCTGCTGCAGCCTTCCACCTGCGCACACAGCCCTGCTGCTCCTTTCTGCTGCCTTGCTTTGGCACGCCAGCCTTTCCCGGGACTCTGGCCTTGGCCTGAGCGCGCCCGGCAGCCAGCCGCCCCTCCTGCCTGCCGCTCGCTCGCCTCTCCCGGGCCAAAAACAGCAAAGAGGGCAAGGAGGCTGCGGGCTCAGCACAAGGCCACGCGAAGGAGCCAAGCCAGAGCTGCCCGTGCGGGGCAAGCCCGCGTGCGGCCGCGGCCACGCAGCCGGCAAAAACAAGGTGCGCGGGGCACCCTTGCTGGGGGGCCTGCCCCGCGGGCAAAAAGGTGTGAGGGTGGGTATCGAACCCCAGGCCCGCGGCACCAGAGGCACTGGCATCCCTGTGTGTCCGCATCCCAGGCCCGGCCACGCCCACGCACACCGCCCCCTATAGCCCTCGCGCCGCCCTGCGCCCCAACACCACCGCTCCCACACACCCCCTAAGCGCCCCAACAACCCACCACGACGACACCACCACCACCGCAACACACCGACACGCAGCGCCTTGCCCGCCCCTCTGCTCACAACACACAACAACTCCGCACCCCGCCCGCGCCAAACGCAACACCCTCCTCCTCCTCCTCCTCCTCCTCCAGCTCCCCCGCCATGCACAGCGCCTCCAGCCCCGCAACAACCCCACCTTCACCACGCCTACAGCTGCACGCGCCCAGGAACAACCACGCCTCTCGCCTTCCTCCACGCTTCCGCAACGCTGCTTCGCCTCCTCGCAACTACGCCTCTGCTCACAGAGCCCGAGGCCTCCTCATGCTGCCCGACACCTTCTCGGGGCCTCGCCCTGCCACCACCAGTGCCCAGCTGGCCCCTCACCAACCACGACAGGGGCTACCACGCAAACGACACCATGGCGCCACCAATTCACAACTCACGCGCACGAGGGGGCCCGCGCCACTCGCGGCACCCCGGCTGCCCTCTTACGCCTTTCCGGCGCTCACC
Source organism: Pelecanus crispus (assembly GCF_030463565.1). Classification (NCBI taxonomy): domain Eukaryota; kingdom Metazoa; phylum Chordata; class Aves; order Pelecaniformes; family Pelecanidae; genus Pelecanus; species Pelecanus crispus. The sequence goes on along the minus strand of NC_134654.1, from coordinate 23,503,213 downwards.
TACAACCTCAGCTCAACAACGGCCGCCTAACACACCCACGGCCACGCGCACACCCCTACTACCCTTTGGCAAAGCAACTCCCATTCTCTGGCCTCATCAGCCATATGCTTCTTGCTTCAGCTCAGCGCCCCTCGACTCGCTCGCGCTACACTCACTTCTCTCTCATGCCAGCTCACGGCAGCCTTTCCCAGAGCTCTCGCAGGGGCTGCCCTTACCTGCCTAGTCCACGCAGCTCCGTCCGTCCGTCCGTCCGTCCTTCCTTCCGCCTTGCTTGGGCTGGGGGCTCTCCTCCTCCCCCCTGCCGTGAGCTGCGCTCCTTCAGGCACGCTTCCCTAAGCAGGACCACGCAGTGCACAATGTCAGCTCCCTCTCCATCTCTCTCTCTGAAGCAAGTTCACACAATATCAGAGGTTGAAGACTATTTGCTACACGAGTTAGGCAATGAGATTTTCCCCACGAGCAGGGGTCTGTGGTGGGGGCATCGTGAGGCTTACAGGCCGCCCCCGCCACGCCTCTGCACGCCAGCCTCAGCATCGCAGCTGCTGCAGCCTTCCACCTGCGCCCACAGCCCTGCTGCTCCTTTCTGCTGCCTTGCTTTGGCACGCCAGCCTTTCCCGGGACTCTGGCCTTGGCCTGAGCGCGCCCGGCAGCCAGCCGCCCCTCCTGCCTGCCGCTCGCTCGCCTCTCCCGGGCCAAAAACAGCAAAGAGGGCAAGGAGGCTGCGGGCTCAGCACAAGGCCACGCGAAGGAGCCAAGCCAGAGCTGCCCGTGCGGGGCAAGCCCGCGTGCGGCCGCGGCCACGCAGCCGGCAAAAACAAGGTGCGCGGGGCACCCTTGCTGGGGGGCCTGCCCCGCGGGCAAGAAGGTGTGAGGGTGGGTATCGAACCCCAGGCCCGCGGCACCAGAGGCACTGGCATCCCTGTGTGTCCGCATCCCAGGCCCGGCCACGCCCACGCACACCGCCCCCTATAGCCCTCGCGCCGCCCTGCGCCCCAACACCACCGCTCCCACACACCCCCTAAGCGCCCCAACAACCCACCACGACGACACCACCACCACCGCAACACACCGACACGCAGCGCCTTGCCCGCCCCTCTGCTCACAACACACAACAACTCCGCACCCGCCCGCGCCAAACGCAACACCCTCCTCCTCCTCCTCCTCCTCCTCCAGCTCCCCCGCCATGCACAGCGCCTCCAGACCCGCAACAACCCCACCTTCACCACGCCTACAGCTGCACGCGCCCAGGAACAACCACGCCTCTCGCCTTCCTCCACGCTTCCGCAACGCTGCTTCGCCTCCTCGCAACTACGCCTCTGCTCACAGAGCCCGAGGCCTCCTCATGCTGCCCGACACCTTCTCGGGGCCTCGCCCTGCCACCACCAGTGCCCAGCTGGCCCCTCACCAACCACGACAGGGGCTACCACGCAAACGACACCATGGCGCCACCAATTCACAACTCACGCGCACGAGGGGGCCCGCGCCACTCGCGGCACCCCGGCTGCCCTCTTACGCCTTTCCGGCGCTCACCTACAACCTCAGCTCAACAACGGCCGCCTAACACACCCACGGCCACGCGCACACCCCTACTACCCTTTGGCAAAGCAACTCCCATTCTCTGGCCTCATCAGCCATATGCTTCTTGCTTCAGCTCAGCGCCCCTCGACTCGCTCGCGCTACACTCACTTCTCTCTCATGCCAGCTCACGGCAGCCTTTCCCAGAGCTCTCGCAGGGGCTGCCCTTACCTGCCTAGTCCACGCAGCTCCGTCCGTCCGTCCGTCCGTCCTTCCGCCTTGCTCGGGCTGGGGGCTCTCCTCCTCCCCCCTGCCGTGAGCTGCGCTCCTTCAGGCACGCTTCCCTAAGCAGGACCACGCAGTGCACAATGTCAGCTCCCTCTCCATCTCTCTCTCTGAAGCAAGTTCACACAATATCAGAGGTTGAAGACTATTTGCTACACGAGTTAGGCAATGAGATTTTCCCCACGAGCAGGGGTCTGTGGTGGGGGCATCGTGAGGCTTACAGGCCGCCCCCGCCACGCCTCTGCACGCCAGCCTCAGCATCGCAGCTGCTGCAGCCTTCCACCTGCGCCCACAGCCCTGCTGCTCCTTTCTGCTGCCTTGCTTTGGCACGCCAGCCTTTCCCGGGACTCTGGCCTTGGCCTGAGCGCGCCCGGCAGCCAGCCGCCCCTCCTGCCTGCCGCTCGCTCGCCTCTCCCGGGCCAAAAACAGCAAAGAGGGCAAGGAGGCTGCGGGCTCAGCACAAGGCCACGCGAAGGAGCCAAGCCAGAGCTGCCCGTGCGGGGCAAGCCCGCGTGCGGCCCGCGGCCACGCAGCCGGCAAAAACAAGGTGCGCGGGGCACCCTTGCTGGGGGGCCTGCCCCGCGGGCAAAAAGGTGTGAGGGTGGGTATCGAACCCCAGGCCCGCGGCACCAGAGGCACTGGCATCCCTGTGTGTCCGCATCCCAGGCCCGGCCACGCCCACGCACACCGCCCCCTATAGCCCTCGCGCCGCCCTGCGCCCCAACACCACCGCTCCCACACACCCCCTAAGCGCCCCAACAACCCACCACGACGACACCACCACCACCGCAACACACCGACACGCAGCGCCTTGCCCGCCCCTCTGCTCACAACACACAACAACTCCGCACCCGCCCGCGCCAAACGCAACACCCTCTGCACCCTCCTCCTCCTCCTCCTCCTCCTCCAGCTCCCCCGCCATGCACAGCGCCTCCAGACCCGCAACAACCCCACCTTCACCACGCCTACAGCTGCACGCGCCCAGGAACAACCACGCCTCTCGCCTTCCTCCACGCTTCCGCAACGCTGCTTCGCCTCCTCGCAACTACGCCTCTGCTCACAGAGCCCGAGGCCTCCTCATGCTGCCCGACACCTTCTCGGGGCCTCGCCCTGCCACCACCAGTGCCCAGCTGGCCCCTCACCAACCACGACAGGGGCTACCACGCAAACGACACCATGGCGCCAGCAATTCACAACTCACGCGCACGAGGGGGCCCGCGCCACTCGCGGCACCCCGGCTGCCCTCTTACGCCTTTCCGGCGTTCACCTACAACCTCAGCTCAACAACGGCCGCCTAACACACCCACGGCCACGCGCACACCCCTACTACCCTTTGGCAAAGCAACTCCCACTCCCTGGCCTCATCAGCCATATGCTTCTTGCTTCAGCTCAGCGCCCCTCGACTCGCTCGCGCTACACTCACTTCTCTCTCATGCCAGCTCACGGCAGCCTTTCCCAGAGCTCTCGCAGGGGCTGCCCTTACCTGCCTAGTCCACGCAGCTCCGTCCGTCCGTCCGTCCGTCCTTCCTTCCGCCTTGCTTGGGCTGGGGGCTCTCCTCCTCCTCCCTGCCGTGCGCTGCGCTCCTTCAGGCACGCTTCCCTAAGCAGGACCACGCAGTGCACAATGTCAGCTCCCTCTCCATCTCTCTCTCTCTCTCTGAAGCAAGTTCACACAATGTCAGAGGTTGAAGACTATTTGCTACACGAGTTAGGCAATGAGATTTTCCCCACGAGCAGGGGTCTGTGGTGGGGGCATCGTGAGGCTTACAGGCCGCCCCCGCCACGCCTCTGCACGCCAGCCTCAGCATCGCAGCTGCTGCAGCCTTCCACCTGCGCCCACAGCCCTGCTGCTCCTTTCTGCTGCCTTGCTTTGGCACGCCAGCCTTTCCCGGGACTCTGGCCTTGGCCTGAGCGCGCCCGGCAGCCAGCCGCCCCTCCTGCCTGCCGCTCGCTCGCCTCTCCCGGGCCAAAAACAGCAAAGAGGGCAAGGAGGCTGCGGGCTCAGCACAAGGCCACGCGAAGGAGCCAAGCCAGAGCTGCCCGTGCGGGGCAAGCCCGCGTGCGGCCGCGGCCACGCAGCCGGCAAAAACAAGGTGCGCGGGGCACCCTTGCTGGGGGGCCTGCCCCGCGGGCAAAAAGGTGTGAGGGTGGGTATCGAACCCCAGGCCCGCGGCACCAGAGGCACTGGCATCCCTGTGTGTCCGCATCCCAGGCCCGGCCACGCCCACGCACACCGCCCCCTATAGCCCTCGCGCCGCCCTGCGCCCCAACACCACCGCTCCCACACACCCCCTAAGCGCCCCAACAACCCACCACGACGACACCACCACCACCGCAACACACCGACACGCAGCGCCTTGCCCGCCCCTCTGCTCACAACACACAACAACTCCGCACCCGCCCGCGCCAAACGCAACACCCTCCTCCTCCTCCTCCTCCTCCTCCTCCAGCTCCCCCGCCATGCACAGCGCCTCCAGCCCCGCAACAACCCCACCTTCACCACGCCTACAGCTGCACGCGCCCAGGAACAACCACGCCTCTCGCCTTCCTCCACGCTTCCGCAACGCTGCTTCGCCTCCTCGCAACTACGCCTCTGCTCACAGAGCCCGAGGCCTCCTCATGCTGCCCGACACCTTCTCGGGGCCTCGCCCTGCCACCACCAGTGCCCAGCTGGCCCCTCACCAACCACGACAGGGGCTACCACGCAAACGACACCATGGCGCCAGCAATTCACAACTCACGCGCACGAGGGGGCCCGCGCCACTCGCGGCACCCCGGCTGCCCTCTTACGCCTTTCCGGCGTTCACCTACAACCTCAGCTCAACAACGGCCGCCTAACACACCCACGGCCACGCGCACACCCCTACTACCCTTTGGCAAAGCAACTCCCATTCTCTGGCCTCATCAGCCATATGCTTCTTGCTTCAGCTCAGCGCCCCTCGACTCGCTCGCGCTACACTCACTTCTCTCTCATGCCAGCTCACGGCAGCCTTTCCCAGAGCTCTCGCAGGGGCTGCCCTTACCTGCCTAGTCCACGCAGCTCCGTCCGTCCGTCCGTCCGTCCTTCCTTCCGCCTTGCTTGGGCTGGGGGCTCTCCTCCTCCTCCCTGCCGTGCGCTGCGCTCCTTCAGGCACGCTTCCCTAAGCAGGACCACGCAGTGCACAATGTCAGCTCCCTCTCCATCTCTCTCTCTCTCTCTCTGAAGCAAGTTCACACAATGTCAGAGGTTGAAGACTATTTGCTACACGAGTTAGGCAATGAGATTTTCCCCACGAGCAGGGGTCTGTGGTGGGGGCATCATGAGGCTTACAGGCCGCCCCCGCCACGCCTCTGCACGCCAGCCTCAGCATCGCAGCTGCTGCAGCCTTCCACCTGCGCCCACAGCCCTGCTGCTCCTTTCTGCTGCCTTGCTTTGGCACGCCAGCCTTTCCCGGGACTCTGGCCTTGGCCTGAGCGCGCCCGGCAGCCAGCCGCCCCTCCTGCCTGCCGCTCGCTCGCCTCTCCCGGGCCAAAAACAGCAAAGAGGGCAAGGAGGCTGCGGGCTCAGCACAAGGCCACGCGAAGGAGCCAAGCCAGAGCTGCCCGTGCGGGGCAAGCCTACGTGCGGCCGCGGCCACGCAGCCGGCAAAAACAAGGTGCGCGGGGCACCCTTGCTGGGGGGCCTGCCCCGCGGGCAAAAAGGTGTGAGGGTGGGTATCGAACCCCAGGCCCGCGGCACCAGAGGCACTGGCATCCCTGTGTGTCCGCATCCCAGGCCCGGCCACGCCCACGCACACCGCCCCCTATAGCCCTCGCGCCGCCCTGCGCCCCAACACCACCGCTCCCACACACCCCCTAAGCGCCCCAACAACCCACCACGACGACACCACCACCACCGCAACACACCGACACGCAGCGCCTTGCCCGCCCCTCTGCTCACAACACACAACAACTCCGCACCCGCCCGCGCCAAACGCAACACCCTCCTCCTCCCTCCTCCTCCTCCTCCAGCTCCCCCGCCATGCACAGCGCCTCCAGCCCCGCAACAACCCCACCTTCACCACGCCTACAGCTGCACGCGCCCAGGAACAACCACGCCTCTCGCCTTCCTCCACGCTTCCGCAACGCTGCTTCGCCTCCTCGCAACTACGCCTCTGCTCACAGAGCCCGAGGCCTCCTCATGCTGCCCGACACCTTCTCGGGGCCTCGCCCTGCCACCACCAGTGCCCAGCTGGCCCCTCACCAACCACGACAGGGGCTACCACGCAAACGACACCATGGCGCCACCAATTCACAACTCACGCGCACGAGGGGGCCCGCGCCACTCGCGGCACCCCGGCTGCCCTCTTACGCCTTTCCGGCGTTCACCTACAACCTCAGCTCAACAACGGCCGCCTAACACACCCACGGCCACGCGCACACCCCTACTACCCTTTGGCAAAGCAACTCCCACTCCCTGGCCTCATCAGCCATATGCTTCTTGCTTCAGCTCAGCGCCCCTCGACTCGCTCGCGCTACACTCACTTCTCTCTCATGCCAGCTCACGGCAGCCTTTCCCAGAGCTCTCGCAGGGGCTGCCCTTACCTGCCTAGTCCACGCAGCTCCGTCCGTCCGTCCGTCCGTCCTTCCTTCCGCCTTGCTCGGGCTGGGGGCTCTCCTCCTCCTCCCTGCCGTGCGCTGCGCTCCTTCAGGCACGCTTCCCTAAGCAGGACCACGCAGTGCACAATGTCAGCTCCCTCTCCATCTCTCTCTCTCTCTCTCTCTCTGAAGCAAGTTCACACAATGTCAGAGGTTGAAGACTATTTGCTACACGAGTTAGGCAATGAGATTTTCCCCACGAGCAGGGGTCTGTGGTGGGGGCATCGTGAGGCTTACAGGCCGCCCCCGCCACGCCTCTGCACGCCAGCCTCAGCATCGCAGCTGCTGCAGCCTTCCACCTGCGCCCACAGCCCTGCTGCTCCTTTCTGCTGCCTTGCTTTGGCACGCCAGCCTTTCCCGGGACTCTGGCCTTGGCCTGAGCGCGCCCGGCAGCCAGCCGCCCCTCCTGCCTGCCGCTCGCTCGCCTCTCCCGGGCCAAAAACAGCAAAGAGGGCAAGGAGGCTGCGGGCTCAGCACAAGGCCACGCGAAGGAGCCAAGCCAGAGCTGCCCGTGCGGGGCAAGCCCGCGTGCGGCCGCGGCCACGCAGCCGGCAAAAACAAGGTGCGCGGGGCACCCTTGCTGGGGGGCCTGCCCCGCGGGCAAAAAGGTGTGAGGGTGGGTATCGAACCCCAGGCCCGCGGCACCAGAGGCACTGGCATCCCTGTGTGTCCGCATCCCAGGCCCGGCCACGCCCACGCACACCGCCCCCTATAGCCCTCGCGCCGCCCTGCGCCCCAACACCACCGCTCCCACACACCCCCTAAGCGCCCCAACAACCCACCACGACGACACCACCACCACCGCAACACACCGACACGCAGCGCCTTGACCGCCCCTCTGCTCACAACACACAACAACTCCGCACCCGCCCGCGCCAAACGCAACACCCTCCTCCTCCTCCTCCTCCTCCTCCAGCTCCCCCGCCATGCACAGCGCCTCCAGCCCCGCAACAACCCCACCTTCACCACGCCTACAGCTGCACGCGCCCAGGAACAACCACGCCTCTCGCCTTCCTCCACGCTTCCGCAACGCTGCTTCGCCTCCTCGCAACTACGCCTCTGCTCACAGAGCCCGAGGCCTCCTCATGCTGCCCGACACCTTCTCGGGGCCTCGCCCTGCCACCACCAGTGCCCAGCTGGCCCCTCACCAACCACGACAGGGGCTACCACGCAAACGACACCATGGCGCCACCAATTCACAACTCACGCGCACGAGGGGGCCCGCGCCACTCGCGGCACCCCGGCTGCCCTCTTACGCCTTTCCGGCGCTCACCTACAACCTCAGCTCAACAACGGCCGCCTAACACACCCACGGCCACGCGCACACCCCTACTACCCTTTGGCAAAGCAACTCCCATTCTCTGGCCTCATCAGCCATATGCTTCTTGCTTCAGCTCAGCGCCCCTCGACTCGCTCGCGCTACACTCACTTCTCTCTCATGCCAGCTCACGGCAGCCTTTCCCAGAGCTCTCGCAGGGGCTGCCCTTACCTGCCTAGTCCACGCAGCTCCGTCCGTCCGTCCGTCCGTCCTTCCTTCCGCCTTGCTTGGGCTGGGGGCTCTCCTCCTCCCCCCTGCCGTGAGCTGCGCTCCTTCAGGCACGCTTCCCTAAGCAGGACCACGCAGTGCACAATGTCAGCTCCCTCTCCATCTCTCTCTCTGAAGCAAGTTCACACAATATCAGAGGTTGAAGACTATTTGCTACACGAGTTAGGCAATGAGATTTTCCCCACGAGCAGGGGTCTGTGGTGGGGGCATCGTGAGGCTTACAGGCCGCCCCCGCCACGCCTCTGCACGCCAGCCTCAGCATCGCAGCTGCTGCAGCCTTCCACCTGCGCCCACAGCCCTGCTGCTCCTTTCTGCTGCCTTGCTTTGGCACGCCAGCCTTTCCCGGGACTCTGGCCTTGGCCTGAGCGCGCCCGGCAGCCAGCCGCCCCTCCTGCCTGCCGCTCGCTCGCCTCTCCCGGGCCAAAAACAGCAAAGAGGGCAAGGAGGCTGCGGGCTCAGCACAAGGCCACGCGAAGGAGCCAAGCCAGAGCTGCCCGTGCGGGGCAAGCCCGCGTGCGGCCGCGGCCACGCAGCCGGCAAAAACAAGGTGCGCGGGGCACCCTTGCTGGGGGGCCTGCCCCGCGGGCAAAAAGGTGTGAGGGTGGGTATCGAACCCCAGGCCCGCGGCACCAGAGGCACTGGCATCCCTGTGTGTCCGCATCCCAGGCCCGGCCACGCCCACGCACACCGCCCCCTATAGCCCTCGCGCCGCCCTGCGCCCCAACACCACCGCTCCCACACACCCCCTAAGCGCCCCAACAACCCACCACGACGACACCACCACCACCGCAACACACCGACACGCAGCGCCTTGCCCGCCCCTCTGCTCACAACACACAACAACTCCGCACCCGCCCGCGCCAAACGCAACACCCTCTGCACCCTCCTCCTCCTCCTCCTCCTCCTCCAGCTCCCCCGCCATGCACAGCGCCTCCAGCCCCGCAACAACCCCACCTTCACCACGCCTACAGCTGCACGCGCCCAGGAACAACCACGCCTCTCGCCTTCCTCCACGCTTCCGCAACGCTGCTTCGCCTCCTCGCAACTACGCCTCTGCTCACAGAGCCCGAGGCCTCCTCATGCTGCCCGACACCTTCTCGGGGCCTCGCCCTGCCACCACCAGTGCCCAGCTGGCCCCTCACCAACCACGACAGGGGCTACCACGCAAACGACACCATGGCGCCAGCAATTCACAACTCACGCGCACGAGGGGGCCCGCGCCACTCGCGGCACCCCGGCTGCCCTCTTACGCCTTTCCGGCGTTCACCTACAACCTCAGCTCAACAACGGCCGCCTAACACACCCACGGCCACGCGCACACCCCTACTACCCTTTGGCAAAGCAACTCCCACTCCCTGGCCTCATCAGCCATATGCTTCTTGCTTCAGCTCAGCGCCCCTCGACTCGCTCGCGCTACACTCACTTCTCTCTCATGCCAGCTCACGGCAGCCTTTCCCAGAGCTCTCGCAGGGGCTGCCCTTACCTGCCTAGTCCACGCAGCTCCGTCCGTCCGTCCGTCCGTCCTTCCTTCCGCCTTGCTTGGGCTGGGGGCTCTCCTCCTCCTCCCTGCCGTGCGCTGCGCTCCTTCAGGCACGCTTCCCTAAGCAGGACCACGCAGTGCACAATGTCAGCTCCCTCTCCATCTCTCTCTCTCTCTCTGAAGCAAGTTCACACAATGTCAGAGGTTGAAGACTATTTGCTACACGAGTTAGGCAATGAGATTTTCCCCACGAGCAGGGGTCTGTGGTGGGGGCATCGTGAGGCTTACAGGCCGCCCCCGCCACGCCTCTGCACGCCAGCCTCAGCATCGCAGCTGCTGCAGCCTTCCACCTGCGCCCACAGCCCTGCTGCTCCTTTCTGCTGCCTTGCTTTGGCACGCCAGCCTTTCCCGGGACTCTGGCCTTGGCCTGAGCGCGCCCGGCAGCCAGCCGCCCCTCCTGCCTGCCGCTCGCTCGCCTCTCCCGGGCCAAAAACAGCAAAGAGGGCAAGGAGGCTGAGGGCTCAGCACAAGGCCACGCGAAGGAGCCAAGCCAGAGCTGCCCGTGCGGGGCAAGCCCGCGTGCGGCCGCGGCCACGCAGCCGGCAAAAACAAGGTGCGCGGGGCACCCTTGCTGGGGGGCCTGCCCCGCGGGCAAAAAGGTGTGAGGGTGGGTATCGAACCCCAGGCCCGCGGCACCAGAGGCACTGGCATCCCTGTGTGTCCGCATCCCAGGCCCGGCCACGCCCACGCACACCGCCCCCTATAGCCCTCGCGCCGCCCTGCGCCCCAACACCACCGCTCCCACACACCCCCTAAGCGCCCCAACAACCCACCACGACGACACCACCACCACCGCAACACACCGACACGCAGCGCCTTGACCGCCCCTCTGCTCACAACACACAACAACTCCGCACCCGCCCGCGCCAAACGCAACACCCTCTGCACCCTCCTCCTCCTCCTCCTCCAGCTCCCCCGCCATGCACAGCGCCTCCAGCCCCGCAACAACCCCACCTTCACCACGCCTACAGCTGCACGCGCCCAGGAACAACCACGCCTCTCGCCTTCCTCCACGCTTCCGCAACGCTGCTTCGCCTCCTCGCAACTACGCCTCTGCTCACAGAGCCCGAGGCCTCCTCATGCTGCCCGACACCTTCTCGGGGCCTCGCCCTGCCACCACCAGTGCCCAGCTGGCCCCTCACCAACCACGACAGGGGCTACCACGCAAACGACACCATGGCGCCAGCAATTCACAACTCACGCGCACGAGGGGGCCCGCGCCACTCGCGGCACCCCGGCTGCCCTCTTACGCCTTTCCGGCGTTCACCTACAACCTCAGCTCAACAACGGCCGCCTAACACACCCACGGCCACGCGCACACCCCTACTACCCTTTGGCAAAGCAACTCCCATTCTCTGGCCTCATCAGCCATATGCTTCTTGCTTCAGCTCAGCGCCCCTCGACTCGCTCGCGCTACACTCACTTCTCTCTCATGCCAGCTCACGGCAGCCTTTCCCAGAGCTCTCGCAGGGGCTGCCCTTACCTGCCTAGTCCACGCAGCTCCGTCCGTCCGTCCGTCCGTCCTTCCTTCCGCCTTGCTTGGGCTGGGGGCTCTCCTCCTCCTCCCTGCCGTGCGCTGCGCTCCTTCAGGCACGCTTCCCTAAGCAGGACCACGCAGTGCACAATGTCAGCTCCCTCTCCATCTCTCTCTCTCTCTCTCTGAAGCAAGTTCACACAATGTCAGAGGTTGAAGACTATTTGCTACACGAGTTAGGCAATGAGATTTTCCCCACGAGCAGGGGTCTGTGGTGGGGGCATCATGAGGCTTACAGGCCGCCCCCGCCACGCCTCTGCACGCCAGCCTCAGCATCGCAGCTGCTGCAGCCTTCCACCTGCGCCCACAGCCCTGCTGCTCCTTTCTGCTGCCTTGCTTTGGCACGCCAGCCTTTCCCGGGACTCTGGCCTTGGCCTGAGCGCGCCCGGCAGCCAGCCGCCCCTCCTGCCTGCCGCTCGCTCGCCTCTCCCGGGCCAAAAACAGCAAAGAGGGCAAGGAGGCTGCGGGCTCAGCACAAGGCCACGCGAAGGAGCCAAGCCAGAGCTGCCCGTGCGGGGCAAGCCTACGTGCGGCCGCGGCCACGCAGCCGGCAAAAACAAGGTGCGCGGGGCACCCTTGCTGGGGGGCCTGCCCCGCGGGCAAAAAGGTGTGAGGGTGGGTATCGAACCCCAGGCCCGCGGCACCAGAGGCACTGGCATCCCTGTGTGTCCGCATCCCAGGCCCGGCCACGCCCACGCACACCGCCCCCTATAGCCCTCGCGCCGCCCTGCGCCCCAACACCACCGCTCCCACACACCCCCTAAGCGCCCCAACAACCCACCACGACGACACCACCACCACCGCAACACACCGACACGCAGCGCCTTGACCGCCCCTCTGCTCACAACAGACAACAACTCCGCACCCGCCCGCGCCAAACGCAACACCCTCCTCCTCCCTCCTCCTCCTCCTCCAGCTCCCCCGCCATGCACAGCGCCTCCAGCCCCGCAACAACCCCACCTTCACCACGCCTACAGCTGCACGCGCCCAGGAACAACCACGCCTCTCGCCTTCCTCCACGCTTCCGCAACGCTGCTTCGCCTCCTCGCAACTACGCCTCTGCTCACAGAGCCCGAGGCCTCCTCATGCTGCCCGACACCTTCTCGGGGCCTCGCCCTGCCACCACCAGTGCCCAGCTGGCCCCTCACCAACCACGACAGGGGCTACCACGCAAACGACACCATGGCGCCACCAATTCACAACTCACGCGCACGAGGGGGCCCGCGCCACTCGCGGCACCCCGGCTGCCCTCTTACGCCTTTCCGGCGTTCACCTACAACCTCAGCTCAACAACGGCCGCCTAACACACCCACGGCCACGCGCACACCCCTACTACCCTTTGGCAAAGCAACTCCCACTCCCTGGCCTCATCAGCCATATGCTTCTTGCTTCAGCTCAGCGCCCCTCGACTCGCTCGCGCTACACTCACTTCTCTCTCATGCCAGCTCACGGCAGCCTTTCCCAGAGCTCTCGCAGGGGCTGCCCTTACCTGCCTAGTCCACGCAGCTCCGTCCGTCCGTCCGTCCGTCCTTCCTTCCGCCTTGCTCGGGCTGGGGGCTCTCCTCCTCCTCCCTGCCGTGCGCTGCGCTCCTTCAGGCACGCTTCCCTAAGCAGGACCACGCAGTGCACAATGTCAGCTCCCTCTCCATCTCTCTCTCTCTCTCTCTCTCTGAAGCAAGTTCACACAATGTCAGAGGTTGAAGACTATTTGCTACACGAGTTAGGCAATGAGATTTTCCCCACGAGCAGGGGTCTGTGGTGGGGGCATCGTGAGGCTTACAGGCCGCCCCCGCCACGCCTCTGCACGCCAGCCTCAGCATCGCAGCTGCTGCAGCCTTCCACCTGCGCCCACAGCCCTGCTGCTCCTTTCTGCTGCCTTGCTTTGGCACGCCAGCCTTTCCCGGGACTCTGGCCTTGGCCTGAGCGCGCCCGGCAGCCAGCCGCCCCTCCTGCCTGCCGCTCGCTCGCCTCTCCCGGGCCAAAAACAGCAAAGAGGGCAAGGAGGCTGCGGGCTCAGCACAAGGCCACGCGAAGGAGCCAAGCCAAAGCTGCCCGTGCGGGGCAAGCCCGCGTGCGGCCGCGGCCACGCAGCCGGCAAAAACAAGGTGCGCGGGGCACCCTTGCTGGGGGGCCTGCCCCGCGGGCAAAAAGGTGTGAGGGTGGGTATCGAACCCCAGGCCCGCGGCACCAGAGGCACTGGCATCCCTGTGTGTCCGCATCCCAGGCCCGGCCACGCCCACGCACACCGCCCCCTATAGCCCTCGCGCCGCCCTGCGCCCCAACACCACCGCTCCCACACACCCCCTAAGCGCCCCAACAACCCACCACGACGACACCACCACCACCGCAACACACCGACACGCAGCGCCTTGACCGCCCCTCTGCTCACAACACACAACTCCGCACCCGCCCGCGCCAAACGCAACACCCTCTGCACCCTCCTCCTCCTCCTCCTCCAGCTCCCCCGCCATGCACAGCGCCTCCAGCCCCGCAACAACCCCACCTTCACCACGCCTACAGCTGCACGCGCCCAGGAACAACCACGCCTCTCGCCTTCCTCCACGCTTCCGCAACGCTGCTCCGCCTCCTCGCAACTACGCCTCTGCTCACAGAGCCCGAGGCCTCCTCATGCTGCCCGACACCTTCTCGGGGCCTCGCCCTGCCACCACCAGTGCCCAGCTGGCCCCTCACCAACCACGACAGGGGCTACCACGCAAACGACACCATGGCGCCACCAATTCACAACTCACGCGCACGAGGGGGCCCGCGCCACTCGCGGCACCCCGGCTGCCCTCTTACGCCTTTCCGGCGTTCACCTACAACCTCAGCTCAACAACGGCCGCCTAACACACCCACGGCCACGCGCACACCCCTACTACCCTTTGGCAAAGCAACTCCCATTCCCTGGCCTCATCAGCCATATGCTTCTTGCTTCAGCTCAGCGCCCCTCGACTCGCTCGCGCTACACTCACTTCTCTCTCATGCCAGCTCACGGCAGCCTTTCCCAGAGCTCTCGCAGGGGCTGCCCTTACCTGCCTAGTCCACGCAGCTCCGTCCGTCCGTCCGTCCGTCCTTCCTTCCGCCTTGCTCGGGCTGGGGGCTCTCCTCCTCCCCCCTGCCGTGAGCTGCGCTCCTTCAGGCACGCTTCCCTAAGCAGGACCACGCAGTGCACAATGTCAGCTCCCTCTCCATCTCTCTCTCTCTCTCTCTGAAGCAAGTTCACACAATGTCAGAGGTTGAAGACTATTTGCTACACGAGTTAGGCAATGAGATTTTCCCCACGAGCAGGGGTCTGTGGTGGGGCATCGTGAGGCTTACAGGCCGCCCCCGCCACGCCTCTGCACGCCAGCCTCAGCATCGCAGCTGCTGCAGCCTTCCACCTGCGCCCACAGCCCTGCTGCTCCTTTCTGCTGCCTTGCTTTGGCACGCCAGCCTTTCCCGGGACTCTGGCCTTGGCCTGAGCGCGCCCGGCAGCCAGCCGCCCCTCCTGCCTGCCGCTCGCTCGCCTCTCCCGGGCCAAAAACAGCAAAGAGGGCAAGGAGGCTGCGGGCTCAGCACAAGGCCACGCGAAGGAGCCAAGCCAGAGCTGCCCGTGCGGGGCAAGCCCGCGTGCGGCCGCGGCCACGCAGCCGGCAAAAACAAGGTGCGCGGGGCACCCTTGCTGGGGGGCCTGCCCCGCGGGCAAAAAGGTGTGAGGGTGGGTATCGAACCCCAGGCCCGCGGCACCAGAGGCACTGGCATCCCTGTGTGTCCGCATCCCAGGCCCGGCCACGCCCACGCACACCGCCCCCTATAGCCCTCGCGCCGCCCTGCGCCCCAACACCACCGCTCCCACACACCCCCTAAGCGCCCCAACAACCCACCACGACGACACCACCACCACCGCAACACACCGACACGCAGCGCCTTGCCCGCCCCTCTGCTCACAACACACAACTCCGCACCCGCCCGCGCCAAACGCAACACCCTCTGCACCCTCCTCCTCCTCCTCCTCCAGCTCCCCCGCCATGCACAGCGCCTCCAGCCCCGCAACAACCCCACCTTCACCACGCCTACAGCTGCACGCGCCCAGGAACAACCACGCCTCTCGCCTTCCTCCACGCTTCCGCAACGCTGCTCCGCCTCCTCGCAACTACGCCTCTGCTCACAGAGCCCGAGGCCTCCTCATGCTGCCCGACACCTTCTCGGGGCCTCGCCCTGCCACCACCAGTGCCCAGCTGGCCCCTCACCAACCACGACAGGGGCTACCACGCAAACGACACCATGGCGCCACCAATTCACAACTCACGCGCACGAGGGGGCCCGCGCCACTCGCGGCACCCCGGCTGCCCTCTTACGCCTTTCCGGCGTTCACCTACAACCTCAGCTCAACAACGGCCGCCTAACACACCCACGGCCACGCGCACACCCCTACTACCCTTTGGCAAAGCAACTCCCATTCCCTGGCCTCATCAGCCATATGCTTCTTGCTTCAGCTCAGCGCCCCTCGACTCGCTCGCGCTACACTCACTTCTCTCTCATGCCAGCTCACGGCAGCCTTTCCCAGAGCTCTCGCAGGGGCTGCCCTTACCTGCCTAGTCCACGCAGCTCCGTCCGTCCGTCCGTCCGTCCTTCCTTCCGCCTTGCTCGGGCTGGGGGCTCTCCTCCTCCCCCCTGCCGTGAGCTGCGCTCCTTCAGGCACGCTTCCCTAAGCAGGACCACGCAGTGCACAATGTCAGCTCCCTCTCCATCTCTCTCTCTCTCTCTCTGAAGCAAGTTCACACAATGTCAGAGGTTGAAGACTATTTGCTACACGAGTTAGGCAATGAGATTTTCCCCACGAGCAGGGGTCTGTGGTGGGGGCATCGTGAGGCTTACAGGCCGCCCCCACCACGCCTCTGCACGCCAGCCTCAGCATCGCAGCTGCTGCAGCCTTCCACCTGCGCCCACAGCCCTGCTGCTCCTTTCTGCTGCCTTGCTTTGGCACGCCAGCCTTTCCCGGGACTCTGGCCTTGGCCTGAGCGCGCCCGGCAGCCAGCCGCCCCTCCTGCCTGCCGCTCGCTCGCCTCTCCCGGGCCAAAAACAGCAAAGAGGGCAAGGAGGCTGCGGGCTCAGCACAAGGCCACGCGAAGGAGCCAAGCCAGAGCTGCCCGTGCGGGGCAAGCCCACGTGCGGCCGCGGCCACGCAGCCGGCAAAAACAAGGTGCGCGGGGCACCCTTGCTGGGGGGCCTGCCCCGCGGGCAAAAAGGTGTGAGGGTGGGTATCGAACCCCAGGCCCGCGGCACCAGAGGCACTGGCATCCCTGTGTGTCCGCATCCCAGGCCCGGCCACGCCCACGCACACCGCCCCCTATAGCCCTCGCGCCGCCCTGCGCCCCAACACCACCGCTCCCACACACCCCCTAAGCGCCCCAACAACCCACCACGACGACACCACCACCACCGCAACACACCGACACGCAGCGCCTTGCCCGCCCCTCTGCTCACAACACACAACAACTCCGCACCTGCCCGCGCCAAACGCAACACCCTCTGCACCCTCCTCCTCCTCCTCCAGCTCCCCCGCCATGCACAGCGCCTCCAGACCCGCAACAACCCCACCTTCACCACGCCTACAGCTGCACGCGCCCAGGAACAACCACGCCTCTCGCCTTCCTCCACGCTTCCGCAACGCTGCTTCGCCTCCTCGCAACTACGCCTCTGCTCACAGAGCCCGAGGCCTCCTCATGCTGCCCGACACCTTCTCGGGGCCTCGCCCTGCCACCACCAGTGCCCAGCTGGCCCCTCACCAACCACGACAGGGGCTACCACGCAAACGACACCATGGCGCCAGCAATTCACAACTCACGCGCGGGGGGGGGCCCGCGCCACTCGCGGCACCCCGGCTGCCCTCTTACGCCTTTCCGGCGTTCACCTACAACCTCAGCTCAACAACGGCCGCCTAACACACCCACGGCCACGCGCACACCCCTACTACCCTTTGGCAAAGCAACTCCCACTCCCTGGCCTCATCAGCCATATGCTTCTTGCTTCAGCTCAGCGCCCCTCGACTCGCTCGCGCTACACTCACTTCTCTCTCATGCCAGCTCACGGCAGCCTTTCCCAGAGCTCTCGCAGGGGCTGCCCTTACCTGCCTAGTCCACGCAGCTCCGTCCGTCCGTCTGTCCGTCCTTCCTTCCGCCTTGCTCGGGCTGGGGGCTCTCCTCCTCCCCCCTGCCGTGAGCTGCGCTCCTTCAGGCACGCTTCCCTAAGCAGGACCACGCAGTGCACAATGTCAGCTCCCTCTCCATCTCTCTCTCTCTCTCTCTGAAGCAAGTTCACACAATGTCAGAGGTTGAAGACTATTTGCTACACGAGTTAGGCAATGAGATTTTCCCCACGAGCAGGGGTCTGTGGTGGGGGCATCGTGAGGCTTACAGGCCGCCCCCGCCACGCCTCTGCACGCCAGCCTCAGCATCGCAGCTGCTGCAGCCTTCCACCTGCGCCCACAGCCCTGCTGCTCCTTTCTGCTGCCTTGCTTTGGCACGCCAGCCTTTCCCGGGACTCTGGCCTTGGCCTGAGCGCGCCCGGCAGCCAGCCGCCCCTCCTGCCTGCCGCTCGCTCGCCTCTCCCGGGCCAAAAACAGCAAAGAGGGCAAGGAGGCTGCGGGCTCAGCACAAGGCCATGCGAAGGAGCCAAGCCAGAGCTGCCCGTGCGGGGCAAGCCCACGTGCGGCCGCGGCCACGCAGCCGGCAAAAACAAGGTGCGCGGGGCACCCTTGCTGGGGGGCCTGCCCCGCGGGCAAAAAGGTGTGAGGGTGGGTATCGAACCCCAGGCCCGCGGCACCAGAGGCACTGGCATCCCTGTGTGTCCGCATCCCAGGCCCGGCCACGCCCACGCACACCGCCCCCTATAGCCCTCGCGCCGCCCTGCGCCCCAACACCACCGCTCCCACACACCCCCTAAGCGCCCCAACAACCCACCACGACGACACCACCACCACTGCAACACACCGACACGCAGCGCCTTGACCGCCCCTCTGCTCACAACACACAACAACTCCGCACCCGCCCGCGCCAAACGCAACACCCTCTGCACCCTCCTCCTCCTCCTCCTCCAGCTCCCCCGCCATGCACAGCGCCTCCAGCCCCGCAACAACCCCACCTTCACCACGCCTACAGCTGCACGCGCCCAGGAACAACCACGCCTCTCGCCTTCCTCCACGCTTCCGCAACGCTGCTTCGCCTCCTCGCAACTACGCCTCTGCTCACAGAGCCCGAGGCCTCCTCATGCTGCCCGACACCTTCTCGGGGCCTCGCCCTGCCACCACCAGTGCCCAGCTGGCCCCTCACCAACCACGACAGGGGCTACCACGCAAACGACACCATGGCGCCACCAATTCACAACTCACGCGCACGAGGGGGCCCGTGCCACTCGCGGCACCCCGGCTGCCCTCTTACGCCTTTCCGGCGTTCACCTACAACCTCAGCTCAACAACGGCCGCCTAACACACCCACGGCCACGCGCACACCCCTACTACCCTTTGGCAAAGCAACTCCCACTCCCTGGCCTCATCAGCCATATGCTTCTTGCTTCAGCTCAGCGCCCCTCGACTCGCTCGCGCTACACTCACTTCTCTCTCATGCCAGCTCACGGCAGCCTTTCCCAGAGCTCTCGCAGGGGCTGCCCTTACCTGCCTAGTCCACGCAGCTCCGTCCGTCCGTCCTTCCTTCCGCCTTGCTCGGGCTGGGGGCTCTCCTCCTCCCCCCTGCCGTGAGCTGCGCTCCTTCAGGCACGCTTCCCTAAGCAGGACCACGCAGTGCACAATGTCAGCTCCCTCTCCATCTCTCTCTCTCTCTCTCTGAAGCAAGTTCACACAATGTCAGAGGTTGAAGACTATTTGCTACACGAGTTAGGCAATGAGATTTTCCCCACGAGCAGGGGTCTGTGGTGGGGGCATCGTGAGGCTTACAGGCCGCCCCCGCCACGCCTCTGCACGCCAGCCTCAGCATCGCAGCTGCTGCAGCCTTCCACCTGCGCCCACAGCCCTGCTGCTCCTTTCTGCTGCCTTGCTTTGGCACGCCAGCCTTTCCCGGGACTCTGGCCTTGGCCTGAGCGCGCCCGGCAGCCAGCCGCCCCTCCTGCCTGCCGCTCGCTCGCCTCTCCCGGGCCAAAAACAGCAAAGAGGGCAAGGAGGCTGCGGGCTCAGCACAAGGCCACGCGAAGGAGCCAAGCCAGAGCTGCCCGTGCGGGGCAAGCCCACGTGCGGCCGCGGCCACGCAGCCGGCAAAAACAAGGTGCGCGGGGCACCCTTGCTGGGGGGCCTGCCCCGCGGGCAAAAAGGTGTGAGGGTGGGTATCGAACCCCAGGCCCGCGGCACCAGAGGCACTGGCATCCCTGTGTGTCCGCATCCCAGGCCCGGCCACGCCCACGCACACCGCCCCCTATAGCCCTCGCGCCGCCCTGCGCCCCAACACCACCGCTCCCACACACCCCCTAAGCGCCCCAACAACCCACCACGACGACACCACCACCACCGCAACACACCGACACGCAGCGCCTTGCCCACCCCTCTGCTCACAACACACAACAACTCCGCACCTGCCCGCGCCAAACGCAACACCCTCTGCACCCTCCTCCTCCTCCTCCAGCTCCCCCGCCATGCACAGCGCCTCCAGCCCCGCAACAACCCCACCTTCACCACGCCTACAGCTGCACGCGCCCAGGAACAACCACGCCTCTCGCCTTCCTCCACGCTTCCGCAACGCTGCTTCGCCTCCTCGCAACTACGCCTCTGCTCACAGAGCCCGAGGCCTCCTCATGCTGCCCGACACCTTCTCGGGGCCTCGCCCTGCCACCACCAGTGCCCAGCTGGCCCCTCACCAACCACGACAGGGGCTACCACGCAAACGACACCATGGCGCCAGCAATTCACAACTCACGCGCACGAGGGGGCCCGCGCCACTCGCGGCACCCCGGCTGCCCTCTTACGCCTTTCCGGCGTTCACCTACAACCTCAGCTCAACAACGGCCGCCTAACACACCCACGGCCACGCGCACACCCCTACTACCCTTTGGCAAAGCAACTCCCATTCTCTGGCCTCATCAGCCATATGCTTCTTGCTTCAGCTCAGCGCCCCTCGACTCGCTCGCGCTACACTCACTTCTCTCTCATGCCAGCTCACGGCAGCCTTTCCCAGAGCTCTCGCAGGGGCTGCCCTTACCTGCCTAGTCCACGCAGCTCCGTCCGTCCGTCCGTCCGTCCTTCCTTCCGCCTTGCTCGGGCTGGGGGCTCTCCTCCTCCCCCCTGCCGTGAGCTGCGCTCCTTCAGGCACGCTTCCCTAAGCAGGACCACGCAGTGCACAATGTCAGCTCCCTCTCCATCTCTCTCTCTCTCTCTCTGAAGCAAGTTCACACAATGTCAGAGGTTGAAGACTATTTGCTACACGAGTTAGGCAATGAGATTTTCCCCACGAGCAGGGGTCTGTGGTGGGGCATCGTGAGGCTTACAGGCCGCCCCCACCACGCCTCTGCACGCCAGCCTCAGCATCGCAGCTGCTGCAGCCTTCCACCTGCGCCCACAGCCCTGCTGCTCCTTTCTGCTGCCTTGCTTTGGCACGCCAGCCTTTCCCGGGACTCTGGCCTTGGCCTGAGCGCGCCCGGCAGCCAGCCGCCCCTCCTGCCTGCCGCTCGCTCGCCTCTCCCGGGCCAAAAACAGCAAAGAGGGCAAGGAGGCTGCGGGCTCAGCACAAGGCCACGCGAAGGAGCCAAGCCAGAGCTGCCCGTGCGGGGCAAGCCCGCGTGCGGCCGCGGCCACGCAGCCGGCAAAAACAAGGTGCGCGGGGCACCCTTGCTGGGGGGCCTGCCCCGCGGGCAAAAAGGTGTGAGGGTGGGTATCGAACCCCAGGCCCGCGGCACCAGAGGCACTGGCATCCCTGTGTGTCCGCATCCCAGGCCCGGCCACGCCCACGCACACCGCCCCCTATAGCCCTCGCGCCGCCCTGCGCCCCAACACCACCGCTCCCACACACCCCCTAAGCGCCCCAACAACCCACCACGACGACACCACCACCACCGCAACACACCGACACGCAGCGCCTTGCCCGCCCCTCTGCTCACAACACACAACAACTCCGCACCCGCCCGCGCCAAACGCAACACCCTCTGCACCCTCCTCCTCCTCCTCCAGCTCCCCCGCCATGCACAGCGCCTCCAGCCCCGCAACAACCCCACCTTCACCACGCCTACAGCTGCACGCGCCCAGGAACAACCACGCCTCTCGCCTTCCTCCACGCTTCCGCAACGCTGCTTCGCCTCCTCGCAACTACGCCTCTGCTCACAGAGCCCGAGGCCTCCTCATGCTGCCCGACACCTTCTCGGGGCCTCGCCCTGCCACCACCAGTGCCCAGCTGGCCCCTCACCAACCACGACAGGGGCTACCACGCAAACGACACCATGGCGCCAGCAATTCACAACTCACGCGCGGGGGGGGGCCCGCGCCACTCGCGGCACCCCGGCTGCCCTCTTACGCCTTTCCGGCGTTCACCTACAACCTCAGCTCAACAACGGCCGCCTAACACACCCACGGCCACGCGCACACCCCTACTACCCTTTGGCAAAGCAACTCCCACTCCCTGGCCTCATCAGCCATATGCTTCTTGCTTCAGCTCAGCGCCCCTCGACTCGCTCGCGCTACACTCACTTCTCTCTCATGCCAGCTCACGGCAGCCTTTCCCAGAGCTCTCGCAGGGGCTGCCCTTACCTGCCTAGTCCACGCAGCTCCGTCCGTCCGTCTGTCCGTCCTTCCTTCCGCCTTGCTCGGGCTGGGGGCTCTCCTCCTCCCCCCTGCCGTGAGCTGCGCTCCTTCAGGCACGCTTCCCTAAGCAGGACCACGCAGTGCACAATGTCAGCTCCCTCTCCATCTCTCTCTCTCTCTCTCTGAAGCAAGTTCACACAATGTCAGAGGTTGAAGACTATTTGCTACACGAGTTAGGCAATGAGATTTTCCCCACGAGCAGGGGTCTGTGGTGGGGGCATCGTGAGGCTTACAGGCCGCCCCCGCCACGCCTCTGCACGCCAGCCTCAGCATCGCAGCTGCTGCAGCCTTCCACCTGCGCCCACAGCCCTGCTGCTCCTTTCTGCTGCCTTGCTTTGGCACGCCAGCCTTTCCCGGGACTCTGGCCTTGGCCTGAGCGCGCCCGGCAGCCAGCCGCCCCTCCTGCCTGCCGCTCGCTCGCCTCTCCCGGGCCAAAAACAGCAAAGAGGGCAAGGAGGCTGCGGGCTCAGCACAAGGCCACGCGAAGGAGCCAAGCCAGAGCTGCCCGTGCGGGGCAAGCCCACGTGCGGCCGCGGCCACGCAGCCGGCAAAAACAAGGTGCGCGGGGCACCCTTGCTGGGGGGCCTGCCCCGCGGGCAAAAAGGTGTGAGGGTGGGTATCGAACCCCAGGCCCGCGGCACCAGAGGCACTGGCATCCCTGTGTGTCCGCATCCCAGGCCCGGCCACGCCCACGCACACCGCCCCCTATAGCCCTCGCGCCGCCCTGCGCCCCAACACCACCGCTCCCACACACCCCCTAAGCGCCCCAACAACCCACCACGACGACACCACCACCACCGCAACACACCGACACGCAGCGCCTTGACCGCCCCTCTGCTCACAACACACAACAACTCCGCACCCGCCCGCGCCAAACGCAACACCCTCTGCACCCTCCTCCTCCTCCTCCTCCAGCTCCCCCGCCATGCACAGCGCCTCCAGCCCCGCAACAACCCCACCTTCACCACGCCTACAGCTGCACGCGCCCAGGAACAACCACGCCTCTCGCCTTCCTCCACGCTTCCGCAACGCTGCTCCGCCTCCTCGCAACTACGCCTCTGCTCACAGAGCCCGAGGCCTCCTCATGCTGCCCGACACCTTCTCGGGGCCTCGCCCTGCCACCACCAGTGCCCAGCTGGCCCCTCACCAACCACGACAGGGGCTACCACGCAAACGACACCATGGCGCCAGCAATTCACAACTCACGCGCGGGGGGGGGCCCGCGCCACTCGCGGCACCCCGGCTGCCCTCTTACGCCTTTCCGGCGTTCACCTACAACCTCAGCTCAACAACGGCCGCCTAACACACCCACAGCCACGCGCACACCCCTACTACCCTTTGGCAAAGCAACTCCCACTCCCTGGCCTCATCAGCCATATGCTTCTTGCTTCAGCTCAGCGCCCCTCGACTCGCTCGCGCTACACTCACTTCTCTCTCATGCCAGCTCACGGCAGCCTTTCCCAGAGCTCTCGCAGGGGCTGCCCTTACCTGCCTAGTCCACGCAGCTCCGTCCGTCCGTCCGTCCGTCCTTCCTTCCGCCTTGCTCGGGCTGGGGGCTCTCCTCCTCCCCCCTGCCGTGAGCTGCGCTCCTTCAGGCACGCTTCCCTAAGCAGGACCACGCAGTGCACAATGTCAGCTCCCTCTCCATCTCTCTCTCTCTCTCTCTGAAGCAAGTTCACACAATGTCAGAGGTTGAAGACTATTTGCTACACGAGTTAGGCAATGAGATTTTCCCCACGAGCAGGGGTCTGTGGTGGGGCATCGTGAGGCTTACAGGCCGCCCCCACCACGCCTCTGCACGCCAGCCTCAGCATCGCAGCTGCTGCAGCCTTCCACCTGCGCCCACAGCCCTGCTGCTCCTTTCTGCTGCCTTGCTTTGGCACGCCAGCCTTTCCCGGGACTCTGGCCTTGGCCTGAGCGCGCCCGGCAGCCAGCCGCCCCTCCTGCCTGCCGCTCGCTCGCCTCTCCCGGGCCAAAAACAGCAAAGAGGGCAAGGAGGCTGCGGGCTCAGCACAAGGCCACGCGAAGGAGCCAAGCCAGAGCTGCCCGTGCGGGGCAAGCCCACGTGCGGCCGCGGCCACGCAGCCGGCAAAAACAAGGTGCGTGGGGCACCCTTGCTGGGGGGCCTGCCCCGCGGGCAAAAAGGTGTGAGGGTGGGTATCGAACCCCAGGCCCGCGGCACCAGAGGCACTGGCATCCCTGTGTGTCCGCATCCCAGGCCCGGCCACGCCCACGCACACCGCCCCCTATAGCCCTCGCGCCGCCCTGCGCCCCAACACCACCGCTCCCACACACCCCCTAAGCGCCCCAACAACCCACCACGACGACACCACCACCACCGCAACACACCGACACGCAGCGCCTTGACCGCCCCTCTGCTCACAACACACAACAACTCCGCACCTGCCCGCGCCAAACGCAACACCCTCTGCACCCTCCTCCTCCTCCTCCAGCTCCCCCGCCATGCACAGCGCCTCCAGACCCGCAACAACCCCACCTTCACCACGCCTACAGCTGCACGCGCCCAGGAACAACCACGCCTCTCGCCTTCCTCCACGCTTCCGCAACGCTGCTTCGCCTCCTCGCAACTACGCCTCTGCTCACAGAGCCCGAGGCCTCCTCATGCTGCCCGACACCTTCTCGGGGCCTCGCCCTGCCACCACCAGTGCCCAGCTGGCCCCTCACCAACCACGACAGGGGCTACCACGCAAACGACACCATGGCGCCAGCAATTCACAACTCACGCGCACGAGGGGGCCCGCGCCACTCGCGGCACCCCGGCTGCCCTCTTACGCCTTTCCGGCGTTCACCTACAACCTCAGCTCAACAACGGCCGCCTAACACACCCACGGCCACGCGCACACCCCTACTACCCTTTGGCAAAGCAACTCCCATTCTCTGGCCTCATCAGCCATATGCTTCTTGCTTCAGCTCAGCGCCCCTCGACTCGCTCGCGCTACACTCACTTCTCTCTCATGCCAGCTCACGGCAGCCTTTCCCAGAGCTCTCGCAGGGGCTGCCCTTACCTGCCTAGTCCACGCAGCTCCGTCCGTCCGTCCGTCCGTCCGTCCTTCCGCCTTGCTCGGGCTGGGGGCTCTCCTCCTCCCCCCTGCCGTGAGCTGCGCTCCTTCAGGCACGCTTCCCTAAGCAGGACCACGCAGTGCACAATGTCAGCTCCCTCTCCATCTCTCTCTCTCTCTCTCTGAAGCAAGTTCACACAATGTCAGAGGTTGAAGACTATTTGCTACACGAGTTAGGCAATGAGATTTTCCCCACGAGCAGGGGTCTGTGGTGGGGGCATCGTGAGGCTTACAGGCCGCCCCCGCCACGCCTCTGCACGCCAGCCTCAGCATCGCAGCTGCTGCAGCCTTCCACCTGCGCCCACAGCCCTGCTGCTCCTTTCTGCTGCCTTGCTTTGGCACGCCAGCCTTTCCCGGGACTCTGGCCTTGGCCTGAGCGCGCCCGGCAGCCAGCCGCCCCTCCTGCCTGCCGCTCGCTCGCCTCTCCCGGGCCAAAAACAGCAAAGAGGGCAAGGAGGCTGCGGGCTCAGCACAAGGCCACGCGAAGGAGCCAAGCCAGAGCTGCCCGTGCGGGGCAAGCCCGCGTGCGGCCGCGGCCACGCAGCCGGCAAAAACAAGGTGCGCGGGGCACCCTTGCTGGGGGGCCTGCCCCGCGGGCAAAAAGGTGTGAGGGTGGGTATCGAACCCCAGGCCCGCGGCACCAGAGGCACTGGCATCCCTGTGTGTCCGCATCCCAGGCCCGGCCACGCCCACGCACACCGCCCCCTATAGCCCTCGCGCCGCCCTGCGCCCCAACACCACCGCTCCCACACACCCCCTAAGCGCCCCAACAACCCACCACGACGACAGCACCACCACCGCAACACACCGACACGCAGCGCCTTGACCGCCCCTCTGCTCACAACACACAACAACTCCGCACCCGCCCGCGCCAAACGCAACACCCTCTGCACCCTCCTCCTCCTCCTCCTCCTCCTCCAGCTCCCCCGCCATGCACAGCGCCTCCAGCCCCGCAACAACCCCACCTTCACCACGCCTACAGCTGCACGCGCCCAGGAACAACCACGCCTCTCGCCTTCCTCCACGCTTCCGCAACGCTGCTTCGCCTCCTCGCAACTACGCCTCTGCTCACAGAGCCCGAGGCCTCCTCATGCTGCCCGACACCTTCTCGGGGCCTCGCCCTGCCACCACCAGTGCCCAGCTGGCCCCTCACCAACCACGACAGGGGCTACCACGCAAACGACACCATGGCGCCACCAATTCACAACTCACGCGCACGAGGGGGCCCGCGCCACTCGCGGCACCCCGGCTGCCCTCTTACGCCTTTCCGGCGTTCACCTACAACCTCAGCTCAACAACGGCCGCCTAACACACCCACGGCCACGCGCACACCCCTACTACCCTTTGGCAAAGCAACTCCCATTCTCTGGCCTCATCAGCCATATGCTTCTTGCTTCAGCTCAGCGCCCCTCGACTCGCTTGCGCTACACTCACTTCTCTCTCATGCCAGCTCACGGCAGCCTTTCCCAGAGCTCTCGCAGGGGCTGCCCTTACCTGCCTAGTCCACGCAGCTCCGTCCGTCCGTCTGTCCGTCCTTCCTTCCGCCTTGCTCGGGCTGGGGGCTCTCCTCCTCCCCCCTGCCGTGAGCTGCGCTCCTTCAGGCACGCTTCCCTAAGCAGGACCACGCAGTGCACAATGTCAGCTCCCTCTCCATCTCTCTCTCTCTCTCTCTGAAGCAAGTTCACACAATGTCAGAGGTTGAAGACTATTTGCTACACGAGTTAGGCAATGAGATTTTCCCCACGAGCAGGGGTCTGTGGTGGGGGCATCGTGAGGCTTACAGGCCGCCCCCGCCACGCCTCTGCACGCCAGCCTCAGCATCGCAGCTGCTGCAGCCTTCCACCTGCGCCCACAGCCCTGCTGCTCCTTTCTGCTGCCTTGCTTTGGCACGCCAGCCTTTCCCGGGACTCTGGCCTTGGCCTGAGCGCGCCCGGCAGCCAGCCGCCCCTCCTGCCTGCCGCTCGCTCGCCTCTCCCGGGCCAAAAACAGCAAAGAGGGCAAGGAGGCTGCGGGCTCAGCACAAGGCCACGCGAAGGAGCCAAGCCAGAGCTGCCCGTGCGGGGCAAGCCCGCGTGCGGCCGCGGCCACGCAGCCGGCAAAAACAAGGTGCGCGGGGCACCCTTGCTGGGGGGCCTGCCCCGCGGGCAAAAAGGTGTGAGGGTGGGTATCGAACCCCAGGCCCGCGGCACCAGAGGCACTGGCATCCCTGTGTGTCCGCATCCCAGGCCCGGCCACGCCCACGCACACCGCCCCCTATAGCCCTCGCGCTGCCCTGCGCCCCAACACCACCGCTCCCACACACCCCCTAAGCGCCCCAACAACCCACCACGACGACACCACCACCACCGCAACACACCGACACGCAGCGCCTTGACCGCCCCTCTGCTCACAACACACAACAACTCCGCACCCGCCCGCGCCAAACGCAACACCCTCTGCACCCTCCTCCTCCTCCTCCTCCTCCTCCTCCAGCTCCCCCGCCATGCACAGCGCCTCCAGCCCCGCAACAACCCCACCTTCACCACGCCTACAGCTGCACGCGCCCAGGAACAACCACGCCTCTCGCCTTCCTCCACGCTTCCGCAACGCTGCTTCGCCTCCTCGCAACTACGCCTCTGCTCACAGAGCCCGAGGCCTCCTCATGCTGCCCGACACCTTCTCGGGGCCTCGCCCTGCCACCACCAGTGCCCAGCTGGCCCCTCACCAACCACGACAGGGGCTACCACGCAAACGACACCATGGCGCCAGCAATTCACAACTCACGCGCACGAGGGGGCCCGCGCCACTCGCGGCACCCCGGCTGCCCTCTTACGCCTTTCCGGCGTTCACCTACAACCTCAGCTCAACAACGGCCGCCTAACACACCCACGGCCACGCGCACACCCCTACTACCCTTTGGCAAAGCAACTCCCACTCCCTGGCCTCATCAGCCATATGCTTCTTGCTTCAGCTCAGCGCCCCTCGACTCGCTCGCGCTACACTCACTTCTCTCTCATGCCAGCTCACGGCAGCCTTTCCCAGAGCTCTCGCAGGGGCTGCCCTTACCTGCCTAGTCCACGCAGCTCCGTCCGTCCGTCTGTCCGTCCTTCCTTCCGCCTTGCTCGGGCTGGGGGCTCTCCTCCTCCCCCCTGCCGTGAGCTGCGCTCCTTCAGGCACGCTTCCCTAAGCAGGACCACGCAGTGCACAATGTCAGCTCCCTCTCCATCTCTCTCTCTCTCTCTCTGAAGCAAGTTCACACAATGTCAGAGGTTGAAGACTATTTGCTACACGAGTTAGGCAATGAGATTTTCCCCACGAGCAGGGGTCTGTGGTGGGGGCATCGTGAGGCTTACAGGCCGCCCCCGCCACGCCTCTGCACGCCAGCCTCAGCATCGCAGCTGCTGCAGCCTTCCACCTGCGCCCACAGCCCTGCTGCTCCTTTCTGCTGCCTTGCTTTGGCACGCCAGCCTTTCCCGGGACTCTGGCCTTGGCCTGAGCGCGCCCGGCAGCCAGCCGCCCCTCCTGCCTGCCGCTCGCTCGCCTCTCCCGGGCCAAAAACAGCAAAGAGGGCAAGGAGGCTGCGGGCTCAGCACAAGGCCACGCGAAGGAGCCAAGCCAGAGCTGCCCGTGCGGGGCAAGCCCACGTGCGGCCGCGGCCACGCAGCCGGCAAAAACAAGGTGCGCGGGGCACCCTTGCTGGGGGGCCTGCCCCGCGGGCAAAAAGGTGTGAGGGTGGGTATCGAACCCCAGGCCCGCGGCACCAGAGGCACTGGCATCCCTGTGTGTCCGCATCCCAGGCCCGGCCACGCCCACGCACACCGCTCCCTATAGCCCTCGCGCCGCCCTGCGCCCCAACACCACCGCTCCCACACACCCCCTAAGCGCCCCAACAACCCACCACGACGACACCACCACCACCGCAACACACCGACACGCAGCGCCTTGCACGCCCCTCTGCTCACAACACACAACAACTCCGCACCCGCCCGCGCCAAACGCAACACCCTCTGCACCCTCCTCCTCCTCCTCCTCCTCCTCCAGCTCCCCCGCCATGCACAGCGCCTCCAGCCCCGCAACAACCCCACCTTCACCACGCCTACAGCTGCACGCGCCCAGGAACAACCACGCCTCTCGCCTTCCTCCACGCTTCCGCAACGCTGCTTCGCCTCCTCGCAACTACGCCTCTGCTCACAGAGCCCGAGGCCTCCTCATGCTGCCCGACACCTTCTCGGGGCCTCGCCCTGCCACCACCAGTGCCCAGCTGGCCCCTCACCAACCATGACAGGGGCTACCACGCAAACGACACCATGGCGCCAGCAATTCACAACTCACGCGCACGAGGGGGCCCGCGCCACTCGCGGCACCCCGGCTGCCCTCTTACGCCTTTCCGGCGTTCACCTACAACCTCAGCTCAACAACGGCCGCCTAACACACCCACGGCCACGCGCACACCCCTACTACCCTTTGGCAAAGCAACTCCCACTCCCTGGCCTCATCAGCCATATGCTTCTTGCTTCAGCTCAGCGCCCCTCGACTCGCTCGCGCTACACTCACTTCTCTCTCATGCCAGCTCACGGCAGCCTTTCCCAGAGCTCTCGCAGGGGCTGCCCTTACCTGCCTAGTCCACGCAGCTCCGTCCGTCCGTCCGTCCGTCCTTCCTTCCGCCTTGCTCGGGCTGGGGGCTCTCCTCCTCCTCCCTGCCGTGCGCTGCGCTCCTTCAGGCACGCTTCCCTAAGCAGGACCACGCAGTGCACAATGTCAGCTCCCTCTCCATCTCTCTCTCTCTCTCTCTGAAGCAAGTTCACACAATGTCAGAGGTTGAAGACTATTTGCTACACGAGTTAGGCAATGAGATTTTCCCCACGAGCAGGGGTCTGTGGTGGGGGCATCGTGAGGCTTACAGGCCGCCCCCGCCACGCCTCTGCACGCCAGCCTCAGCATCGCAGCTGCTGCAGCCTTCCACCTGCGCCCACAGCCCTGCTGCTCCTTTCTGCTGCCTTGCTTTGGCACGCCAGCCTTTCCCGGGACTCTGGCCTTGGCCTGAGCGCGCCCGGCAGCCAGCCGCCCCTCCTGCCTGCCGCTCGCTCGCCTCTCCCGGGCCAAAAACAGCAAAGAGGGCAAGGAGGCTGCGGGCTCAGCACAAGGCCACGCGAAGGAGCCAAGCCAGAGCTGCCCGTGCGGGGCAAGCCCACGTGCGGCCGCGGCCACGCAGCCGGCAAAAACAAGGTGCGCGGGGCACCCTTGCTGGGGGGCCTGCCCCGCGGGCAAAAAGGTGTGAGGGTGGGTATCGAACCCCAGGCCCGCGGCACCAGAGGCACTGGCATCCCTGTGTGTCCGCATCCCAGGCCCGGCCACGCCCACGCACACCGCCCCCTATAGCCCTCGCGCCGCCCTGCGCCCCAACACCACCGCTCCCACACACCCCCTAAGCGCCCCAACAACCCACCACGACGACACCACCACCACTGCAACACACCGACACGCAGCGCCTTGACCGCCCCTCTGCTCACAACACACAACAACTCCGCACCCGCCCGCGCCAAACGCAACACCCTCTGCACCCTCCTCCTCCTCCTCCTCCAGCTCCCCCGCCATGCACAGCGCCTCCAGCCCCGCAACAACCCCACCTTCACCACGCCTACAGCTGCACGCGCCCAGGAACAACCACGCCTCTCGCCTTCCTCCACGCTTCCGCAACGCTGCTTCGCCTCCTCGCAACTACGCCTCTGCTCACAGAGCCCGAGGCCTCCTCATGCTGCCCGACACCTTCTCGGGGCCTCGCCCTGCCACCACCAGTGCCCAGCTGGCCCCTCACCAACCACGACAGGGGCTACCACGCAAACGACACCATGGCGCCAGCAATTCACAACTCACGCGCGGGGGGGGGGCCCGCGCCACTCGCGGCACCCCGGCTGCCCTCTTACGCCTTTCCGGCGTTCACCTACAACCTCAGCTCAACAACGGCCGCCTAACACACCCACGGCCACGCGCACACCCCTACTACCCTTTGGCAAAGCAACTCCCACTCCCTGGCCTCATCAGCCATATGCTTCTTGCTTCAGCTCAGCGCCCCTCGACTCGCTCGCGCTACACTCACTTCTCTCTCATGCCAGCTCACGGCAGCCTTTCCCAGAGCTCTCGCAGGGGCTGCCCTTACCTGCCTAGTCCACGCAGCTCCGTCCGTCCGTCCTTCCTTCCGCCTTGCTCGGGCTGGGGGCTCTCCTCCTCCCCCCTGCCGTGAGCTGCGCTCCTTCAGGCACGCTTCCCTAAGCAGGACCACGCAGTGCACAATGTCAGCTCCCTCTCCATCTCTCTCTCTCTCTCTCTGAAGCAAGTTCACACAATGTCAGAGGTTGAAGACTATTTGCTACACGAGTTAGGCAATGAGATTTTCCCCACGAGCAGGGGTCTGTGGTGGGGGCATCGTGAGGCTTACAGGCCGCCCCCGCCACGCCTCTGCACGCCAGCCTCAGCATCGCAGCTGCTGCAGCCTTCCACCTGCGCCCACAGCCCTGCTGCTCCTTTCTGCTGCCTTGCTTTGGCACGCCAGCCTTTCCCGGGACTCTGGCCTTGGCCTGAGCGCGCCCGGCAGCCAGCCGCCCCTCCTGCCTGCCGCTCGCTCGCCTCTCCCGGGCCAAAAACAGCAAAGAGGGCAAGGAGGCTGCGGGCTCAGCACAAGGCCACGCGAAGGAGCCAAGCCAGAGCTGCCCGTGCGGGGCAAGCCCGCGTGCGGCCGCGGCCACGCAGCCGGCAAAAACAAGGTGCGCGGGGCACCCTTGCTGGGGGGCCTGCCCCGCGGGCAAAAAGGTGTGAGGGTGGGTATCGAACCCCAGGCCCGCGGCACCAGAGGCACTGGCATCCCTGTGTGTCCGCATCCCAGGCCCGGCCACGCCCACGCACACCGCCCCCTATAGCCCTCGCGCCGCCCTGCGCCCCAACACCACCGCTCCCACACACCCCCTAAGCGCCCCAACAACCCACCACGACGACACCACCACCACCGCAACACACCGACACGCAGCGCCTTGACCGCCCCTCTGCTCACAACACACAACAACTCCGCACCCGCCCGCGCCAAACGCAACACCCTCTGCACCCTCCTCCTCCTCCTCCTCCTCCTCCAGCTCCCCCGCCATGCACAGCGCCTCCAGCCCCGCAACAACCCCACCTTCACCACGCCTACAGCTGCACGCGCCCAGGAACAACCACGCCTCTCGCCTTCCTCCACGCTTCCGCAACGCTGCTTCGCCTCCTCGCAACTACGCCTCTGCTCACAGAGCCCGAGGCCTCCTCATGCTGCCCGACACCTTCTCGGGGCCTCGCCCTGCCACCACCAGTGCCCAGCTGGCCCCTCACCAACCACGACAGGGGCTACCACGCAAACGACACCATGGCGCCAGCAATTCACAACTCACGCGCACGAGGGGGCCCGCGCCACTCGCGGCACCCCGGCTGCCCTCTTACGCCTTTCCGGCGTTCACCTACAACCTCAGCTCAACAACGGCCGCCTAACACACCCACGGCCACGCGCACACCCCTACTACCCTTTGGCAAAGCAACTCCCACTCCCTGGCCTCATCAGCCATATGCTTCTTGCTTCAGCTCAGCGCCCCTCGACTCGCTCGCGCTACACTCACTTCTCTCTCATGCCAGCTCACGGCAGCCTTTCCCAGAGCTCTCGCAGGGGCTGCCCTTACCTGCCTAGTCCACGCAGCTCCGTCCGTCCGTCTGTCCGTCCTTCCTTCCGCCTTGCTCGGGCTGGGGGCTCTCCTCCTCCCCCCTGCCGTGAGCTGCGCTCCTTCAGGCACGCTTCCCTAAGCAGGACCACGCAGTGCACAATGTCAGCTCCCTCTCCATCTCTCTCTCTCTCTCTCTGAAGCAAGTTCACACAATGTCAGAGGTTGAAGACTATTTGCTACACGAGTTAGGCAATGAGATTTTCCCCACGAGCAGGGGTCTGTGGTGGGGGCATCGTGAGGCTTACAGGCCGCCCCCGCCACGCCTCTGCACGCCAGCCTCAGCATCGCAGCTGCTGCAGCCTTCCACCTGCGCCCACAGCCCTGCTGCTCCTTTCTGCTGCCTTGCTTTGGCACGCCAGCCTTTCCCGGGACTCTGGCCTTGGCCTGAGCGCGCCCGGCAGCCAGCCGCCCCTCCTGCCTGCCGCTCGCTCGCCTCTCCCGGGCCAAAAACAGCAAAGAGGGCAAGGAGGCTGCGGGCTCAGCACAAGGCCACGCGAAGGAGCCAAGCCAGAGCTGCCCGTGCGGGGCAAGCCCACGTGCGGCCGCGGCCACGCAGCCGGCAAAAACAAGGTGCGCGGGGCACCCTTGCTGGGGGGCCTGCCCCGCGGGCAAAAAGGTGTGAGGGTGGGTATCGAACCCCAGGCCCGCGGCACCAGAGGCACTGGCATCCCTGTGTGTCCGCATCCCAGGCCCGGCCACGCCCACGCACACCGCTCCCTATAGCCCTCGCGCCGCCCTGCGCCCCAACACCACCGCTCCCACACACCCCCTAAGCGCCCCAACAACCCACCACGACGACACCACCACCACCGCAACACACCGACACGCAGCGCCTTGCACGCCCCTCTGCTCACAACACACAACAACTCCGCACCCGCCCGCGCCAAACGCAACACCCTCTGCACCCTCCTCCTCCTCCTCCTCCTCCTCCAGCTCCCCCGCCATGCACAGCGCCTCCAGCCCCGCAACAACCCCACCTTCACCACGCCTACAGCTGCACGCGCCCAGGAACAACCACGCCTCTCGCCTTCCTCCACGCTTCCGCAACGCTGCTTCGCCTCCTCGCAACTACGCCTCTGCTCACAGAGCCCGAGGCCTCCTCATGCTGCCCGACACCTTCTCGGGGCCTCGCCCTGCCACCACCAGTGCCCAGCTGGCCCCTCACCAACCACGACAGGGGCTACCACGCAAACGACACCATGGCG
Organism: Pelecanus crispus; assembly: GCF_030463565.1. Classification (NCBI taxonomy): domain Eukaryota; kingdom Metazoa; phylum Chordata; class Aves; order Pelecaniformes; family Pelecanidae; genus Pelecanus; species Pelecanus crispus. The sequence goes on along the minus strand of NC_134654.1, from coordinate 23,469,399 downwards.
CCAGCAATTCACAACTCACGCGCACGAGGGGGCCCGCGCCACTCGCGGCACCCCGGCTGCCCTCTTACGCCTTTCCGGCGTTCACCTACAACCTCAGCTCAACAACGGCCGCCTAACACACCCACGGCCACGCGCACACCCCTACTACCCTTTGGCAAAGCAACTCCCACTCCCTGGCCTCATCAGCCATATGCTTCTTGCTTCAGCTCAGCGCCCCTCGACTCGCTCGCGCTACACTCACTTCTCTCTCATGCCAGCTCACGGCAGCCTTTCCCAGAGCTCTCGCAGGGGCTGCCCTTACCTGCCTAGTCCACGCAGCTCCGTCCGTCCGTCCGTCCGTCCTTCCTTCCGCCTTGCTCGGGCTGGGGGCTCTCCTCCTCCTCCCTGCCGTGCGCTGCGCTCCTTCAGGCACGCTTCCCTAAGCAGGACCACGCAGTGCACAATGTCAGCTCCCTCTCCATCTCTCTCTCTCTCTCTCTGAAGCAAGTTCACACAATGTCAGAGGTTGAAGACTATTTGCTACACGAGTTAGGCAATGAGATTTTCCCCACGAGCAGGGGTCTGTGGTGGGGGCATCGTGAGGCTTACAGGCCGCCCCCGCCACGCCTCTGCACGCCAGCCTCAGCATCGCAGCTGCTGCAGCCTTCCACCTGCGCCCACAGCCCTGCTGCTCCTTTCTGCTGCCTTGCTTTGGCACGCCAGCCTTTCCCGGGACTCTGGCCTTGGCCTGAGCGCGCCCGGCAGCCAGCCGCCCCTCCTGCCTGCCGCTCGCTCGCCTCTCCCGGGCCAAAAACAGCAAAGAGGGCAAGGAGGCTGCGGGCTCAGCACAAGGCCACGCGAAGGAGCCAAGCCAGAGCTGCCCGTGCGGGGCAAGCCCACGTGCGGCCGCGGCCACGCAGCCGGCAAAAACAAGGTGCGCGGGGCACCCTTGCTGGGGGGCCTGCCCCGCGGGCAAAAAGGTGTGAGGGTGGGTATCGAACCCCAGGCCCGCGGCACCAGAGGCACTGGCATCCCTGTGTGTCCGCATCCCAGGCCCGGCCACGCCCACGCACACCGCCCCCTATAGCCCTCGCGCCGCCCTGCGCCCCAACACCACCGCTCCCACACACCCCCTAAGCGCCCCAACAACCCACCACGACGACACCACCACCACTGCAACACACCGACACGCAGCGCCTTGACCGCCCCTCTGCTCACAACACACAACAACTCCGCACCCGCCCGCGCCAAACGCAACACCCTCTGCACCCTCCTCCTCCTCCTCCTCCAGCTCCCCCGCCATGCACAGCGCCTCCAGCCCCGCAACAACCCCACCTTCACCACGCCTACAGCTGCACGCGCCCAGGAACAACCACGCCTCTCGCCTTCCTCCACGCTTCCGCAACGCTGCTTCGCCTCCTCGCAACTACGCCTCTGCTCACAGAGCCCGAGGCCTCCTCATGCTGCCCGACACCTTCTCGGGGCCTCGCCCTGCCACCACCAGTGCCCAGCTGGCCCCTCACCAACCACGACAGGGGCTACCACGCAAACGACACCATGGCGCCACCAATTCACAACTCACGCGCACGAGGGGGCCCGCGCCACTCGCGGCACCCCGGCTGCCCTCTTACGCCTTTCCGGCGTTCACCTACAACCTCAGCTCAACAACGGCCGCCTAACACACCCACGGCCACGCGCACACCCCTACTACCCTTTGGCAAAGCAACTCCCACTCCCTGGCCTCATCAGCCATATGCTTCTTGCTTCAGCTCAGCGCCCCTCGACTCGCTCGCGCTACACTCACTTCTCTCTCATGCCAGCTCACGGCAGCCTTTCCCAGAGCTCTCGCAGGGGCTGCCCTTACCTGCCTAGTCCACGCAGCTCCGTCCGTCCGTCCTTCCTTCCGCCTTGCTCGGGCTGGGGGCTCTCCTCCTCCCCCCTGCCGTGAGCTGCGCTCCTTCAGGCACGCTTCCCTAAGCAGGACCACGCAGTGCACAATGTCAGCTCCCTCTCCATCTCTCTCTCTCTCTCTCTGAAGCAAGTTCACACAATGTCAGAGGTTGAAGACTATTTGCTACACGAGTTAGGCAATGAGATTTTCCCCACGAGCAGGGGTCTGTGGTGGGGGCATCGTGAGGCTTACAGGCCGCCCCCGCCACGCCTCTGCACGCCAGCCTCAGCATCGCAGCTGCTGCAGCCTTCCACCTGCGCCCACAGCCCTGCTGCTCCTTTCTGCTGCCTTGCTTTGGCACGCCAGCCTTTCCCGGGACTCTGGCCTTGGCCTGAGCGCGCCCGGCAGCCAGCCGCCCCTCCTGCCTGCCGCTCGCTCGCCTCTCCCGGGCCAAAAACAGCAAAGAGGGCAAGGAGGCTGCGGGCTCAGCACAAGGCCACGCGAAGGAGCCAAGCCAGAGCTGCCCGTGCGGGGCAAGCCCGCGTGCGGCCGCGGCCACGCAGCCGGCAAAAACAAGGTGCGCGGGGCACCCTTGCTGGGGGGCCTGCCCCGCGGGCAAAAAGGTGTGAGGGTGGGTATCGAACCCCAGGCCCGCGGCACCAGAGGCACTGGCATCCCTGTGTGTCCGCATCCCAGGCCCGGCCACGCCCACGCACACCGCCCCCTATAGCCCTCGCGCCGCCCTGCGCCCCAACACCACCGCTCCCACACACCCCCTAAGCGCCCCAACAACCCACCACGACGACACCACCACCACCGCAACACACCGACACGCAGCGCCTTGCCCACCCCTCTGCTCACAACACACAACAACTCCGCACCTGCCCGCGCCAAACGCAACACCCTCTGCACCCTCCTCCTCCTCCTCCAGCTCCCCCGCCATGCACAGCGCCTCCAGCCCCGCAACAACCCCACCTTCACCACGCCTACAGCTGCACGCGCCCAGGAACAACCACGCCTCTCGCCTTCCTCCACGCTTCCGCAACGCTGCTTCGCCTCCTCGCAACTACGCCTCTGCTCACAGAGCCCGAGGCCTCCTCATGCTGCCCGACACCTTCTCGGGGCCTCGCCCTGCCACCACCAGTGCCCAGCTGGCCCCTCACCAACCACGACAGGGGCTACCACGCAAACGACACCATGGCGCCACCAATTCACAACTCACGCGCACGAGGGGGCCCGCGCCACTCGCGGCACCCCGGCTGCCCTCTTACGCCTTTCCGGCGTTCACCTACAACCTCAGCTCAACAACGGCCGCCTAACACACCCACGGCCACGCGCACACCCCTACTACCCTTTGGCAAAGCAACTCCCATTCTCTGGCCTCATCAGCCATATGCTTCTTGCTTCAGCTCAGCGCCCCTCGACTCGCTCGCGCTACACTCACTTCTCTCTCATGCCAGCTCACGGCAGCCTTTCCCAGAGCTCTCGCAGGGGCTGCCCTTACCTGCCTAGTCCACGCAGCTCCGTCCGTCCGTCCTTCCTTCCGCCTTGCTCGGGCTGGGGGCTCTCCTCCTCCCCCCTGCCGTGAGCTGCGCTCCTTCAGGCACGCTTCCCTAAGCAGGACCACGCAGTGCACAATGTCAGCTCCCTCTCCATCTCTCTCTCTCTCTCTCTGAAGCAAGTTCACACAATGTCAGAGGTTGAAGACTATTTGCTACACGAGTTAGGCAATGAGATTTTCCCCACGAGCAGGGGTCTGTGGTGGGGGCATCGTGAGGCTTACAGGCCGCCCCCGCCACGCCTCTGCACGCCAGCCTCAGCATCGCAGCTGCTGCAGCCTTCCACCTGCGCCCACAGCCCTGCTGCTCCTTTCTGCTGCCTTGCTTTGGCACGCCAGCCTTTCCCGGGACTCTGGCCTTGGCCTGAGCGCGCCCGGCAGCCAGCCGCCCCTCCTGCCTGCCGCTCGCTCGCCTCTCCCGGGCCAAAAACAGCAAAGAGGGCAAGGAGGCTGCGGGCTCAGCACAAGGCCACGCGAAGGAGCCAAGCCAGAGCTGCCCGTGCGGGGCAAGCCCACGTGCGGCCGCGGCCACGCAGCCGGCAAAAACAAGGTGCGCGGGGCACCCTTGCTGGGGGGCCTGCCCCGCGGGCAAAAAGGTGTGAGGGTGGGTATCGAACCCCAGGCCCGCGGCACCAGAGGCACTGGCATCCCTGTGTGTCCGCATCCCAGGCCCGGCCACGCCCACGCACACCGCCCCCTATAGCCCTCGCGCCGCCCTGCGCCCCAACACCACCGCTCCCACACACCCCCTAAGCGCCCCAACAACCCACCACGACGACACCACCACCACCGCAACACACCGACACGCAGCGCCTTGACCGCCCCTCTGCTCACAACACACAACAACTCCGCACCCGCCCGCGCCAAACGCAACACCCTCTGCACCCTCCTCCTCCTCCAGCTCCCCCGCCATGCACAGCGCCTCCAGCCCCGCAACAACCCCACCTTCACCACGCCTACAGCTGCACGCGCCCAGGAACAACCACGCCTCTCGCCTTCCTCCACGCTTCCGCAACGCTGCTTCGCCTCCTCGCAACTACGCCTCTGCTCACAGAGCCCGAGGCCTCCTCATGCTGCCCGACACCTTCTCGGGGCCTCGCCCTGCCACCACCAGTGCCCAGCTGGCCCCTCACCAACCACGACAGGGGCTACCACGCAAACGACACCATGGCGCCACCAATTCACAACTCACGCGCACGAGGGGGCCCGCGCCACTCGCGGCACCCCGGCTGCCCTCTTACGCCTTTCCGGCGTTCACCTACAACCTCAGCTCAACAACGGCCGCCTAACACACCCACGGCCACGCGCACACCCCTACTACCCTTTGGCAAAGCAACTCCCATTCTCTGGCCTCATCAGCCATATGCTTCTTGCTTCAGCTCAGCGCCCCTCGACTCGCTCGCGCTACACTCACTTCTCTCTCATGCCAGCTCACGGCAGCCTTTCCCAGAGCTCTCGCAGGGGCTGCCCTTACCTGCCTAGTCCACGCAGCTCCGTCCGTCCGTCTGTCCGTCCTTCCTTCCGCCTTGCTCGGGCTGGGGGCTCTCCTCCTCCTCCCTGCCGTGCGCTGCGCTCCTTCAGGCACGCTTCCCTAAGCAGGACCACGCAGTGCACAACGTCAGCTCCCTCTCCATCTCTCTCTCTCTCTCTCTGAAGCAAGTTCACACAATGTCAGAGGTTGAAGACTATTTGCTACACGAGTTAGGCAATGAGATTTTCCCCACGAGCAGGGGTCTGTGGTGGGGGCATCGTGAGGCTTACAGGCCGCCCCCGCCACGCCTCTGCACGCCAGCCTCAGCATCGCAGCTGCTGCAGCCTTCCACCTGCGCCCACAGCCCTGCTGCTCCTTTCTGCTGCCTTGCTTTGGCACGCCAGCCTTTCCCGGGACTCTGGCCTTGGCCTGAGCGCGCCCGGCAGCCAGCCGCCCCTCCTGCCTGCCGCTCGCTCGCCTCTCCCGGGCCAAAAACAGCAAAGAGGGCAAGGAGGCTGCGGGCTCAGCACAAGGCCACGCGAAGGAGCCAAGCCAGAGCTGCCCGCGCGGGGCAAGCCCACGTGCGGCCGCGGCCACGCAGCCGGCAAAAACAAGGTGCGCGGGGCACCCTTGCTGGGGGGCCTGCCCCGCGGGCAAAAAGGTGTGAGGGTGGGTATCGAACCCCAGGCCCGCGGCACCAGAGGCACTGGCATCCCTGTGTGTCCGCATCCCAGGCCCGGCCACGCCCACGCACACCGCTCCCTATAGCCCTCGCGCCGCCCTGCGCCCCAACACCACCGCTCCCACACACCCCCTAAGCGCCCCAACAACCCACCACGACGACACCACCACCACCGCAACACACCGACACGCAGCGCCTTGACCGCCCCTCTGCTCACAACACACAACAACTCCGCACCCGCCCGCGCCAAACGCAACACCCTCTGCACCCTCCTCCTCCTCCTCCTCCTCCTCCAGCTCCCCCGCCATGCACAGCGCCTCCAGCCCCGCAACAACCCCACCTTCACCACGCCTACAGCTGCACGCGCCCAGGAACAACCACGCCTCTCGCCTTCCTCCACGCTTCCGCAACGCTGCTTCGCCTCCTCGCAACTACGCCTCTGCTCACAGAGCCCGAGGCCTCCTCATGCTGCCCGACACCTTCTCGGGGCCTCGCCCTGCCACCACCAGTGCCCAGCTGGCCCCTCACCAACCACGACAGGGGCTACCACGCAAACGACACCATGGCGCCAGCAATTCACAACTCACGCGCACGAGGGGGCCCGCGCCACTCGCGGCACCCCGGCTGCCCTCTTACGCCTTTCCGGCGTTCACCTACAACCTCAGCTCAACAACGGCCGCCTAACACACCCACGGCCACGCGCACACCCCTACTACCCTTTGGCAAAGCAACTCCCATTCTCTGGCCTCATCAGCCATATGCTTCTTGCTTCAGCTCAGCGCCCCTCGACTCGCTCGCGCTACACTCACTTCTCTCTCATGCCAGCTCACGGCAGCCTTTCCCAGAGCTCTCGCAGGGGCTGCCCTTACCTGCCTAGTCCACGCAGCTCCGTCCGTCCGTCCGTCCGTCCTTCCTTCCGCCTTGCTCGGGCTGGGGGCTCTCCTCCTCCCCCCTGCCGTGAGCTGCGCTCCTTCAGGCACGCTTCCCTAAGCAGGACCACGCAGTGCACAATGTCAGCTCCCTCTCCATCTCTCTCTCTCTCTCTCTGAAGCAAGTTCACACAATGTCAGAGGTTGAAGACTATTTGCTACACGAGTTAGGCAATGAGATTTTCCCCACGAGCAGGGGTCTGTGGTGGGGGCATCGTGAGGCTTACAGGCCGCCCCCGCCACGCCTCTGCACGCCAGCCTCAGCATCGCAGCTGCTGCAGCCTTCCACCTGCGCCCACAGCCCTGCTGCTCCTTTCTGCTGCCTTGCTTTGGCACGCCAGCCTTTCCCGGGACTCTGGCCTTGGCCTGAGCGCGCCCGGCAGCCAGCCGCCCCTCCTGCCTGCCGCTCGCTCGCCTCTCCCGGGCCAAAAACAGCAAAGAGGGCAAGGAGGCTGCGGGCTCAGCACAAGGCCACGCGAAGGAGCCAAGCCAGAGCTGCCCGTGCGGGGCAAGCCCGCGTGCGGCCGCGGCCACGCAGCCGGCAAAAACAAGGTGCGCGGGGCACCCTTGCTGGGGGGCCTGCCCCGCGGGCAAAAAGGTGTGAGGGTGGGTATCGAACCCCAGGCCCGCGGCACCAGAGGCACTGGCATCCCTGTGTGTCCGCATCCCAGGCCCGGCCACGCCCACGCACACCGCCCCCTATAGCCCTCGCGCCGCCCTGCGCCCCAACACCACCGCTCCCACACACCCCCTAAGCGCCCCAACAACCCACCACGACGACACCACCACCACTGCAACACACCGACACGCAGCGCCTTGCACGCCCCTCTGCTCACAACACACAACAACTCCGCACCCGCCCGCGCCAAACGCAACACCCTCTGCACCCTCCTCCTCCTCCTCCTCCAGCTCCCCCGCCATGCACAGCGCCTCCAGCCCCGCAACAACCCCACCTTCACCACGCCTACAGCTGCACGCGCCCAGGAACAACCACGCCTCTCGCCTTCCTCCACGCTTCCGCAACGCTGCTTCGCCTCCTCGCAACTACGCCTCTGCTCACAGAGCCCGAGGCCTCCTCATGCTGCCCGACACCTTCTCGGGGCCTCGCCCTGCCACCACCAGTGCCCAGCTGGCCCCTCACCAACCACGACAGGGGCTACCACGCAAACGACACCATGGCGCCACCAATTCACAACTCACGCGCACGAGGGGGCCCGCGCCACTCGCGGCACCCCGGCTGCCCTCTTACGCCTTTCCGGCGTTCACCTACAACCTCAGCTCAACAACGGCCGCCTAACACACCCACGGCCACGCGCACACCCCTACTACCCTTTGGCAAAGCAACTCCCACTCCCTGGCCTCATCAGCCATATGCTTCTTGCTTCAGCTCAGCGCCCCTCGACTCGCTCGCGCTACACTCACTTCTCTCTCATGCCAGCTCACGGCAGCCTTTCCCAGAGCTCTCGCAGGGGCTGCCCTTACCTGCCTAGTCCACGCAGCTCCGTCCGTCCGTCCTTCCTTCCGCCTTGCTCGGGCTGGGGGCTCTCCTCCTCCCCCCTGCCGTGAGCTGCGCTCCTTCAGGCACGCTTCCCTAAGCAGGACCACGCAGTGCACAATGTCAGCTCCCTCTCCATCTCTCTCTCTCTCTCTCTGAAGCAAGTTCACACAATGTCAGAGGTTGAAGACTATTTGCTACACGAGTTAGGCAATGAGATTTTCCCCACGAGCAGGGGTCTGTGGTGGGGGCATCGTGAGGCTTACAGGCCGCCCCCGCCACGCCTCTGCACGCCAGCCTCAGCATCGCAGCTGCTGCAGCCTTCCACCTGCGCCCACAGCCCTGCTGCTCCTTTCTGCTGCCTTGCTTTGGCACGCCAGCCTTTCCCGGGACTCTGGCCTTGGCCTGAGCGCGCCCGGCAGCCAGCCGCCCCTCCTGCCTGCCGCTCGCTCGCCTCTCCCGGGCCAAAAACAGCAAAGAGGGCAAGGAGGCTGCGGGCTCAGCACAAGGCCACGCGAAGGAGCCAAGCCAGAGCTGCCCGTGCGGGGCAAGCCCACGTGCGGCCGCGGCCACGCAGCCGGCAAAAACAAGGTGCGCGGGGCACCCTTGCTGGGGGGCCTGCCCCGCGGGCAAAAAGGTGTGAGGGTGGGTATCGAACCCCAGGCCCGCGGCACCAGAGGCACTGGCATCCCTGTGTGTCCGCATCCCAGGCCCGGCCACGCCCACGCACACCGCCCCCTATAGCCCTCGCGCCGCCCTGCGCCCCAACACCACCGCTCCCACACACCCCCTAAGCGCCCCAACAACCCACCACGACGACACCACCACCACCGCAACACACCGACACGCAGCGCCTTGACCGCCCCTCTGCTCACAACACACAACAACTCCGCACCCGCCCGCGCCAAACGCAACACCCTCTGCACCCTCCTCCTCCTCCAGCTCCCCCGCCATGCACAGCGCCTCCAGCCCCGCAACAACCCCACCTTCACCACGCCTACAGCTGCACGCGCCCAGGAACAACCACGCCTCTCGCCTTCCTCCACGCTTCCGCAACGCTGCTTCGCCTCCTCGCAACTACGCCTCTGCTCACAGAGCCCGAGGCCTCCTCATGCTGCCCGACACCTTCTCGGGGCCTCGCCCTGCCACCACCAGTGCCCAGCTGGCCCCTCACCAACCACGACAGGGGCTACCACGCAAACGACACCATGGCGCCAGCAATTCACAACTCACGCGCACGAGGGGGCCCGCGCCACTCGCGGCACCCCGGCTGCCCTCTTACGCCTTTCCGGCGTTCACCTACAACCTCAGCTCAACAACGGCCGCCTAACACACCCACGGCCACGCGCACACCCCTACTACCCTTTGGCAAAGCAACTCCCATTCTCTGGCCTCATCAGCCATATGCTTCTTGCTTCAGCTCAGCGCCCCTCGACTCGCTCGCGCTACACTCACTTCTCTCTCATGCCAGCTCACGGCAGCCTTTCCCAGAGCTCTCGCAGGGGCTGCCCTTACCTGCCTAGTCCACGCAGCTCCGTCCGTCCGTCCGTCCGTCCTTCCTTCCGCCTTGCTCGGGCTGGGGGCTCTCCTCCTCCCCCCTGCCGTGAGCTGCGCTCCTTCAGGCACGCTTCCCTAAGCAGGACCACGCAGTGCACAATGTCAGCTCCCTCTCCATCTCTCTCTCTCTCTCTCTGAAGCAAGTTCACACAATGTCAGAGGTTGAAGACTATTTGCTACACGAGTTAGGCAATGAGATTTTCCCCACGAGCAGGGGTCTGTGGTGGGGGCATCGTGAGGCTTACAGGCCGCCCCCGCCACGCCTCTGCACGCCAGCCTCAGCATCGCAGCTGCTGCAGCCTTCCACCTGCGCCCACAGCCCTGCTGCTCCTTTCTGCTGCCTTGCTTTGGCACGCCAGCCTTTCCCGGGACTCTGGCCTTGGCCTGAGCGCGCCCGGCAGCCAGCCGCCCCTCCTGCCTGCCGCTCGCTCGCCTCTCCCGGGCCAAAAACAGCAAAGAGGGCAAGGAGGCTGCGGGCTCAGCACAAGGCCACGCGAAGGAGCCAAGCCAGAGCTGCCCGTGCGGGGCAAGCCCACGTGCGGCCGCGGCCACGCAGCCGGCAAAAACAAGGTGCGCGGGGCACCCTTGCTGGGGGGCCTGCCCCGCGGGCAAAAAGGTGTGAGGGTGGGTATCGAACCCCAGGCCCGCGGCACCAGAGGCACTGGCATCCCTGTGTGTCCGCATCCCAGGCCCGGCCACGCCCACGCACACCGCCCCCTATAGCCCTCGCGCCGCCCTGCGCCCCAACACCACCGCTCCCACACACCCCCTAAGCGCCCCAACAACCCACCACGACGACACCACCACCACTGCAACACACCGACACGCAGCGCCTTGCACGCCCCTCTGCTCACAACACACAACAACTCCGCACCCGCCCGCGCCAAACGCAACACCCTCTGCACCCTCCTCCTCCTCCTCCTCCTCCTCCTCCAGCTCCCCCGCCATGCACAGCGCCTCCAGCCCCGCAACAACCCCACCTTCACCACGCCTACAGCTGCACGCGCCCAGGAACAACCACGCCTCTCGCCTTCCTCCACGCTTCCGCAACGCTGCTTCGCCTCCTCGCAACTACGCCTCTGCTCACAGAGCCCGAGGCCTCCTCATGCTGCCCGACACCTTCTCGGGGCCTCGCCCTGCCACCACCAGTGCCCAGCTGGCCCCTCACCAACCACGACAGGGGCTACCACGCAAACGACACCATGGCGCCACCAATTCACAACTCACGCGCACGAGGGGGCCCGCGCCACTCGCGGCACCCCGGCTGCCCTCTTACGCCTTTCCGGCGTTCACCTACAACCTCAGCTCAACAACGGCCGCCTAACACACCCACGGCCACGCGCACACCCCTACTACCCTTTGGCAAAGCAACTCCCACTCCCTGGCCTCATCAGCCATATGCTTCTTGCTTCAGCTCAGCGCCCCTCGACTCGCTCGCGCTACACTCACTTCTCTCTCATGCCAGCTCACGGCAGCCTTTCCCAGAGCTCTCGCAGGGGCTGCCCTTACCTGCCTAGTCCACGCAGCTCCGTCCGTCCGTCCTTCCTTCCGCCTTGCTCGGGCTGGGGGCTCTCCTCCTCCCCCCTGCCGTGAGCTGCGCTCCTTCAGGCACGCTTCCCTAAGCAGGACCACGCAGTGCACAATGTCAGCTCCCTCTCCATCTCTCTCTCTCTCTCTCTGAAGCAAGTTCACACAATGTCAGAGGTTGAAGACTATTTGCTACACGAGTTAGGCAATGAGATTTTCCCCACGAGCAGGGGTCTGTGGTGGGGGCATCGTGAGGCTTACAGGCCGCCCCCGCCACGCCTCTGCACGCCAGCCTCAGCATCGCAGCTGCTGCAGCCTTCCACCTGCGCCCACAGCCCTGCTGCTCCTTTCTGCTGCCTTGCTTTGGCACGCCAGCCTTTCCCGGGACTCTGGCCTTGGCCTGAGCGTGCCCGGCAGCCAGCCGCCCCTCCTGCCTGCCGCTCGCTCGCCTCTCCCGGGCCAAAAACAGCAAAGAGGGCAAGGAGGCTGCGGGCTCAGCACAAGGCCACGCGAAGGAGCCAAGCCAGAGCTGCCCGTGCGGGGCAAGCCCACGTGCGGCCGCGGCCACGCAGCCGGCAAAAACAAGGTGCGCGGGGCACCCTTGCTGGGGGGCCTGCCCCGCGGGCAAAAAGGTGTGAGGGTGGGTATCGAACCCCAGGCCCGCGGCACCAGAGGCACTGGCATCCCTGTGTGTCCGCATCCCAGGCCCGGCCACGCCCACGCACACCGCCCCCTATAGCCCTCGCGCCGCCCTGCGCCCCAACACCACCGCTCCCACACACCCCCTAAGCGCCCCAACAACCCACCACGACGACACCACCACCACCGCAACACACCGACACGCAGCGCCTTGCCCGCCCCTCTGCTCACAACACACAACAACTCCGCACCCGCCCGCGCCAAACGCAACACCCTCTGCACCCTCCTCCTCCTCCTCCTCCAGCTCCCCCGCCATGCACAGCGCCTCCAGCCCCGCAACAACCCCACCTTCACCACGCCTACAGCTGCACGCGCCCAGGAACAACCACGCCTCTCGCCTTCCTCCACGCTTCCGCAACGCTGCTTCGCCTCCTCGCAACTACGCCTCTGCTCACAGAGCCCGAGGCCTCCTCATGCTGCCCGACACCTTCTCGGGGCCTCGCCCTGCCACCACCAGTGCCCAGCTGGCCCCTCACCAACCACGACAGGGGCTACCACGCAAACGACACCATGGCGCCAGCAATTCACAACTCACGCGCACGAGGGGGCCCGCGCCACTCGCGGCACCCCGGCTGCCCTCTTACGCCTTTCCGGCGTTCACCTACAACCTCAGCTCAACAACGGCCGCCTAACACACCCACGGCCACGCGCACACCCCTACTACCCTTTGGCAAAGCAACTCCCATTCTCTGGCCTCATCAGCCATATGCTTCTTGCTTCAGCTCAGCGCCCCTCGACTCGCTCGCGCTACACTCACTTCTCTCTCATGCCAGCTCACGGCAGCCTTTCCCAGAGCTCTCGCAGGGGCTGCCCTTACCTGCCTAGTCCACGCAGCTCCGTCCGTCCGTCCTTCCTTCCGCCTTGCTCGGGCTGGGGGCTCTCCTCCTCCCCCCTGCCGTGCGCTGCGCTCCTTCAGGCACGCTTCCCTAAGCAGGACCACGCAGTGCACAATGTCAGCTCCCTCTCCATCTCTCTCTCTCTCTCTCTGAAGCAAGTTCACACAATGTCAGAGGTTGAAGACTATTTGCTACACGAGTTAGGCAATGAGATTTTCCCCACGAGCAGGGGTCTGTGGTGGGGGCATCGTGAGGCTTACAGGCCGCCCCCGCCACGCCTCTGCACGCCAGCCTCAGCATCGCAGCTGCTGCAGCCTTCCACCTGCGCCCACAGCCCTGCTGCTCCTTTCTGCTGCCTTGCTTTGGCACGCCAGCCTTTCCCGGGACTCTGGCCTTGGCCTGAGCGTGCCCGGCAGCCAGCCGCCCCTCCTGCCTGCCGCTCGCTCGCCTCTCCCGGGCCAAAAACAGCAAAGAGGGCAAGGAGGCTGCGGGCTCAGCACAAGGCCACGCGAAGGAGCCAAGCCAGAGCTGCCCGTGCGGGGCAAGCCCACGTGCGGCCGCGGCCACGCAGCCGGCAAAAACAAGGTGCGCGGGGCACCCTTGCTGGGGGGCCTGCCCCGCGGGCAAAAAGGTGTGAGGGTGGGTATCGAACCCCAGGCCCGCGGCACCAGAGGCACTGGCATCCCTGTGTGTCCGCATCCCAGGCCCGGCCATGCCCACGCACACCGCCCCCTATAGCCCTCGCGCCGCCCTGCGCCCCAACACCACCGCTCCCACACACCCCCTAAGCGCCCCAACAACCCACCACGACGACACCACCACCACCGCAACACACCGACACGCAGCGCCTTGCACGCCCCTCTGCTCACAACACACAACAACTCCGCACCCGCCCGCGCCAAACGCAACACCCTCTGCACCCTCCTCCTCCTCCTCCTCCTCCTCCAGCTCCCCCGCCATGCACAGCGCCTCCAGCCCCGCAACAACCCCACCTTCACCACGCCTACAGCTGCACGCGCCCAGGAACAACCACGCCTCTCGCCTTCCTCCACGCTTCCGCAACGCTGCTTCGCCTCCTCGCAACTACGCCTCTGCTCACAGAGCCCGAGGCCTCCTCATGCTGCCCGACACCTTCTCGGGGCCTCGCCCTGCCACCACCAGTGCCCAGCTGGCCCCTCACCAACCACGACAGGGGCTACCACGCAAACGACACCATGGCGCCAGCAATTCACAACTCACGCGCACGAGGGGGCCCGCGCCACTCGCGGCACCCCGGCTGCCCTCTTACGCCTTTCCGGCGTTCACCTACAACCTCAGCTCAACAACGGCCGCCTAACACACCCACGGCCACGCGCACACCCCTACTACCCTTTGGCAAAGCAACTCCCATTCTCTGGCCTCATCAGCCATATGCTTCTTGCTTCAGCTCAGCGCCCCTCGACTCGCTCGCGCTACACTCACTTCTCTCTCATGCCAGCTCACGGCAGCCTTTCCCAGAGCTCTCGCAGGGGCTGCCCTTACCTGCCTAGTCCACGCAGCTCCGTCCGTCCGTCCGTCCGTCCGTCCTTCCTTCCGCCTTGCTCGGGCTGGGGGCTCTCCTCCTCCTCCCTGCCGTGCGCTGCGCTCCTTCAGGCACGCTTCCCTAAGCAGGACCACGCAGTGCACAATGTCAGCTCCCTCTCCATCTCTCTCTCTCTCTCTCTGAAGCAAGTTCACACAATGTCAGAGGTTGAAGACTATTTGCTACACGAGTTAGGCAATGAGATTTTCCCCACGAGCAGGGGTCTGTGGTGGGGGCATCGTGAGGCTTACAGGCCGCCCCCGCCACGCCTCTGCACGCCAGCCTCAGCATCGCAGCTGCTGCAGCCTTCCACCTGCGCCCACAGCCCTGCTGCTCCTTTCTGCTGCCTTGCTTTGGCACGCCAGCCTTTCCCGGGACTCTGGCCTTGGCCTGAGCGTGCCCGGCAGCCAGCCGCCCCTCCTGCCTGCCGCTCGCTCGCCTCTCCCGGGCCAAAAACAGCAAAGAGGGCAAGGAGGCTGCGGGCTCAGCACAAGGCCACGCGAAGGAGCCAAGCCAGAGCTGCCCGTGCGGGGCAAGCCCACGTGCGGCCGCGGCCACGCAGCCGGCAAAAACAAGGTGCGCGGGGCACCCTTGCTGGGGGGCCTGCCCCGCGGGCAAAAAGGTGTGAGGGTGGGTATCGAACCCCAGGCCCGCGGCACCAGAGGCACTGGCATCCCTGTGTGTCCGCATCCCAGGCCCGGCCACGCCCACGCACACCGCCCCCTATAGCCCTCGCGCCGCCCTGCGCCCCAACACCACCGCTCCCACACACCCCCTAAGCGCCCCAACAACCCACCACGACGACACCACCACCACCGCAACACACCGACACGCAGCGCCTTGACCGCCCCTCTGCTCACAACACACAACAACTCCGCACCCGCCCGCGCCAAACGCAACACCCTCTGCACCCTCCTCCTCCTCCTCCTCCTCCTCCAGCTCCCCCGCCATGCACAGCGCCTCCAGCCCCGCAACAACCCCACCTTCACCACGCCTACAGCTGCACGCGCCCAGGAACAACCACGCCTCTCGCCTTCCTCCACGCTTCCGCAACGCTGCTTCGCCTCCTCGCAACCACGCCTCTGCTCACAGAGCCCGAGGCCTCCTCATGCTGCCCGACACCTTCTCGGGGCCTCGCCCTGCCACCACCAGTGCCCAGCTGGCCCCTCACCAACCACGACAGGGGCTACCACGCAAACGACACCATGGCGCCACCAATTCACAACTCACGCGCGGGGGGGGGCCCGCGCCACTCGCGGCACCCCGGCTGCCCTCTTACGCCTTTCCGGCGTTCACCTACAACCTCAGCTCAACAACGGCCGCCTAACACACCCACGGCCACGCGCACACCCCTACTACCCTTTGGCAAAGCAACTCCCACTCCCTGGCCTCATCAGCCATATGCTTCTTGCTTCAGCTCAGCGCCCCTCGACTCGCTCGCGCTACACTCACTTCTCTCTCATGCCAGCTCACGGCAGCCTTTCCCAGAGCTCTCGCAGGGGCTGCCCTTACCTGCCTAGTCCACGCAGCTCCGTCCGTCCGTCCGTCCGTCCTTCCTTCCGCCTTGCTCGGGCTGGGGGCTCTCCTCCTCCTCCCTGCCGTGCGCTGCGCTCCTTCAGGCACGCTTCCCTAAGCAGGACCACGCAGTGCACAATGTCAGCTCCCTCTCCATCTCTCTCTCTCTCTCTCTGAAGCAAGTTCACACAATGTCAGAGGTTGAAGACTATTTGCTACACGAGTTAGGCAATGAGATTTTCCCCACGAGCAGGGGTCTGTGGTGGGGGCATCGTGAGGCTTACAGGCCGCCCCCGCCACGCCTCTGCACGCCAGCCTCAGCATCGCAGCTGCTGCAGCCTTCCACCTGCGCCCACAGCCCTGCTGCTCCTTTCTGCTGCCTTGCTTTGGCACGCCAGCCTTTCCCGGGACTCTGGCCTTGGCCTGAGCGCGCCCGGCAGCCAGCCGCCCCTCCTGCCTGCCGCTCGCTCGCCTCTCCCGGGCCAAAAACAGCAAAGAGGGCAAGGAGGCTGCGGGCTCAGCACAAGGCCACGCGAAGGAGCCAAGCCAGAGCTGCCCGTGCGGGGCAAGCCCACGTGCGGCCGCGGCCACGCAGCCGGCAAAAACAAGGTGCGCGGGGCACCCTTGCTGGGGGGCCTGCCCCGCGGGCAAAAAGGTGTGAGGGTGGGTATCGAACCCCAGGCCCGCGGCACCAGAGGCACTGGCATCCCTGTGTGTCCGCATCCCAGGCCCGGCCACGCCCACGCACACCGCTCCCTATAGCCCTCGCGCCGCCCTGCGCCCCAACACCACCGCTCCCACACACCCCCTAAGCGCCCCAACAACCCACCACGACGACACCACCACCACCGCAACACACCGACACGCAGCGCCTTGCCCACCCCTCTGCTCACAACACACAACAACTCCGCACCCGCCCGCGCCAAACGCAACACCCTCTGCACCCTCCTCCTCCTCCTCCTCCTCCTCCAGCTCCCCCGCCATGCACAGCGCCTCCAGCCCCGCAACAACCCCACCTTCACCACGCCTACAGCTGCACGCGCCCAGGAACAACCACGCCTCTCGCCTTCCTCCACGCTTCCGCAACGCTGCTTCGCCTCCTCGCAACTACGCCTCTGCTCACAGAGCCTGAGGCCTCCTCATGCTGCCCGACACCTTCTCGGGGCCTCGCCCTGCCACCAACAGTGCCCAGCTGGCCCCTCACCAACCACGACAGGGGCTACCACGCAAACGACACCATGGCGCCAGCAATTCACAACTCACGCGCGGGGGGGGGCCCGCGCCACTCGCGGCACCCCGGCTGCCCTCTTACGCCTTTCCGGCGTTCACCTACAACCTCAGCTCAACAACGGCCGCCTAACACACCCACGGCCACGCGCACACCCCTACTACCCTTTGGCAAAGCAACTCCCACTCCCTGGCCTCATCAGCCATATGCTTCTTGCTTCAGCTCAGCGCCCCTCGACTCGCTCGCGCTACACTCACTTCTCTCTCATGCCAGCTCACGGCAGCCTTTCCCAGAGCTCTCGCAGGGGCTGCCCTTACCTGCCTAGTCCACGCAGCTCCGTCCGTCCGTCCGTCCGTCCTTCCTTCCGCCTTGCTTGGGCTGGGGGCTCTCCTCCTCCTCCCTGCCGTGCGCTGCGCTCCTTCAGGCACGCTTCCCTAAGCAGGACCACGCAGTGCACAATGTCAGCTCCCTCTCCATCTCTCTCTCTCTCTCTCTGAAGCAAGTTCACACAATGTCAGAGGTTGAAGACTATTTGCTACACGAGTTAGGCAATGAGATTTTCCCCACGAGCAGGGGTCTGTGGTGGGGGCATCGTGAGGCTTACAGGCCGCCCCCGCCACGCCTCTGCACGCCAGCCTCAGCATCGCAGCTGCTGCAGCCTTCCACCTGCGCCCACAGCCCTGCTGCTCCTTTCTGCTGCCTTGCTTTGGCACGCCAGCCTTTCCCGGGACTCTGGCCTTGGCCTGAGCGCGCCCGGCAGCCAGCCGCCCCTCCTGCCTGCCGCTCGCTCGCCTCTCCCGGGCCAAAAACAGCAAAGAGGGCAAGGAGGCTGCGGGCTCAGCACAAGGCCACGCGAAGGAGCCAAGCCAGAGCTGCCCGTGCGGGGCAAGCCCACGTGCGGCCGCGGCCACGCAGCCGGCAAAAACAAGGTGCGCGGGGCACCCTTGCTGGGGGGCCTGCCCCGCGGGCAAAAAGGTGTGAGGGTGGGTATCGAACCCCAGGCCCGCGGCACCAGAGGCACTGGCATCCCTGTGTGTCCGCATCCCAGGCCCGGCCACGCCCACGCACACCGCCCCCTATAGCCCTCGCGCCGCCCTGCGCCCCAACACCACCGCTCCCACACACCCCCTAAGCGCCCCAACAACCCACCACGACGACACCACCACCACCGCAACACACCGACACGCAGCGCCTTGCCCACCCCTCTGCTCACAACACACAACAACTCCGCACCCGCCCGCGCCAAACGCAACACCCTCTGCACCCTCCTCCTCCTCCTCCTCCTCCTCCAGCTCCCCCGCCATGCACAGCGCCTCCAGCCCCGCAACAACCCCACCTTCACCACGCCTACAGCTGCACGCGCCCAGGAACAACCACGCCTCTCGCCTTCCTCCACGCTTCCGCAACGCTGCTCCAGCTCCTCGCAACTACGCCTCTGCTCACAGAGCCCGAGGCCTCCTCATGCTGCCCGACACCTTCTCGGGGCCTCGCCCTGCCACCACCAGTGCCCAGCTGGCCCCTCACCAACCACGACAGGGGCTACCACGCAAACGACACCATGGCGCCACCAATTCACAACTCACGCGCGGGGGGGGGCCCGCGCCACTCGCGGCACCCCAGCTGCCCTCTTACGCCTTTCCGGCGTTCACCTACAACCTCAGCTCAACAACGGCCGCCTAACACACCCACGGCCACGCGCACACCCCTACTACCCTTTGGCAAAGCAACTCCCACTCCCTGGCCTCATCAGCCATATGCTTCTTGCTTCAGCTCAGCGCCCCTCGACTCGCTCGCGCTACACTCACTTCTCTCTCATGCCAGCTCACGGCAGCCTTTCCCAGAGCTCTCGCAGGGGCTGCCCTTACCTGCCTAGTCCACGCAGCTCCGTCCGTCCGTCTGTCCGTCCTTCCTTCCGCCTTGCTCGGGCTGGGGGCTCTCCTCCTCCCCCCTGCCGTGAGCTGCGCTCCTTCAGGCACGCTTCCCTAAGCAGGACCACGCAGTGCACAATGTCAGCTCCCTCTCCATCTCTCTCTCTCTCTCTCTCTCTGAAGCAAGTTCACACAATGTCAGAGGTTGAAGACTATTTGCTACACGAGTTAGGCAATGAGATTTTCCCCACGAGCAGGGGTCTGTGGTGGGGGCATCGTGAGGCTTACAGGCCGCCCCCGCCACGCCTCTGCACGCCAGCCTCAGCATCGCAGCTGCTGCAGCCTTCCACCTGCGCCCACAGCCCTGCTGCTCCTTTCTGCTGCCTTGCTTTGGCACGCCAGCCTTTCCCGGGACTCTGGCCTTGGCCTGAGCGCGCCCGGCAGCCAGCCGCCCCTCCTGCCTGCCGCTCGCTCGCCTCTCCCGGGCCAAAAACAGCAAAGAGGGCAAGGAGGCTGCGGGCTCAGCACAAGGCCACGCGAAGGAGCCAAGCCAGAGCTGCCCGTGCGGGGCAAGCCCACGTGCGGCCGCGGCCACGCAGCCGGCAAAAACAAGGTGCGCGGGGCACCCTTGCTGGGGGGCCTGCCCCGCGGGCAAAAAGGTGTGAGGGTGGGTATCGAACCCCAGGCCCGCGGCACCAGAGGCACTGGCATCCCTGTGTGTCCGCATCCCAGGCCCGGCCACGCCCACGCACACCGCCCCCTATAGCCCTCGCGCCGCCCTGCGCCCCAACACCACCGCTCCCACACACCCCCTAAGCGCCCCAACAACCCACCACGACGACACCACCACCACTGCAACACACCGACACGCAGCGCCTTGCACGCCCCTCTGCTCACAACACACAACAACTCCGCACCCGCCCGCGCCAAACGCAACACCCTCTGCACCCTCCTCCTCCTCCTCCTCCAGCTCCCCCGCCATGCACAGCGCCTCCAGCCCCGCAACAACCCCACCTTCACCACGCCTACAGCTGCACGCGCCCAGGAACAACCACGCCTCTCGCCTTCCTCCACGCTTCCGCAACGCTGCTTCGCCTCCTCGCAACTACGCCTCTGCTCACAGAGCCCGAGGCCTCCTCATGCTGCCCGACACCTTCTCGGGGCCTCGCCCTGCCACCACCAGTGCCCAGCTGGCCCCTCACCAACCACGACAGGGGCTACCACGCAAACGACACCATGGCGCCACCAATTCACAACTCACGCGCACGAGGGGGCCCGCGCCACTCGCGGCACCCCGGCTGCCCTCTTACGCCTTTCCGGCGTTCACCTACAACCTCAGCTCAACAACGGCCGCCTAACACACCCACGGCCACGCGCACACCCCTACTACCCTTTGGCAAAGCAACTCCCACTCCCTGGCCTCATCAGCCATATGCTTCTTGCTTCAGCTCAGCGCCCCTCGACTCGCTCGCGCTACACTCACTTCTCTCTCATGCCAGCTCACGGCAGCCTTTCCCAGAGCTCTCGCAGGGGCTGCCCTTACCTGCCTAGTCCACGCAGCTCCGTCCGTCCGTCCTTCCTTCCGCCTTGCTCGGGCTGGGGGCTCTCCTCCTCCCCCCTGCCGTGAGCTGCGCTCCTTCAGGCACGCTTCCCTAAGCAGGACCACGCAGTGCACAATGTCAGCTCCCTCTCCATCTCTCTCTCTCTCTCTCTGAAGCAAGTTCACACAATGTCAGAGGTTGAAGACTATTTGCTACACGAGTTAGGCAATGAGATTTTCCCCACGAGCAGGGGTCTGTGGTGGGGGCATCGTGAGGCTTACAGGCCGCCCCCGCCACGCCTCTGCACGCCAGCCTCAGCATCGCAGCTGCTGCAGCCTTCCACCTGCGCCCACAGCCCTGCTGCTCCTTTCTGCTGCCTTGCTTTGGCACGCCAGCCTTTCCCGGGACTCTGGCCTTGGCCTGAGCGCGCCCGGCAGCCAGCCGCCCCTCCTGCCTGCCGCTCGCTCGCCTCTCCCGGGCCAAAAACAGCAAAGAGGGCAAGGAGGCTGCGGGCTCAGCACAAGGCCACGCGAAGGAGCCAAGCCAGAGCTGCCCGTGCGGGGCAAGCCCACGTGCGGCCGCGGCCACGCAGCCGGCAAAAACAAGGTGCGCGGGGCACCCTTGCTGGGGGGCCTGCCCCGCGGGCAAAAAGGTGTGAGGGTGGGTATCGAACCCCAGGCCCGCGGCACCAGAGGCACTGGCATCCCTGTGTGTCCGCATCCCAGGCCCGGCCACGCCCACGCACACCGCCCCCTATAGCCCTCGCGCCGCCCTGCGCCCCAACACCACCGCTCCCACACACCCCCTAAGCGCCCCAACAACCCACCACGACGACACCACCACCACCGCAACACACCGACACGCAGCGCCTTGACCGCCCCTCTGCTCACAACACACAACAACTCCGCACCCGCCCGCGCCAAACGCAACACCCTCTGCACCCTCCTCCTCCTCCAGCTCCCCCGCCATGCACAGCGCCTCCAGCCCCGCAACAACCCCACCTTCACCACGCCTACAGCTGCACGCGCCCAGGAACAACCACGCCTCTCGCCTTCCTCCACGCTTCCGCAACGCTGCTTCGCCTCCTCGCAACTACGCCTCTGCTCACAGAGTCCGAGGCCTCCTCATGCTGCCCGACACCTTCTCGGGGCCTCGCCCTGCCACCACCAGTGCCCAGCTGGCCCCTCACCAACCACGACAGGGGCTACCACGCAAACGACACCATGGCGCCAGCAATTCACAACTCACGCGCACGAGGGGGCCCGCGCCACTCGCGGCACCCCGGCTGCCCTCTTACGCCTTTCCGGCGTTCACCTACAACCTCAGCTCAACAACGGCCGCCTAACACACCCACGGCCACGCGCACACCCCTACTACCCTTTGGCAAAGCAACTCCCATTCTCTGGCCTCATCAGCCATATGCTTCTTGCTTCAGCTCAGCGCCCCTCGACTCGCTCGCGCTACACTCACTTCTCTCTCATGCCAGCTCACGGCAGCCTTTCCCAGAGCTCTCGCAGGGGCTGCCCTTACCTGCCTAGTCCACGCAGCTCCGTCCGTCCGTCCGTCCGTCCTTCCTTCCGCCTTGCTCGGGCTGGGGGCTCTCCTCCTCCCCCCTGCCGTGAGCTGCGCTCCTTCAGGCACGCTTCCCTAAGCAGGACCACGCAGTGCACAATGTCAGCTCCCTCTCCATCTCTCTCTCTCTCTCTCTGAAGCAAGTTCACACAATGTCAGAGGTTGAAGACTATTTGCTACACGAGTTAGGCAATGAGATTTTCCCCACGAGCAGGGGTCTGTGGTGGGGGCATCGTGAGGCTTACAGGCCGCCCCCGCCACGCCTCTGCACGCCAGCCTCAGCATCGCAGCTGCTGCAGCCTTCCACCTGCGCCCACAGCCCTGCTGCTCCTTTCTGCTGCCTTGCTTTGGCACGCCAGCCTTTCCCGGGACTCTGGCCTTGGCCTGAGCGCGCCCGGCAGCCAGCCGCCCCTCCTGCCTGCCGCTCGCTCGCCTCTCCCGGGCCAAAAACAGCAAAGAGGGCAAGGAGGCTGCGGGCTCAGCACAAGGCCACGCGAAGGAGCCAAGCCAGAGCTGCCCGTGCGGGGCAAGCCCACGTGCGGCCGCGGCCACGCAGCCGGCAAAAACAAGGTGCGCGGGGCACCCTTGCTGGGGGGCCTGCCCCGCGGGCAAAAAGGTGTGAGGGTGGGTATCGAACCCCAGGCCCGCGGCACCAGAGGCACTGGCATCCCTGTGTGTCCGCATCCCAGGCCCGGCCACGCCCACGCACACCGCCCCCTATAGCCCTCGCGCCGCCCTGCGCCCCAACACCACCGCTCCCACACACCCCCTAAGCGCCCCAACAACCCACCACGACGACACCACCACCACTGCAACACACCGACACGCAGCGCCTTGCACGCCCCTCTGCTCACAACACACAACAACTCCGCACCCGCCCGCGCCAAACGCAACACCCTCTGCACCCTCCTCCTCCTCCTCCTCCAGCTCCCCCGCCATGCACAGCGCCTCCAGCCCCGCAACAACCCCACCTTCACCACGCCTACAGCTGCACGCGCCCAGGAACAACCACGCCTCTCGCCTTCCTCCACGCTTCCGCAACGCTGCTTCGCCTCCTCGCAACTACGCCTCTGCTCACAGAGCCCGAGGCCTCCTCATGCTGCCCGACACCTTCTCGGGGCCTCG
The DNA here is from genome assembly GCF_030463565.1 of Pelecanus crispus. Classification (NCBI taxonomy): domain Eukaryota; kingdom Metazoa; phylum Chordata; class Aves; order Pelecaniformes; family Pelecanidae; genus Pelecanus; species Pelecanus crispus. The sequence continues at coordinate 23,446,365 of NC_134654.1, read as the reverse complement.
CCCTGCCACCACCAGTGCCCAGCTGGCCCCTCACCAACCACGACAGGGGCTACCACGCAAACGACACCATGGCGCCACCAATTCACAACTCACGCGCACGAGGGGGCCCGCGCCACTCGCGGCACCCCGGCTGCCCTCTTACGCCTTTCCGGCGTTCACCTACAACCTCAGCTCAACAACGGCCGCCTAACACACCCACGGCCACGCGCACACCCCTACTACCCTTTGGCAAAGCAACTCCCACTCCCTGGCCTCATCAGCCATATGCTTCTTGCTTCAGCTCAGCGCCCCTCGACTCGCTCGCGCTACACTCACTTCTCTCTCATGCCAGCTCACGGCAGCCTTTCCCAGAGCTCTCGCAGGGGCTGCCCTTACCTGCCTAGTCCACGCAGCTCCGTCCGTCCGTCCTTCCTTCCGCCTTGCTCGGGCTGGGGGCTCTCCTCCTCCCCCCTGCCGTGAGCTGCGCTCCTTCAGGCACGCTTCCCTAAGCAGGACCACGCAGTGCACAATGTCAGCTCCCTCTCCATCTCTCTCTCTCTCTCTCTGAAGCAAGTTCACACAATGTCAGAGGTTGAAGACTATTTGCTACACGAGTTAGGCAATGAGATTTTCCCCACGAGCAGGGGTCTGTGGTGGGGGCATCGTGAGGCTTACAGGCCGCCCCCGCCACGCCTCTGCACGCCAGCCTCAGCATCGCAGCTGCTGCAGCCTTCCACCTGCGCCCACAGCCCTGCTGCTCCTTTCTGCTGCCTTGCTTTGGCACGCCAGCCTTTCCCGGGACTCTGGCCTTGGCCTGAGCGTGCCCGGCAGCCAGCCGCCCCTCCTGCCTGCCGCTCGCTCGCCTCTCCCGGGCCAAAAACAGCAAAGAGGGCAAGGAGGCTGCGGGCTCAGCACAAGGCCACGCGAAGGAGCCAAGCCAGAGCTGCCCGTGCGGGGCAAGCCCACGTGCGGCCGCGGCCACGCAGCCGGCAAAAACAAGGTGCGCGGGGCACCCTTGCTGGGGGGCCTGCCCCGCGGGCAAAAAGGTGTGAGGGTGGGTATCGAACCCCAGGCCCGCGGCACCAGAGGCACTGGCATCCCTGTGTGTCCGCATCCCAGGCCCGGCCACGCCCACGCACACCGCCCCCTATAGCCCTCGCGCCGCCCTGCGCCCCAACACCACCGCTCCCACACACCCCCTAAGCGCCCCAACAACCCACCACGACGACACCACCACCACCGCAACACACCGACACGCAGCGCCTTGCCCGCCCCTCTGCTCACAACACACAACAACTCCGCACCCGCCCGCGCCAAACGCAACACCCTCTGCACCCTCCTCCTCCTCCTCCTCCAGCTCCCCCGCCATGCACAGCGCCTCCAGCCCCGCAACAACCCCACCTTCACCACGCCTACAGCTGCACGCGCCCAGGAACAACCACGCCTCTCGCCTTCCTCCACGCTTCCGCAACGCTGCTTCGCCTCCTCGCAACTACGCCTCTGCTCACAGAGCCCGAGGCCTCCTCATGCTGCCCGACACCTTCTCGGGGCCTCGCCCTGCCACCACCAGTGCCCAGCTGGCCCCTCACCAACCACGACAGGGGCTACCACGCAAACGACACCATGGCGCCAGCAATTCACAACTCACGCGCACGAGGGGGCCCGCGCCACTCGCGGCACCCCGGCTGCCCTCTTACGCCTTTCCGGCGTTCACCTACAACCTCAGCTCAACAACGGCCGCCTAACACACCCACGGCCACGCGCACACCCCTACTACCCTTTGGCAAAGCAACTCCCATTCTCTGGCCTCATCAGCCATATGCTTCTTGCTTCAGCTCAGCGCCCCTCGACTCGCTCGCGCTACACTCACTTCTCTCTCATGCCAGCTCACGGCAGCCTTTCCCAGAGCTCTCGCAGGGGCTGCCCTTACCTGCCTAGTCCACGCAGCTCCGTCCGTCCGTCCGTCCGTCCGTCCTTCCTTCCGCCTTGCTCGGGCTGGGGGCTCTCCTCCTCCTCCCTGCCGTGCGCTGCGCTCCTTCAGGCACGCTTCCCTAAGCAGGACCACGCAGTGCACAATGTCAGCTCCCTCTCCATCTCTCTCTCTCTCTCTCTGAAGCAAGTTCACACAATGTCAGAGGTTGAAGACTATTTGCTACACGAGTTAGGCAATGAGATTTTCCCCACGAGCAGGGGTCTGTGGTGGGGGCATCGTGAGGCTTACAGGCCGCCCCCGCCACGCCTCTGCACGCCAGCCTCAGCATCGCAGCTGCTGCAGCCTTCCACCTGCGCCCACAGCCCTGCTGCTCCTTTCTGCTGCCTTGCTTTGGCACGCCAGCCTTTCCCGGGACTCTGGCCTTGGCCTGAGCGTGCCCGGCAGCCAGCCGCCCCTCCTGCCTGCCGCTCGCTCGCCTCTCCCGGGCCAAAAACAGCAAAGAGGGCAAGGAGGCTGCGGGCTCAGCACAAGGCCACGCGAAGGAGCCAAGCCAGAGCTGCCCGTGCGGGGCAAGCCCACGTGCGGCCGCGGCCACGCAGCCGGCAAAAACAAGGTGCGCGGGGCACCCTTGCTGGGGGGCCTGCCCCGCGGGCAAAAAGGTGTGAGGGTGGGTATCGAACCCCAGGCCCGCGGCACCAGAGGCACTGGCATCCCTGTGTGTCCGCATCCCAGGCCCGGCCACGCCCACGCACACCGCCCCCTATAGCCCTCGCGCCGCCCTGCGCCCCAACACCACCGCTCCCACACACCCCCTAAGCGCCCCAACAACCCACCACGACGACACCACCACCACCGCAACACACCGACACGCAGCGCCTTGACCGCCCCTCTGCTCACAACACACAACAACTCCGCACCCGCCCGCGCCAAACGCAACACCCTCTGCACCCTCCTCCTCCTCCTCCTCCTCCTCCAGCTCCCCCGCCATGCACAGCGCCTCCAGCCCCGCAACAACCCCACCTTCACCACGCCTACAGCTGCACGCGCCCAGGAACAACCACGCCTCTCGCCTTCCTCCACGCTTCCGCAACGCTGCTTCGCCTCCTCGCAACCACGCCTCTGCTCACAGAGCCCGAGGCCTCCTCATGCTGCCCGACACCTTCTCGGGGCCTCGCCCTGCCACCACCAGTGCCCAGCTGGCCCCTCACCAACCACGACAGGGGCTACCACGCAAACGACACCATGGCGCCACCAATTCACAACTCACGCGCGGGGGGGGGCCCGCGCCACTCGCGGCACCCCGGCTGCCCTCTTACGCCTTTCCGGCGTTCACCTACAACCTCAGCTCAACAACGGCCGCCTAACACACCCACGGCCACGCGCACACCCCTACTACCCTTTGGCAAAGCAACTCCCACTCCCTGGCCTCATCAGCCATATGCTTCTTGCTTCAGCTCAGCGCCCCTCGACTCGCTCGCGCTACACTCACTTCTCTCTCATGCCAGCTCACGGCAGCCTTTCCCAGAGCTCTCGCAGGGGCTGCCCTTACCTGCCTAGTCCACGCAGCTCCGTCCGTCCGTCCGTCCGTCCTTCCTTCCGCCTTGCTCGGGCTGGGGGCTCTCCTCCTCCTCCCTGCCGTGCGCTGCGCTCCTTCAGGCACGCTTCCCTAAGCAGGACCACGCAGTGCACAATGTCAGCTCCCTCTCCATCTCTCTCTCTCTCTCTCTGAAGCAAGTTCACACAATGTCAGAGGTTGAAGACTATTTGCTACACGAGTTAGGCAATGAGATTTTCCCCACGAGCAGGGGTCTGTGGTGGGGGCATCGTGAGGCTTACAGGCCGCCCCCGCCACGCCTCTGCACGCCAGCCTCAGCATCGCAGCTGCTGCAGCCTTCCACCTGCGCCCACAGCCCTGCTGCTCCTTTCTGCTGCCTTGCTTTGGCACGCCAGCCTTTCCCGGGACTCTGGCCTTGGCCTGAGCGCGCCCGGCAGCCAGCCGCCCCTCCTGCCTGCCGCTCGCTCGCCTCTCCCGGGCCAAAAACAGCAAAGAGGGCAAGGAGGCTGCGGGCTCAGCACAAGGCCACGCGAAGGAGCCAAGCCAGAGCTGCCCGTGCGGGGCAAGCCCACGTGCGGCCGCGGCCACGCAGCCGGCAAAAACAAGGTGCGCGGGGCACCCTTGCTGGGGGGCCTGCCCCGCGGGCAAAAAGGTGTGAGGGTGGGTATCGAACCCCAGGCCCGCGGCACCAGAGGCACTGGCATCCCTGTGTGTCCGCATCCCAGGCCCGGCCACGCCCACGCACACCGCTCCCTATAGCCCTCGCGCCGCCCTGCGCCCCAACACCACCGCTCCCACACACCCCCTAAGCGCCCCAACAACCCACCACGACGACACCACCACCACCGCAACACACCGACACGCAGCGCCTTGCCCACCCCTCTGCTCACAACACACAACAACTCCGCACCCGCCCGCGCCAAACGCAACACCCTCTGCACCCTCCTCCTCCTCCTCCTCCTCCTCCAGCTCCCCCGCCATGCACAGCGCCTCCAGCCCCGCAACAACCCCACCTTCACCACGCCTACAGCTGCACGCGCCCAGGAACAACCACGCCTCTCGCCTTCCTCCACGCTTCCGCAACGCTGCTTCGCCTCCTCGCAACTACGCCTCTGCTCACAGAGCCTGAGGCCTCCTCATGCTGCCCGACACCTTCTCGGGGCCTCGCCCTGCCACCAACAGTGCCCAGCTGGCCCCTCACCAACCACGACAGGGGCTACCACGCAAACGACACCATGGCGCCAGCAATTCACAACTCACGCGCGGGGGGGGGCCCGCGCCACTCGCGGCACCCCGGCTGCCCTCTTACGCCTTTCCGGCGTTCACCTACAACCTCAGCTCAACAACGGCCGCCTAACACACCCACGGCCACGCGCACACCCCTACTACCCTTTGGCAAAGCAACTCCCACTCCCTGGCCTCATCAGCCATATGCTTCTTGCTTCAGCTCAGCGCCCCTCGACTCGCTCGCGCTACACTCACTTCTCTCTCATGCCAGCTCACGGCAGCCTTTCCCAGAGCTCTCGCAGGGGCTGCCCTTACCTGCCTAGTCCACGCAGCTCCGTCCGTCCGTCCGTCCGTCCTTCCTTCCGCCTTGCTTGGGCTGGGGGCTCTCCTCCTCCTCCCTGCCGTGCGCTGCGCTCCTTCAGGCACGCTTCCCTAAGCAGGACCACGCAGTGCACAATGTCAGCTCCCTCTCCATCTCTCTCTCTCTCTCTCTGAAGCAAGTTCACACAATGTCAGAGGTTGAAGACTATTTGCTACACGAGTTAGGCAATGAGATTTTCCCCACGAGCAGGGGTCTGTGGTGGGGGCATCGTGAGGCTTACAGGCCGCCCCCGCCACGCCTCTGCACGCCAGCCTCAGCATCGCAGCTGCTGCAGCCTTCCACCTGCGCCCACAGCCCTGCTGCTCCTTTCTGCTGCCTTGCTTTGGCACGCCAGCCTTTCCCGGGACTCTGGCCTTGGCCTGAGCGCGCCCGGCAGCCAGCCGCCCCTCCTGCCTGCCGCTCGCTCGCCTCTCCCGGGCCAAAAACAGCAAAGAGGGCAAGGAGGCTGCGGGCTCAGCACAAGGCCACGCGAAGGAGCCAAGCCAGAGCTGCCCGTGCGGGGCAAGCCCACGTGCGGCCGCGGCCACGCAGCCGGCAAAAACAAGGTGCGCGGGGCACCCTTGCTGGGGGGCCTGCCCCGCGGGCAAAAAGGTGTGAGGGTGGGTATCGAACCCCAGGCCCGCGGCACCAGAGGCACTGGCATCCCTGTGTGTCCGCATCCCAGGCCCGGCCACGCCCACGCACACCGCCCCCTATAGCCCTCGCGCCGCCCTGCGCCCCAACACCACCGCTCCCACACACCCCCTAAGCGCCCCAACAACCCACCACGACGACACCACCACCACCGCAACACACCGACACGCAGCGCCTTGCCCACCCCTCTGCTCACAACACACAACAACTCCGCACCCGCCCGCGCCAAACGCAACACCCTCTGCACCCTCCTCCTCCTCCTCCTCCTCCTCCAGCTCCCCCGCCATGCACAGCGCCTCCAGCCCCGCAACAACCCCACCTTCACCACGCCTACAGCTGCACGCGCCCAGGAACAACCACGCCTCTCGCCTTCCTCCACGCTTCCGCAACGCTGCTCCAGCTCCTCGCAACTACGCCTCTGCTCACAGAGCCCGAGGCCTCCTCATGCTGCCCGACACCTTCTCGGGGCCTCGCCCTGCCACCACCAGTGCCCAGCTGGCCCCTCACCAACCACGACAGGGGCTACCACGCAAACGACACCATGGCGCCACCAATTCACAACTCACGCGCGGGGGGGGGCCCGCGCCACTCGCGGCACCCCAGCTGCCCTCTTACGCCTTTCCGGCGTTCACCTACAACCTCAGCTCAACAACGGCCGCCTAACACACCCACGGCCACGCGCACACCCCTACTACCCTTTGGCAAAGCAACTCCCACTCCCTGGCCTCATCAGCCATATGCTTCTTGCTTCAGCTCAGCGCCCCTCGACTCGCTCGCGCTACACTCACTTCTCTCTCATGCCAGCTCACGGCAGCCTTTCCCAGAGCTCTCGCAGGGGCTGCCCTTACCTGCCTAGTCCACGCAGCTCCGTCCGTCCGTCTGTCCGTCCTTCCTTCCGCCTTGCTCGGGCTGGGGGCTCTCCTCCTCCCCCCTGCCGTGAGCTGCGCTCCTTCAGGCACGCTTCCCTAAGCAGGACCACGCAGTGCACAATGTCAGCTCCCTCTCCATCTCTCTCTCTCTCTCTCTCTCTGAAGCAAGTTCACACAATGTCAGAGGTTGAAGACTATTTGCTACACGAGTTAGGCAATGAGATTTTCCCCACGAGCAGGGGTCTGTGGTGGGGGCATCGTGAGGCTTACAGGCCGCCCCCACCACGCCTCTGCACGCCAGCCTCAGCATCGCAGCTGCTGCAGCCTTCCACCTGCGCCCACAGCCCTGCTGCTCCTTTCTGCTGCCTTGCTTTGGCACGCCAGCCTTTCCCGGGACTCTGGCCTTGGCCTGAGCGCGCCCGGCAGCCAGCCGCCCCTCCTGCCTGCCGCTCGCTCGCCTCTCCCGGGCCAAAAACAGCAAAGAGGGCAAGGAGGCTGCGGGCTCAGCACAAGGCCACGCGAAGGAGCCAAGCCAGAGCTGCCCGTGCGGGGCAAGCCCACGTGCGGCCGCGGCCACGCAGCCGGCAAAAACAAGGTGCGCGGGGCACCCTTGCTGGGGGGCCTGCCCCGCGGGCAAAAAGGTGTGAGGGTGGGTATCGAACCCCAGGCCCGCGGCACCAGAGGCACTGGCATCCCTGTGTGTCCGCATCCCAGGCCCGGCCACGCCCACGCACACCGCCCCCTATAGCCCTCGCGCCGCCCTGCGCCCCAACACCACCGCTCCCACACACCCCCTAAGCGCCCCAACAACCCACCACGACGACACCACCACCACTGCAACACACCGACACGCAGCGCCTTGCACGCCCCTCTGCTCACAACACACAACAACTCCGCACCTGCCCGCGCCAAACGCAACACCCTCTGCACCCTCCTCCTCCTCCTCCTCCAGCTCCCCCGCCATGCACAGCGCCTCCAGCCCCGCAACAACCCCACCTTCACCACGCCTACAGCTGCACGCGCCCAGGAACAACCACGCCTCTCGCCTTCCTCCACGCTTCCGCAACGCTGCTTCGCCTCCTCGCAACTACGCCTCTGCTCACAGAGCCCGAGGCCTCCTCATGCTGCCCGACACCTTCTCGGGGCCTCGCCCTGCCACCACCAGTGCCCAGCTGGCCCCTCACCAACCACGACAGGGGCTACCACGCAAACGACACCATGGCGCCACCAATTCACAACTCACGCGCACGAGGGGGCCCGCGCCACTCGCGGCACCCCGGCTGCCCTCTTACGCCTTTCCGGCGTTCACCTACAACCTCAGCTCAACAACGGCCGCCTAACACACCCACGGCCACGCGCACACCCCTACTACCCTTTGGCAAAGCAACTCCCACTCCCTGGCCTCATCAGCCATATGCTTCTTGCTTCAGCTCAGCGCCCCTCGACTCGCTCGCGCTACACTCACTTCTCTCTCATGCCAGCTCACGGCAGCCTTTCCCAGAGCTCTCGCAGGGGCTGCCCTTACCTGCCTAGTCCACGCAGCTCCGTCCGTCCGTCCTTCCTTCCGCCTTGCTCGGGCTGGGGGCTCTCCTCCTCCCCCCTGCCGTGAGCTGCGCTCCTTCAGGCACGCTTCCCTAAGCAGGACCACGCAGTGCACAATGTCAGCTCCCTCTCCATCTCTCTCTCTCTCTCTCTGAAGCAAGTTCACACAATGTCAGAGGTTGAAGACTATTTGCTACACGAGTTAGGCAATGAGATTTTCCCCACGAGCAGGGGTCTGTGGTGGGGGCATCGTGAGGCTTACAGGCCGCCCCCGCCACGCCTCTGCACGCCAGCCTCAGCATCGCAGCTGCTGCAGCCTTCCACCTGCGCCCACAGCCCTGCTGCTCCTTTCTGCTGCCTTGCTTTGGCACGCCAGCCTTTCCCGGGACTCTGGCCTTGGCCTGAGCGTGCCCGGCAGCCAGCCGCCCCTCCTGCCTGCCGCTCGCTCGCCTCTCCCGGGCCAAAAACAGCAAAGAGGGCAAGGAGGCTGCGGGCTCAGCACAAGGCCACGCGAAGGAGCCAAGCCAGAGCTGCCCGTGCGGGGCAAGCCCACGTGCGGCCGCGGCCACGCAGCCGGCAAAAACAAGGTGCGCGGGGCACCCTTGCTGGGGGGCCTGCCCCGCGGGCAAAAAGGTGTGAGGGTGGGTATCGAACCCCAGGCCCGCGGCACCAGAGGCACTGGCATCCCTGTGTGTCCGCATCCCAGGCCCGGCCACGCCCACGCACACCGCCCCCTATAGCCCTCGCGCCGCCCTGCGCCCCAACACCACCGCTCCCACACACCCCCTAAGCGCCCCAACAACCCACCACGACGACACCACCACCACCGCAACACACCGACACGCAGCGCCTTGCCCACCCCTCTGCTCACAACACACAACAACTCCGCACCCGCCCGCGCCAAACGCAACACCCTCTGCACCCTCCTCCTCCTCCTCCTCCAGCTCCCCCGCCATGCACAGCGCCTCCAGCCCCGCAACAACCCCACCTTCACCACGCCTACAGCTGCACGCGCCCAGGAACAACCACGCCTCTCGCCTTCCTCCACGCTTCCGCAACGCTGCTTCGCCTCCTCGCAACTACGCCTCTGCTCACAGAGCCCGAGGCCTCCTCATGCTGCCCGACACCTTCTCGGGGCCTCGCCCTGCCACCACCAGTGCCCAGCTGGCCCCTCACCAACCACGACAGGGGCTACCACGCAAACGACACCATGGCGCCAGCAATTCACAACTCACGCGCACGAGGGGGCCCGCGCCACTCGCGGCACCCCGGCTGCCCTCTTACGCCTTTCCGGCGTTCACCTACAACCTCAGCTCAACAACGGCCGCCTAACACACCCACGGCCACGCGCACACCCCTACTACCCTTTGGCAAAGCAACTCCCATTCTCTGGCCTCATCAGCCATATGCTTCTTGCTTCAGCTCAGCGCCCCTCGACTCGCTCGCGCTACACTCACTTCTCTCTCATGCCAGCTCACGGCAGCCTTTCCCAGAGCTCTCGCAGGGGCTGCCCTTACCTGCCTAGTCCACGCAGCTCCGTCCGTCCGTCCTTCCTTCCGCCTTGCTCGGGCTGGGGGCTCTCCTCCTCCCCCCTGCCGTGCGCTGCGCTCCTTCAGGCACGCTTCCCTAAGCAGGACCACGCAGTGCACAATGTCAGCTCCCTCTCCATCTCTCTCTCTCTCTCTCTGAAGCAAGTTCACACAATGTCAGAGGTTGAAGACTATTTGCTACACGAGTTAGGCAATGAGATTTTCCCCACGAGCAGGGGTCTGTGGTGGGGGCATCGTGAGGCTTACAGGCCGCCCCCGCCACGCCTCTGCACGCCAGCCTCAGCATCGCAGCTGCTGCAGCCTTCCACCTGCGCCCACAGCCCTGCTGCTCCTTTCTGCTGCCTTGCTTTGGCACGCCAGCCTTTCCCGGGACTCTGGCCTTGGCCTGAGCGTGCCCGGCAGCCAGCCGCCCCTCCTGCCTGCCGCTCGCTCGCCTCTCCCGGGCCAAAAACAGCAAAGAGGGCAAGGAGGCTGCGGGCTCAGCACAAGGCCACGCGAAGGAGCCAAGCCAGAGCTGCCCGTGCGGGGCAAGCCCACGTGCGGCCGCGGCCACGCAGCCGGCAAAAACAAGGTGCGCGGGGCACCCTTGCTGGGGGGCCTGCCCCGCGGGCAAAAAGGTGTGAGGGTGGGTATCGAACCCCAGGCCCGCGGCACCAGAGGCACTGGCATCCCTGTGTGTCCGCATCCCAGGCCCGGCCACGCCCACGCACACCGCCCCCTATAGCCCTCGCGCCGCCCTGCGCCCCAACACCACCGCTCCCACACACCCCCTAAGCGCCCCAACAACCCACCACGACGACACCACCACCACCGCAACACACCGACACGCAGCGCCTTGCCCACCCCTCTGCTCACAACACACAACAACTCCGCACCCGCCCGCGCCAAACGCAACACCCTCTGCACCCTCCTCCTCCTCCTCCTCCTCCTCCAGCTCCCCCGCCATGCACAGCGCCTCCAGCCCCGCAACAACCCCACCTTCACCACGCCTACAGCTGCACGCGCCCAGGAACAACCACGCCTCTCGCCTTCCTCCACGCTTCCGCAACGCTGCTCCAGCTCCTCGCAACTACGCCTCTGCTCACAGAGCCCGAGGCCTCCTCATGCTGCCCGACACCTTCTCGGGGCCTCGCCCTGCCACCACCAGTGCCCAGCTGGCCCCTCACCAACCACGACAGGGGCTACCACGCAAACGACACCATGGCGCCACCAATTCACAACTCACGCGCACGAGGGGGCCCGCGCCACTCGCGGCACCCCAGCTGCCCTCTTACGCCTTTCCGGCGTTCACCTACAACCTCAGCTCAACAACGGCCGCCTAACACACCCACGGCCACGCGCACACCCCTACTACCCTTTGGCAAAGCAACTCCCACTCCCTGGCCTCATCAGCCATATGCTTCTTGCTTCAGCTCAGCGCCCCTCGACTCGCTCGCGCTACACTCACTTCTCTCTCATGCCAGCTCACGGCAGCCTTTCCCAGAGCTCTCGCAGGGGCTGCCCTTACCTGCCTAGTCCACGCAGCTCCGTCCGTCCGTCTGTCCGTCCTTCCTTCCGCCTTGCTCGGGCTGGGGGCTCTCCTCCTCCCCCCTGCCGTGAGCTGCGCTCCTTCAGGCACGCTTCCCTAAGCAGGACCACGCAGTGCACAATGTCAGCTCCCTCTCCATCTCTCTCTCTCTCTCTCTCTCTGAAGCAAGTTCACACAATGTCAGAGGTTGAAGACTATTTGCTACACGAGTTAGGCAATGAGATTTTCCCCACGAGCAGGGGTCTGTGGTGGGGGCATCGTGAGGCTTACAGGCCGCCCCCACCACGCCTCTGCACGCCAGCCTCAGCATCGCAGCTGCTGCAGCCTTCCACCTGCGCCCACAGCCCTGCTGCTCCTTTCTGCTGCCTTGCTTTGGCACGCCAGCCTTTCCCGGGACTCTGGCCTTGGCCTGAGCGCGCCCGGCAGCCAGCCGCCCCTCCTGCCTGCCGCTCGCTCGCCTCTCCCGGGCCAAAAACAGCAAAGAGGGCAAGGAGGCTGCGGGCTCAGCACAAGGCCACGCGAAGGAGCCAAGCCAGAGCTGCCCGTGCGGGGCAAGCCCACGTGCGGCCGCGGCCACGCAGCCGGCAAAAACAAGGTGCGCGGGGCACCCTTGCTGGGGGGCCTGCCCCGCGGGCAAAAAGGTGTGAGGGTGGGTATCGAACCCCAGGCCCGCGGCACCAGAGGCACTGGCATCCCTGTGTGTCCGCATCCCAGGCCCGGCCACGCCCACGCACACCGCCCCCTATAGCCCTCGCGCCGCCCTGCGCCCCAACACCACCGCTCCCACACACCCCCTAAGCGCCCCAACAACCCACCACGACGACACCACCACCACTGCAACACACCGACACGCAGCGCCTTGCACGCCCCTCTGCTCACAACACACAACAACTCCGCACCCGCCCGCGCCAAACGCAACACCCTCTGCACCCTCCTCCTCCTCCTCCTCCAGCTCCCCCGCCATGCACAGCGCCTCCAGCCCCGCAACAACCCCACCTTCACCACGCCTACAGCTGCACGCGCCCAGGAACAACCACGCCTCTCGCCTTCCTCCACGCTTCCGCAACGCTGCTTCGCCTCCTCGCAACTACGCCTCTGCTCACAGAGCCCGAGGCCTCCTCATGCTGCCCGACACCTTCTCGGGGCCTCGCCCTGCCACCACCAGTGCCCAGCTGGCCCCTCACCAACCACGACAGGGGCTACCACGCAAACGACACCATGGCGCCACCAATTCACAACTCACGCGCGGGGGGGGGCCCGCGCCACTCGCGGCACCCCGGCTGCCCTCTTACGCCTTTCCGGCGTTCACCTACAACCTCAGCTCAACAACGGCCGCCTAACACACCCACGGCCACGCGCACACCCCTACTACCCTTTGGCAAAGCAACTCCCACTCCCTGGCCTCATCAGCCATATGCTTCTTGCTTCAGCTCAGCGCCCCTCGACTCGCTCGCGCTACACTCACTTCTCTCTCATGCCAGCTCACGGCAGCCTTTCCCAGAGCTCTCGCAGGGGCTGCCCTTACCTGCCTAGTCCACGCAGCTCCGTCCGTCCGTCCTTCCTTCCGCCTTGCTCGGGCTGGGGGCTCTCCTCCTCCCCCCTGCCGTGAGCTGCGCTCCTTCAGGCACGCTTCCCTAAGCAGGACCACGCAGTGCACAATGTCAGCTCCCTCTCCATCTCTCTCTCTCTCTCTCTGAAGCAAGTTCACACAATGTCAGAGGTTGAAGACTATTTGCTACACGAGTTAGGCAATGAGATTTTCCCCACGAGCAGGGGTCTGTGGTGGGGGCATCGTGAGGCTTACAGGCCGCCCCCGCCACGCCTCTGCACGCCAGCCTCAGCATCGCAGCTGCTGCAGCCTTCCACCTGCGCCCACAGCCCTGCTGCTCCTTTCTGCTGCCTTGCTTTGGCACGCCAGCCTTTCCCGGGACTCTGGCCTTGGCCTGAGCGCGCCCGGCAGCCAGCCGCCCCTCCTGCCTGCCGCTCGCTCGCCTCTCCCGGGCCAAAAACAGCAAAGAGGGCAAGGAGGCTGCGGGCTCAGCACAAGGCCACGCGAAGGAGCCAAGCCAGAGCTGCCCGTGCGGGGCAAGCCCACGTGCGGCCGCGGCCACGCAGCCGGCAAAAACAAGGTGCGCGGGGCACCCTTGCTGGGGGGCCTGCCCCGCGGGCAAAAAGGTGTGAGGGTGGGTATCGAACCCCAGGCCCGCGGCACCAGAGGCACTGGCATCCCTGTGTGTCCGCATCCCAGGCCCGGCCACGCCCACGCACACCGCCCCCTATAGCCCTCGCGCCGCCCTGCGCCCCAACACCACCGCTCCCACACACCCCCTAAGCGCCCCAACAACCCACCACGACGACACCACCACCACCGCAACACACCGACACGCAGCGCCTTGACCGCCCCTCTGCTCACAACACACAACAACTCCGCACCCGCCCGCGCCAAACGCAACACCCTCTGCACCCTCCTCCTCCTCCAGCTCCCCCGCCATGCACAGCGCCTCCAGCCCCGCAACAACCCCACCTTCACCACGCCTACAGCTGCACGCGCCCAGGAACAACCACGCCTCTCGCCTTCCTCCACGCTTCCGCAACGCTGCTTCGCCTCCTCGCAACTACGCCTCTGCTCACAGAGTCCGAGGCCTCCTCATGCTGCCCGACACCTTCTCGGGGCCTCGCCCTGCCACCACCAGTGCCCAGCTGGCCCCTCACCAACCACGACAGGGGCTACCACGCAAACGACACCATGGCGCCAGCAATTCACAACTCACGCGCACGAGGGGGCCCGCGCCACTCGCGGCACCCCGGCTGCCCTCTTACGCCTTTCCGGCGTTCACCTACAACCTCAGCTCAACAACGGCCGCCTAACACACCCACGGCCACGCGCACACCCCTACTACCCTTTGGCAAAGCAACTCCCATTCTCTGGCCTCATCAGCCATATGCTTCTTGCTTCAGCTCAGCGCCCCTCGACTCGCTCGCGCTACACTCACTTCTCTCTCATGCCAGCTCACGGCAGCCTTTCCCAGAGCTCTCGCAGGGGCTGCCCTTACCTGCCTAGTCCACGCAGCTCCGTCCGTCCGTCCGTCCGTCCTTCCTTCCGCCTTGCTCGGGCTGGGGGCTCTCCTCCTCCCCCCTGCCGTGAGCTGCGCTCCTTCAGGCACGCTTCCCTAAGCAGGACCACGCAGTGCACAATGTCAGCTCCCTCTCCATCTCTCTCTCTCTCTCTCTGAAGCAAGTTCACACAATGTCAGAGGTTGAAGACTATTTGCTACACGAGTTAGGCAATGAGATTTTCCCCACGAGCAGGGGTCTGTGGTGGGGGCATCGTGAGGCTTACAGGCCGCCCCCGCCACGCCTCTGCACGCCAGCCTCAGCATCGCAGCTGCTGCAGCCTTCCACCTGCGCCCACAGCCCTGCTGCTCCTTTCTGCTGCCTTGCTTTGGCACGCCAGCCTTTCCCGGGACTCTGGCCTTGGCCTGAGCGCGCCCGGCAGCCAGCCGCCCCTCCTGCCTGCCGCTCGCCTCTCCCGGGCCAAAAACAGCAAAGAGGGCAAGGAGGCTGCGGGCTCAGCACAAGGCCACGCGAAGGAGCCAAGCCAGAGCTGCCCGTGCGGGGCAAGCCCACGTGCGGCCGCGGCCACGCAGCCGGCAAAAACAAGGTGCGCGGGGCACCCTTGCTGGGGGGCCTGCCCCGCGGGCAAAAAGGTGTGAGGGTGGGTATCGAACCCCAGGCCCGCGGCACCAGAGGCACTGGCATCCCTGTGTGTCCGCATCCCAGGCCCGGCCACGCCCACGCACACCGCCCCCTATAGCCCTCGCGCCGCCCTGCGCCCCAACACCACCGCTCCCACACACCCCCTAAGCGCCCCAACAACCCACCACGACGACACCACCACCACTGCAACACACCGACACGCAGCGCCTTGCACGCCCCTCTGCTCACAACACACAACAACTCCGCACCCGCCCGCGCCAAACGCAACACCCTCTGCACCCTCCTCCTCCTCCTCCTCCAGCTCCCCCGCCATGCACAGCGCCTCCAGCCCCGCAACAACCCCACCTTCACCACGCCTACAGCTGCACGCGCCCAGGAACAACCACGCCTCTCGCCTTCCTCCACGCTTCCGCAACGCTGCTTCGCCTCCTCGCAACTACGCCTCTGCTCACAGAGCCCGAGGCCTCCTCATGCTGCCCGACACCTTCTCGGGGCCTCGCCCTGCCACCACCAGTGCCCAGCTGGCCCCTCACCAACCACGACAGGGGCTACCACGCAAACGACACCATGGCGCCACCAATTCACAACTCACGCGCACGAGGGGGCCCGCGCCACTCGCGGCACCCCGGCTGCCCTCTTACGCCTTTCCGGCGTTCACCTACAACCTCAGCTCAACAACGGCCGCCTAACACACCCACGGCCACGCGCACACCCCTACTACCCTTTGGCAAAGCAACTCCCACTCCCTGGCCTCATCAGCCATATGCTTCTTGCTTCAGCTCAGCGCCCCTCGACTCGCTCGCGCTACACTCACTTCTCTCTCATGCCAGCTCACGGCAGCCTTTCCCAGAGCTCTCGCAGGGGCTGCCCTTACCTGCCTAGTCCACGCAGCTCCGTCCGTCCGTCCTTCCTTCCGCCTTGCTCGGGCTGGGGGCTCTCCTCCTCCCCCCTGCCGTGAGCTGCGCTCCTTCAGGCACGCTTCCCTAAGCAGGACCACGCAGTGCACAATGTCAGCTCCCTCTCCATCTCTCTCTCTCTCTCTCTGAAGCAAGTTCACACAATGTCAGAGGTTGAAGACTATTTGCTACACGAGTTAGGCAATGAGATTTTCCCCACGAGCAGGGGTCTGTGGTGGGGGCATCGTGAGGCTTACAGGCCGCCCCCGCCACGCCTCTGCACGCCAGCCTCAGCATCGCAGCTGCTGCAGCCTTCCACCTGCGCCCACAGCCCTGCTGCTCCTTTCTGCTGCCTTGCTTTGGCACGCCAGCCTTTCCCGGGACTCTGGCCTTGGCCTGAGCGTGCCCGGCAGCCAGCCGCCCCTCCTGCCTGCCGCTCGCTCGCCTCTCCCGGGCCAAAAACAGCAAAGAGGGCAAGGAGGCTGCGGGCTCAGCACAAGGCCACGCGAAGGAGCCAAGCCAGAGCTGCCCGTGCGGGGCAAGCCCACGTGCGGCCGCGGCCACGCAGCCGGCAAAAACAAGGTGCGCGGGGCACCCTTGCTGGGGGGCCTGCCCCGCGGGCAAAAAGGTGTGAGGGTGGGTATCGAACCCCAGGCCCGCGGCACCAGAGGCACTGGCATCCCTGTGTGTCCGCATCCCAGGCCCGGCCACGCCCACGCACACCGCCCCCTATAGCCCTCGCGCCGCCCTGCGCCCCAACACCACCGCTCCCACACACCCCCTAAGCGCCCCAACAACCCACCACGACGACACCACCACCACCGCAACACACCGACACGCAGCGCCTTGACCGCCCCTCTGCTCACAACACACAACAACTCCGCACCCGCCCGCGCCAAACGCAACACCCTCTGCACCCTCCTCCTCCTCCTCCTCCAGCTCCCCCGCCATGCACAGCGCCTCCAGCCCCGCAACAACCCCACCTTCACCACGCCTACAGCTGCACGCGCCCAGGAACAACCACGCCTCTCGCCTTCCTCCACGCTTCCGCAACGCTGCTTCGCCTCCTCGCAACTACGCCTCTGCTCACAGAGCCCGAGGCCTCCTCATGCTGCCCGACACCTTCTCGGGGCCTCGCCCTGCCACCACCAGTGCCCAGCTGGCCCCTCACCAACCACGACAGGGGCTACCACGCAAACGACACCATGGCGCCAGCAATTCACAACTCACGCGCACGAGGGGGCCCGCGCCACTCGCGGCACCCCGGCTGCCCTCTTACGCCTTTCCGGCGTTCACCTACAACCTCAGCTCAACAACGGCCGCCTAACACACCCACGGCCACGCGCACACCCCTACTACCCTTTGGCAAAGCAACTCCCATTCTCTGGCCTCATCAGCCATATGCTTCTTGCTTCAGCTCAGCGCCCCTCGACTCGCTCGCGCTACACTCACTTCTCTCTCATGCCAGCTCACGGCAGCCTTTCCCAGAGCTCTCGCAGGGGCTGCCCTTACCTGCCTAGTCCACGCAGCTCCGTCCGTCCGTCCTTCCTTCCGCCTTGCTCGGGCTGGGGGCTCTCCTCCTCCCCCCTGCCGTGCGCTGCGCTCCTTCAGGCACGCTTCCCTAAGCAGGACCACGCAGTGCACAATGTCAGCTCCCTCTCCATCTCTCTCTCTCTCTCTCTGAAGCAAGTTCACACAATGTCAGAGGTTGAAGACTATTTGCTACACGAGTTAGGCAATGAGATTTTCCCCACGAGCAGGGGTCTGTGGTGGGGGCATCGTGAGGCTTACAGGCCGCCCCCGCCACGCCTCTGCACGCCAGCCTCAGCATCGCAGCTGCTGCAGCCTTCCACCTGCGCCCACAGCCCTGCTGCTCCTTTCTGCTGCCTTGCTTTGGCACGCCAGCCTTTCCCGGGACTCTGGCCTTGGCCTGAGCGTGCCCGGCAGCCAGCCGCCCCTCCTGCCTGCCGCTCGCTCGCCTCTCCCGGGCCAAAAACAGCAAAGAGGGCAAGGAGGCTGCGGGCTCAGCACAAGGCCACGCGAAGGAGCCAAGCCAGAGCTGCCCGTGCGGGGCAAGCCCACGTGCGGCCGCGGCCACGCAGCCGGCAAAAACAAGGTGCGCGGGGCACCCTTGCTGGGGGGCCTGCCCCGCGGGCAAAAAGGTGTGAGGGTGGGTATCGAACCCCAGGCCCGCGGCACCAGAGGCACTGGCATCCCTGTGTGTCCGCATCCCAGGCCCGGCCATGCCCACGCACACCGCCCCCTATAGCCCTCGCGCCGCCCTGCGCCCCAACACCACCGCTCCCACACACCCCCTAAGCGCCCCAACAACCCACCACGACGACACCACCACCACCGCAACACACCGACACGCAGCGCCTTGACCGCCCCTCTGCTCACAACACACAACAACTCCGCACCCGCCCGCGCCAAACGCAACACCCTCTGCACCCTCCTCCTCCTCCTCCTCCTCCTCCAGCTCCCCCGCCATGCACAGCGCCTCCAGCCCCGCAACAACCCCACCTTCACCACGCCTACAGCTGCACGCGCCCAGGAACAACCACGCCTCTCGCCTTCCTCCACGCTTCCGCAACGCTGCTTCGCCTCCTCGCAACTACGCCTCTGCTCACAGAGCCCGAGGCCTCCTCATGCTGCCCGACACCTTCTCGGGGCCTCGCCCTGCCACCACCAGTGCCCAGCTGGCCCCTCACCAACCACGACAGGGGCTACCACGCAAACGACACCATGGCGCCAGCAATTCACAACTCACGCGCACGAGGGGGCCCGCGCCACTCGCGGCACCCCGGCTGCCCTCTTACGCCTTTCCGGCGTTCACCTACAACCTCAGCTCAACAACGGCCGCCTAACACACCCACGGCCACGCGCACACCCCTACTACCCTTTGGCAAAGCAACTCCCATTCTCTGGCCTCATCAGCCATATGCTTCTTGCTTCAGCTCAGCGCCCCTCGACTCGCTCGCGCTACACTCACTTCTCTCTCATGCCAGCTCACGGCAGCCTTTCCCAGAGCTCTCGCAGGGGCTGCCCTTACCTGCCTAGTCCACGCAGCTCCGTCCGTCCGTCCGTCCGTCCGTCCTTCCTTCCGCCTTGCTCGGGCTGGGGGCTCTCCTCCTCCTCCCTGCCGTGCGCTGCGCTCCTTCAGGCACGCTTCCCTAAGCAGGACCACGCAGTGCACAATGTCAGCTCCCTCTCCATCTCTCTCTCTCTCTCTCTGAAGCAAGTTCACACAATGTCAGAGGTTGAAGACTATTTGCTACACGAGTTAGGCAATGAGATTTTCCCCACGAGCAGGGGTCTGTGGTGGGGGCATCGTGAGGCTTACAGGCCGCCCCCGCCACGCCTCTGCACGCCAGCCTCAGCATCGCAGCTGCTGCAGCCTTCCACCTGCGCCCACAGCCCTGCTGCTCCTTTCTGCTGCCTTGCTTTGGCACGCCAGCCTTTCCCGGGACTCTGGCCTTGGCCTGAGCGTGCCCGGCAGCCAGCCGCCCCTCCTGCCTGCCGCTCGCTCGCCTCTCCCGGGCCAAAAACAGCAAAGAGGGCAAGGAGGCTGCGGGCTCAGCACAAGGCCACGCGAAGGAGCCAAGCCAGAGCTGCCCGTGCGGGGCAAGCCCACGTGCGGCCGCGGCCACGCAGCCGGCAAAAACAAGGTGCGCGGGGCACCCTTGCTGGGGGGCCTGCCCCGCGGGCAAAAAGGTGTGAGGGTGGGTATCGAACCCCAGGCCCGCGGCACCAGAGGCACTGGCATCCCTGTGTGTCCGCATCCCAGGCCCGGCCACGCCCACGCACACCGCCCCCTATAGCCCTCGCGCCGCCCTGCGCCCCAACACCACCGCTCCCACACACCCCCTAAGCGCCCCAACAACCCACCACGACGACACCACCACCACCGCAACACACCGACACGCAGCGCCTTGACCGCCCCTCTGCTCACAACACACAACAACTCCGCACCCGCCCGCGCCAAACGCAACACCCTCTGCACCCTCCTCCTCCTCCTCCTCCTCCTCCAGCTCCCCCGCCATGCACAGCGCCTCCAGCCCCGCAACAACCCCACCTTCACCACGCCTACAGCTGCACGCGCCCAGGAACAACCACGCCTCTCGCCTTCCTCCACGCTTCCGCAACGCTGCTTCGCCTCCTCGCAACCACGCCTCTGCTCACAGAGCCCGAGGCCTCCTCATGCTGCCCGACACCTTCTCGGGGCCTCGCCCTGCCACCACCAGTGCCCAGCTGGCCCCTCACCAACCACGACAGGGGCTACCACGCAAACGACACCATGGCGCCACCAATTCACAACTCACGCGCGGGGGGGGGCCCGCGCCACTCGCGGCACCCCGGCTGCCCTCTTACGCCTTTCCGGCGTTCACCTACAACCTCAGCTCAACAACGGCCGCCTAACACACCCACGGCCACGCGCACACCCCTACTACCCTTTGGCAAAGCAACTCCCACTCCCTGGCCTCATCAGCCATATGCTTCTTGCTTCAGCTCAGCGCCCCTCGACTCGCTCGCGCTACACTCACTTCTCTCTCATGCCAGCTCACGGCAGCCTTTCCCAGAGCTCTCGCAGGGGCTGCCCTTACCTGCCTAGTCCACGCAGCTCCGTCCGTCCGTCCGTCCGTCCTTCCTTCCGCCTTGCTCGGGCTGGGGGCTCTCCTCCTCCTCCCTGCCGTGCGCTGCGCTCCTTCAGGCACGCTTCCCTAAGCAGGACCACGCAGTGCACAATGTCAGCTCCCTCTCCATCTCTCTCTCTCTCTCTCTGAAGCAAGTTCACACAATGTCAGAGGTTGAAGACTATTTGCTACACGAGTTAGGCAATGAGATTTTCCCCACGAGCAGGGGTCTGTGGTGGGGGCATCGTGAGGCTTACAGGCCGCCCCCGCCACGCCTCTGCACGCCAGCCTCAGCATCGCAGCTGCTGCAGCCTTCCACCTGCGCCCACAGCCCTGCTGCTCCTTTCTGCTGCCTTGCTTTGGCACGCCAGCCTTTCCCGGGACTCTGGCCTTGGCCTGAGCGCGCCCGGCAGCCAGCCGCCCCTCCTGCCTGCCGCTCGCTCGCCTCTCCCGGGCCAAAAACAGCAAAGAGGGCAAGGAGGCTGCGGGCTCAGCACAAGGCCACGCGAAGGAGCCAAGCCAGAGCTGCCCGTGCGGGGCAAGCCCACGTGCGGCCGCGGCCACGCAGCCGGCAAAAACAAGGTGCGCGGGGCACCCTTGCTGGGGGGCCTGCCCCGCGGGCAAAAAGGTGTGAGGGTGGGTATCGAACCCCAGGCCCGCGGCACCAGAGGCACTGGCATCCCTGTGTGTCCGCATCCCAGGCCCGGCCACGCCCACGCACACCGCTCCCTATAGCCCTCGCGCCGCCCTGCGCCCCAACACCACCGCTCCCACACACCCCCTAAGCGCCCCAACAACCCACCACGACGACACCACCACCACCGCAACACACCGACACGCAGCGCCTTGCCCACCCCTCTGCTCACAACACACAACAACTCCGCACCCGCCCGCGCCAAACGCAACACCCTCTGCACCCTCCTCCTCCTCCTCCTCCTCCTCCAGCTCCCCCGCCATGCACAGCGCCTCCAGCCCCGCAACAACCCCACCTTCACCACGCCTACAGCTGCACGCGCCCAGGAACAACCACGCCTCTCGCCTTCCTCCACGCTTCCGCAACGCTGCTTCGCCTCCTCGCAACTACGCCTCTGCTCACAGAGCCTGAGGCCTCCTCATGCTGCCCGACACCTTCTCGGGGCCTCGCCCTGCCACCAACAGTGCCCAGCTGGCCCCTCACCAACCACGACAGGGGCTACCACGCAAACGACACCATGGCGCCAGCAATTCACAACTCACGCGCGGGGGGGGGCCCGCGCCACTCGCGGCACCCCGGCTGCCCTCTTACGCCTTTCCGGCGTTCACCTACAACCTCAGCTCAACAACGGCCGCCTAACACACCCACGGCCACGCGCACACCCCTACTACCCTTTGGCAAAGCAACTCCCACTCCCTGGCCTCATCAGCCATATGCTTCTTGCTTCAGCTCAGCGCCCCTCGACTCGCTCGCGCTACACTCACTTCTCTCTCATGCCAGCTCACGGCAGCCTTTCCCAGAGCTCTCGCAGGGGCTGCCCTTACCTGCCTAGTCCACGCAGCTCCGTCCGTCCGTCCTTCCTTCCGCCTTGCTCGGGCTGGGGGCTCTCCTCCTCCCCCCTGCCGTGCGCTGCGCTCCTTCAGGCACGCTTCCCTAAGCAGGACCACGCAGTGCACAATGTCAGCTCCCTCTCCATCTCTCTCTCTCTCTCTCTGAAGCAAGTTCACACAATGTCAGAGGTTGAAGACTATTTGCTACACGAGTTAGGCAATGAGATTTTCCCCACGAGCAGGGGTCTGTGGTGGGGGCATCGTGAGGCTTACAGGCCGCCCCCGCCACGCCTCTGCACGCCAGCCTCAGCATCGCAGCTGCTGCAGCCTTCCACCTGCGCCCACAGCCCTGCTGCTCCTTTCTGCTGCCTTGCTTTGGCACGCCAGCCTTTCCCGGGACTCTGGCCTTGGCCTGAGCGTGCCCGGCAGCCAGCCGCCCCTCCTGCCTGCCGCTCGCTCGCCTCTCCCGGGCCAAAAACAGCAAAGAGGGCAAGGAGGCTGCGGGCTCAGCACAAGGCCACGCGAAGGAGCCAAGCCAGAGCTGCCCGTGCGGGGCAAGCCCACGTGCGGCCGCGGCCACGCAGCCGGCAAAAACAAGGTGCGCGGGGCACCCTTGCTGGGGGGCCTGCCCCGCGGGCAAAAAGGTGTGAGGGTGGGTATCGAACCCCAGGCCCGCGGCACCAGAGGCACTGGCATCCCTGTGTGTCCGCATCCCAGGCCCGGCCATGCCCACGCACACCGCCCCCTATAGCCCTCGCGCCGCCCTGCGCCCCAACACCACCGCTCCCACACACCCCCTAAGCGCCCCAACAACCCACCACGACGACACCACCACCACCGCAACACACCGACACGCAGCGCCTTGACCGCCCCTCTGCTCACAACACACAACAACTCCGCACCCGCCCGCGCCAAACGCAACACCCTCTGCACCCTCCTCCTCCTCCTCCTCCTCCTCCAGCTCCCCCGCCATGCACAGCGCCTCCAGCCCCGCAACAACCCCACCTTCACCACGCCTACAGCTGCACGCGCCCAGGAACAACCACGCCTCTCGCCTTCCTCCACGCTTCCGCAACGCTGCTTCGCCTCCTCGCAACTACGCCTCTGCTCACAGAGCCCGAGGCCTCCTCATGCTGCCCGACACCTTCTCGGGGCCTCGCCCTGCCACCACCAGTGCCCAGCTGGCCCCTCACCAACCACGACAGGGGCTACCACGCAAACGACACCATGGCGCCACCAATTCACAACTCACGCGCGGGGGGGGGCCCGCGCCACTCGCGGCACCCCGGCTGCCCTCTTACGCCTTTCCGGCGTTCACCTACAACCTCAGCTCAACAACGGCCGCCTAACACACCCACGGCCACGCGCACACCCCTACTACCCTTTGGCAAAGCAACTCCCACTCCCTGGCCTCATCAGCCATATGCTTCTTGCTTCAGCTCAGCGCCCCTCGACTCGCTCGCGCTACACTCACTTCTCTCTCATGCCAGCTCACGGCAGCCTTT
Source organism: Pelecanus crispus (assembly GCF_030463565.1). Classification (NCBI taxonomy): domain Eukaryota; kingdom Metazoa; phylum Chordata; class Aves; order Pelecaniformes; family Pelecanidae; genus Pelecanus; species Pelecanus crispus. The sequence continues at coordinate 23,422,891 of NC_134654.1, read as the reverse complement.
CCCAGAGCTCTCGCAGGGGCTGCCCTTACCTGCCTAGTCCACGCAGCTCCGTCCGTCCGTCCGTCCGTCCTTCCTTCCGCCTTGCTCGGGCTGGGGGCTCTCCTCCTCCTCCCTGCCGTGCGCTGCGCTCCTTCAGGCACGCTTCCCTAAGCAGGACCACGCAGTGCACAATGTCAGCTCCCTCTCCATCTCTCTCTCTCTCTCTCTGAAGCAAGTTCACACAATGTCAGAGGTTGAAGACTATTTGCTACACGAGTTAGGCAATGAGATTTTCCCCACGAGCAGGGGTCTGTGGTGGGGGCATCGTGAGGCTTACAGGCCGCCCCCGCCACGCCTCTGCACGCCAGCCTCAGCATCGCAGCTGCTGCAGCCTTCCACCTGCGCCCACAGCCCTGCTGCTCCTTTCTGCTGCCTTGCTTTGGCACGCCAGCCTTTCCCGGGACTCTGGCCTTGGCCTGAGCGCGCCCGGCAGCCAGCCGCCCCTCCTGCCTGCCGCTCGCTCGCCTCTCCCGGGCCAAAAACAGCAAAGAGGGCAAGGAGGCTGCGGGCTCAGCACAAGGCCACGCGAAGGAGCCAAGCCAGAGCTGCCCGTGCGGGGCAAGCCCACGTGCGGCCGCGGCCACGCAGCCGGCAAAAACAAGGTGCGCGGGGCACCCTTGCTGGGGGGCCTGCCCCGCGGGCAAAAAGGTGTGAGGGTGGGTATCGAACCCCAGGCCCGCGGCACCAGAGGCACTGGCATCCCTGTGTGTCCGCATCCCAGGCCCGGCCACGCCCACGCACACCGCTCCCTATAGCCCTCGCGCCGCCCTGCGCCCCAACACCACCGCTCCCACACACCCCCTAAGCGCCCCAACAACCCACCACGACGACACCACCACCACCGCAACACACCGACACGCAGCGCCTTGCCCACCCCTCTGCTCACAACACACAACAACTCCGCACCCGCCCGCGCCAAACGCAACACCCTCTGCACCCTCCTCCTCCTCCTCCTCCTCCTCCAGCTCCCCCGCCATGCACAGCGCCTCCAGCCCCGCAACAACCCCACCTTCACCACGCCTACAGCTGCACGCGCCCAGGAACAACCACGCCTCTCGCCTTCCTCCACGCTTCCGCAACGCTGCTTCGCCTCCTCGCAACTACGCCTCTGCTCACAGAGCCTGAGGCCTCCTCATGCTGCCCGACACCTTCTCGGGGCCTCGCCCTGCCACCAACAGTGCCCAGCTGGCCCCTCACCAACCACGACAGGGGCTACCACGCAAACGACACCATGGCGCCAGCAATTCACAACTCACGCGCGGGGGGGGGCCCGCGCCACTCGCGGCACCCCGGCTGCCCTCTTACGCCTTTCCGGCGTTCACCTACAACCTCAGCTCAACAACGGCCGCCTAACACACCCACGGCCACGCGCACACCCCTACTACCCTTTGGCAAAGCAACTCCCACTCCCTGGCCTCATCAGCCATATGCTTCTTGCTTCAGCTCAGCGCCCCTCGACTCGCTCGCGCTACACTCACTTCTCTCTCATGCCAGCTCACGGCAGCCTTTCCCAGAGCTCTCGCAGGGGCTGCCCTTACCTGCCTAGTCCACGCAGCTCCGTCCGTCCGTCCTTCCTTCCGCCTTGCTCGGGCTGGGGGCTCTCCTCCTCCCCCCTGCCGTGCGCTGCGCTCCTTCAGGCACGCTTCCCTAAGCAGGACCACGCAGTGCACAATGTCAGCTCCCTCTCCATCTCTCTCTCTCTCTCTCTGAAGCAAGTTCACACAATGTCAGAGGTTGAAGACTATTTGCTACACGAGTTAGGCAATGAGATTTTCCCCACGAGCAGGGGTCTGTGGTGGGGGCATCGTGAGGCTTACAGGCCGCCCCCGCCACGCCTCTGCACGCCAGCCTCAGCATCGCAGCTGCTGCAGCCTTCCACCTGCGCCCACAGCCCTGCTGCTCCTTTCTGCTGCCTTGCTTTGGCACGCCAGCCTTTCCCGGGACTCTGGCCTTGGCCTGAGCGTGCCCGGCAGCCAGCCGCCCCTCCTGCCTGCCGCTCGCTCGCCTCTCCCGGGCCAAAAACAGCAAAGAGGGCAAGGAGGCTGCGGGCTCAGCACAAGGCCACGCGAAGGAGCCAAGCCAGAGCTGCCCGTGCGGGGCAAGCCCACGTGCGGCCGCGGCCACGCAGCCGGCAAAAACAAGGTGCGCGGGGCACCCTTGCTGGGGGGCCTGCCCCGCGGGCAAAAAGGTGTGAGGGTGGGTATCGAACCCCAGGCCCGCGGCACCAGAGGCACTGGCATCCCTGTGTGTCCGCATCCCAGGCCCGGCCATGCCCACGCACACCGCCCCCTATAGCCCTCGCGCCGCCCTGCGCCCCAACACCACCGCTCCCACACACCCCCTAAGCGCCCCAACAACCCACCACGACGACACCACCACCACCGCAACACACCGACACGCAGCGCCTTGACCGCCCCTCTGCTCACAACACACAACAACTCCGCACCCGCCCGCGCCAAACGCAACACCCTCTGCACCCTCCTCCTCCTCCTCCTCCTCCTCCAGCTCCCCCGCCATGCACAGCGCCTCCAGCCCCGCAACAACCCCACCTTCACCACGCCTACAGCTGCACGCGCCCAGGAACAACCACGCCTCTCGCCTTCCTCCACGCTTCCGCAACGCTGCTTCGCCTCCTCGCAACTACGCCTCTGCTCACAGAGCCCGAGGCCTCCTCATGCTGCCCGACACCTTCTCGGGGCCTCGCCCTGCCACCACCAGTGCCCAGCTGGCCCCTCACCAACCACGACAGGGGCTACCACGCAAACGACACCATGGCGCCAGCAATTCACAACTCACGCGCACGAGGGGGCCCGCGCCACTCGCGGCACCCCGGCTGCCCTCTTACGCCTTTCCGGCGTTCACCTACAACCTCAGCTCAACAACGGCCGCCTAACACACCCACGGCCACGCGCACACCCCTACTACCCTTTGGCAAAGCAACTCCCATTCTCTGGCCTCATCAGCCATATGCTTCTTGCTTCAGCTCAGCGCCCCTCGACTCGCTCGCGCTACACTCACTTCTCTCTCATGCCAGCTCACGGCAGCCTTTCCCAGAGCTCTCGCAGGGGCTGCCCTTACCTGCCTAGTCCACGCAGCTCCGTCCGTCCGTCCGTCCGTCCGTCCTTCCTTCCGCCTTGCTCGGGCTGGGGGCTCTCCTCCTCCTCCCTGCCGTGCGCTGCGCTCCTTCAGGCACGCTTCCCTAAGCAGGACCACGCAGTGCACAATGTCAGCTCCCTCTCCATCTCTCTCTCTCTCTCTCTGAAGCAAGTTCACACAATGTCAGAGGTTGAAGACTATTTGCTACACGAGTTAGGCAATGAGATTTTCCCCACGAGCAGGGGTCTGTGGTGGGGGCATCGTGAGGCTTACAGGCCGCCCCCGCCACGCCTCTGCACGCCAGCCTCAGCATCGCAGCTGCTGCAGCCTTCCACCTGCGCCCACAGCCCTGCTGCTCCTTTCTGCTGCCTTGCTTTGGCACGCCAGCCTTTCCCGGGACTCTGGCCTTGGCCTGAGCGTGCCCGGCAGCCAGCCGCCCCTCCTGCCTGCCGCTCGCTCGCCTCTCCCGGGCCAAAAACAGCAAAGAGGGCAAGGAGGCTGCGGGCTCAGCACAAGGCCACGCGAAGGAGCCAAGCCAGAGCTGCCCGTGCGGGGCAAGCCCACGTGCGGCCGCGGCCACGCAGCCGGCAAAAACAAGGTGCGCGGGGCACCCTTGCTGGGGGGCCTGCCCCGCGGGCAAAAAGGTGTGAGGGTGGGTATCGAACCCCAGGCCCGCGGCACCAGAGGCACTGGCATCCCTGTGTGTCCGCATCCCAGGCCCGGCCACGCCCACGCACACCGCCCCCTATAGCCCTCGCGCCGCCCTGCGCCCCAACACCACCGCTCCCACACACCCCCTAAGCGCCCCAACAACCCACCACGACGACACCACCACCACCGCAACACACCGACACGCAGCGCCTTGACCGCCCCTCTGCTCACAACACACAACAACTCCGCACCCGCCCGCGCCAAACGCAACACCCTCTGCACCCTCCTCCTCCTCCTCCTCCTCCTCCAGCTCCCCCGCCATGCACAGCGCCTCCAGCCCCGCAACAACCCCACCTTCACCACGCCTACAGCTGCACGCGCCCAGGAACAACCACGCCTCTCGCCTTCCTCCACGCTTCCGCAACGCTGCTTCGCCTCCTCGCAACCACGCCTCTGCTCACAGAGCCCGAGGCCTCCTCATGCTGCCCGACACCTTCTCGGGGCCTCGCCCTGCCACCACCAGTGCCCAGCTGGCCCCTCACCAACCACGACAGGGGCTACCACGCAAACGACACCATGGCGCCACCAATTCACAACTCACGCGCGGGGGGGGGCCCGCGCCACTCGCGGCACCCCGGCTGCCCTCTTACGCCTTTCCGGCGTTCACCTACAACCTCAGCTCAACAACGGCCGCCTAACACACCCACGGCCACGCGCACACCCCTACTACCCTTTGGCAAAGCAACTCCCACTCCCTGGCCTCATCAGCCATATGCTTCTTGCTTCAGCTCAGCGCCCCTCGACTCGCTCGCGCTACACTCACTTCTCTCTCATGCCAGCTCACGGCAGCCTTTCCCAGAGCTCTCGCAGGGGCTGCCCTTACCTGCCTAGTCCACGCAGCTCCGTCCGTCCGTCCGTCCGTCCTTCCTTCCGCCTTGCTCGGGCTGGGGGCTCTCCTCCTCCTCCCTGCCGTGCGCTGCGCTCCTTCAGGCACGCTTCCCTAAGCAGGACCACGCAGTGCACAATGTCAGCTCCCTCTCCATCTCTCTCTCTCTCTCTCTGAAGCAAGTTCACACAATGTCAGAGGTTGAAGACTATTTGCTACACGAGTTAGGCAATGAGATTTTCCCCACGAGCAGGGGTCTGTGGTGGGGGCATCGTGAGGCTTACAGGCCGCCCCCGCCACGCCTCTGCACGCCAGCCTCAGCATCGCAGCTGCTGCAGCCTTCCACCTGCGCCCACAGCCCTGCTGCTCCTTTCTGCTGCCTTGCTTTGGCACGCCAGCCTTTCCCGGGACTCTGGCCTTGGCCTGAGCGCGCCCGGCAGCCAGCCGCCCCTCCTGCCTGCCGCTCGCTCGCCTCTCCCGGGCCAAAAACAGCAAAGAGGGCAAGGAGGCTGCGGGCTCAGCACAAGGCCACGCGAAGGAGCCAAGCCAGAGCTGCCCGTGCGGGGCAAGCCCACGTGCGGCCGCGGCCACGCAGCCGGCAAAAACAAGGTGCGCGGGGCACCCTTGCTGGGGGGCCTGCCCCGCGGGCAAAAAGGTGTGAGGGTGGGTATCGAACCCCAGGCCCGCGGCACCAGAGGCACTGGCATCCCTGTGTGTCCGCATCCCAGGCCCGGCCACGCCCACGCACACCGCTCCCTATAGCCCTCGCGCCGCCCTGCGCCCCAACACCACCGCTCCCACACACCCCCTAAGCGCCCCAACAACCCACCACGACGACACCACCACCACCGCAACACACCGACACGCAGCGCCTTGCCCACCCCTCTGCTCACAACACACAACAACTCCGCACCCGCCCGCGCCAAACGCAACACCCTCTGCACCCTCCTCCTCCTCCTCCTCCTCCTCCAGCTCCCCCGCCATGCACAGCGCCTCCAGCCCCGCAACAACCCCACCTTCACCACGCCTACAGCTGCACGCGCCCAGGAACAACCACGCCTCTCGCCTTCCTCCACGCTTCCGCAACGCTGCTTCGCCTCCTCGCAACTACGCCTCTGCTCACAGAGCCTGAGGCCTCCTCATGCTGCCCGACACCTTCTCGGGGCCTCGCCCTGCCACCAACAGTGCCCAGCTGGCCCCTCACCAACCACGACAGGGGCTACCACGCAAACGACACCATGGCGCCAGCAATTCACAACTCACGCGCGGGGGGGGGCCCGCGCCACTCGCGGCACCCCGGCTGCCCTCTTACGCCTTTCCGGCGTTCACCTACAACCTCAGCTCAACAACGGCCGCCTAACACACCCACGGCCACGCGCACACCCCTACTACCCTTTGGCAAAGCAACTCCCACTCCCTGGCCTCATCAGCCATATGCTTCTTGCTTCAGCTCAGCGCCCCTCGACTCGCTCGCGCTACACTCACTTCTCTCTCATGCCAGCTCACGGCAGCCTTTCCCAGAGCTCTCGCAGGGGCTGCCCTTACCTGCCTAGTCCACGCAGCTCCGTCCGTCCGTCCGTCCGTCCTTCCTTCCGCCTTGCTTGGGCTGGGGGCTCTCCTCCTCCTCCCTGCCGTGCGCTGCGCTCCTTCAGGCACGCTTCCCTAAGCAGGACCACGCAGTGCACAATGTCAGCTCCCTCTCCATCTCTCTCTCTCTCTCTCTGAAGCAAGTTCACACAATGTCAGAGGTTGAAGACTATTTGCTACACGAGTTAGGCAATGAGATTTTCCCCACGAGCAGGGGTCTGTGGTGGGGGCATCGTGAGGCTTACAGGCCGCCCCCGCCACGCCTCTGCACGCCAGCCTCAGCATCGCAGCTGCTGCAGCCTTCCACCTGCGCCCACAGCCCTGCTGCTCCTTTCTGCTGCCTTGCTTTGGCACGCCAGCCTTTCCCGGGACTCTGGCCTTGGCCTGAGCGCGCCCGGCAGCCAGCCGCCCCTCCTGCCTGCCGCTCGCTCGCCTCTCCCGGGCCAAAAACAGCAAAGAGGGCAAGGAGGCTGCGGGCTCAGCACAAGGCCACGCGAAGGAGCCAAGCCAGAGCTGCCCGTGCGGGGCAAGCCCACGTGCGGCCGCGGCCACGCAGCCGGCAAAAACAAGGTGCGCGGGGCACCCTTGCTGGGGGGCCTGCCCCGCGGGCAAAAAGGTGTGAGGGTGGGTATCGAACCCCAGGCCCGCGGCACCAGAGGCACTGGCATCCCTGTGTGTCCGCATCCCAGGCCCGGCCACGCCCACGCACACCGCCCCCTATAGCCCTCGCGCCGCCCTGCGCCCCAACACCACCGCTCCCACACACCCCCTAAGCGCCCCAACAACCCACCACGACGACACCACCACCACCGCAACACACCGACACGCAGCGCCTTGCCCACCCCTCTGCTCACAACACACAACAACTCCGCACCCGCCCGCGCCAAACGCAACACCCTCTGCACCCTCCTCCTCCTCCTCCTCCTCCTCCAGCTCCCCCGCCATGCACAGCGCCTCCAGCCCCGCAACAACCCCACCTTCACCACGCCTACAGCTGCACGCGCCCAGGAACAACCACGCCTCTCGCCTTCCTCCACGCTTCCGCAACGCTGCTCCAGCTCCTCGCAACTACGCCTCTGCTCACAGAGCCCGAGGCCTCCTCATGCTGCCCGACACCTTCTCGGGGCCTCGCCCTGCCACCACCAGTGCCCAGCTGGCCCCTCACCAACCACGACAGGGGCTACCACGCAAACGACACCATGGCGCCACCAATTCACAACTCACGCGCGGGGGGGGGCCCGCGCCACTCGCGGCACCCCAGCTGCCCTCTTACGCCTTTCCGGCGTTCACCTACAACCTCAGCTCAACAACGGCCGCCTAACACACCCACGGCCACGCGCACACCCCTACTACCCTTTGGCAAAGCAACTCCCACTCCCTGGCCTCATCAGCCATATGCTTCTTGCTTCAGCTCAGCGCCCCTCGACTCGCTCGCGCTACACTCACTTCTCTCTCATGCCAGCTCACGGCAGCCTTTCCCAGAGCTCTCGCAGGGGCTGCCCTTACCTGCCTAGTCCACGCAGCTCCGTCCGTCCGTCTGTCCGTCCTTCCTTCCGCCTTGCTCGGGCTGGGGGCTCTCCTCCTCCCCCCTGCCGTGAGCTGCGCTCCTTCAGGCACGCTTCCCTAAGCAGGACCACGCAGTGCACAATGTCAGCTCCCTCTCCATCTCTCTCTCTCTCTCTCTCTCTCTGAAGCAAGTTCACACAATGTCAGAGGTTGAAGACTATTTGCTACACGAGTTAGGCAATGAGATTTTCCCCACGAGCAGGGGTCTGTGGTGGGGGCATCGTGAGGCTTACAGGCCGCCCCCACCACGCCTCTGCACGCCAGCCTCAGCATCGCAGCTGCTGCAGCCTTCCACCTGCGCCCACAGCCCTGCTGCTCCTTTCTGCTGCCTTGCTTTGGCACGCCAGCCTTTCCCGGGACTCTGGCCTTGGCCTGAGCGCGCCCGGCAGCCAGCCGCCCCTCCTGCCTGCCGCTCGCTCGCCTCTCCCGGGCCAAAAACAGCAAAGAGGGCAAGGAGGCTGCGGGCTCAGCACAAGGCCACGCGAAGGAGCCAAGCCAGAGCTGCCCGTGCGGGGCAAGCCCACGTGCGGCCGCGGCCACGCAGCCGGCAAAAACAAGGTGCGCGGGGCACCCTTGCTGGGGGGCCTGCCCCGCGGGCAAAAAGGTGTGAGGGTGGGTATCGAACCCCAGGCCCGCGGCACCAGAGGCACTGGCATCCCTGTGTGTCCGCATCCCAGGCCCGGCCACGCCCACGCACACCGCCCCCTATAGCCCTCGCGCCGCCCTGCGCCCCAACACCACCGCTCCCACACACCCCCTAAGCGCCCCAACAACCCACCACGACGACACCACCACCACTGCAACACACCGACACGCAGCGCCTTGCACGCCCCTCTGCTCACAACACACAACAACTCCGCACCCGCCCGCGCCAAACGCAACACCCTCTGCACCCTCCTCCTCCTCCTCCTCCAGCTCCCCCGCCATGCACAGCGCCTCCAGCCCCGCAACAACCCCACCTTCACCACGCCTACAGCTGCACGCGCCCAGGAACAACCACGCCTCTCGCCTTCCTCCACGCTTCCGCAACGCTGCTTCGCCTCCTCGCAACTACGCCTCTGCTCACAGAGCCCGAGGCCTCCTCATGCTGCCCGACACCTTCTCGGGGCCTCGCCCTGCCACCACCAGTGCCCAGCTGGCCCCTCACCAACCACGACAGGGGCTACCACGCAAACGACACCATGGCGCCACCAATTCACAACTCACGCGCACGAGGGGGCCCGCGCCACTCGCGGCACCCCGGCTGCCCTCTTACGCCTTTCCGGCGTTCACCTACAACCTCAGCTCAACAACGGCCGCCTAACACACCCACGGCCACGCGCACACCCCTACTACCCTTTGGCAAAGCAACTCCCACTCCCTGGCCTCATCAGCCATATGCTTCTTGCTTCAGCTCAGCGCCCCTCGACTCGCTCGCGCTACACTCACTTCTCTCTCATGCCAGCTCACGGCAGCCTTTCCCAGAGCTCTCGCAGGGGCTGCCCTTACCTGCCTAGTCCACGCAGCTCCGTCCGTCCGTCCTTCCTTCCGCCTTGCTCGGGCTGGGGGCTCTCCTCCTCCCCCCTGCCGTGAGCTGCGCTCCTTCAGGCACGCTTCCCTAAGCAGGACCACGCAGTGCACAATGTCAGCTCCCTCTCCATCTCTCTCTCTCTCTCTCTGAAGCAAGTTCACACAATGTCAGAGGTTGAAGACTATTTGCTACACGAGTTAGGCAATGAGATTTTCCCCACGAGCAGGGGTCTGTGGTGGGGGCATCGTGAGGCTTACAGGCCGCCCCCGCCACGCCTCTGCACGCCAGCCTCAGCATCGCAGCTGCTGCAGCCTTCCACCTGCGCCCACAGCCCTGCTGCTCCTTTCTGCTGCCTTGCTTTGGCACGCCAGCCTTTCCCGGGACTCTGGCCTTGGCCTGAGCGTGCCCGGCAGCCAGCCGCCCCTCCTGCCTGCCGCTCGCTCGCCTCTCCCGGGCCAAAAACAGCAAAGAGGGCAAGGAGGCTGCGGGCTCAGCACAAGGCCACGCGAAGGAGCCAAGCCAGAGCTGCCCGTGCGGGGCAAGCCCACGTGCGGCCGCGGCCACGCAGCCGGCAAAAACAAGGTGCGCGGGGCACCCTTGCTGGGGGGCCTGCCCCGCGGGCAAAAAGGTGTGAGGGTGGGTATCGAACCCCAGGCCCGCGGCACCAGAGGCACTGGCATCCCTGTGTGTCCGCATCCCAGGCCCGGCCACGCCCACGCACACCGCCCCCTATAGCCCTCGCGCCGCCCTGCGCCCCAACACCACCGCTCCCACACACCCCCTAAGCGCCCCAACAACCCACCACGACGACACCACCACCACCGCAACACACCGACACGCAGCGCCTTGACCGCCCCTCTGCTCACAACACACAACAACTCCGCACCCGCCCGCGCCAAACGCAACACCCTCTGCACCCTCCTCCTCCTCCTCCTCCAGCTCCCCCGCCATGCACAGCGCCTCCAGCCCCGCAACAACCCCACCTTCACCACGCCTACAGCTGCACGCGCCCAGGAACAACCACGCCTCTCGCCTTCCTCCACGCTTCCGCAACGCTGCTTCGCCTCCTCGCAACTACGCCTCTGCTCACAGAGCCCGAGGCCTCCTCATGCTGCCCGACACCTTCTCGGGGCCTCGCCCTGCCACCACCAGTGCCCAGCTGGCCCCTCACCAACCACGACAGGGGCTACCACGCAAACGACACCATGGCGCCAGCAATTCACAACTCACGCGCACGAGGGGGCCCGCGCCACTCGCGGCACCCCGGCTGCCCTCTTACGCCTTTCCGGCGTTCACCTACAACCTCAGCTCAACAACGGCCGCCTAACACACCCACGGCCACGCGCACACCCCTACTACCCTTTGGCAAAGCAACTCCCATTCTCTGGCCTCATCAGCCATATGCTTCTTGCTTCAGCTCAGCGCCCCTCGACTCGCTCGCGCTACACTCACTTCTCTCTCATGCCAGCTCACGGCAGCCTTTCCCAGAGCTCTCGCAGGGGCTGCCCTTACCTGCCTAGTCCACGCAGCTCCGTCCGTCCGTCCTTCCTTCCGCCTTGCTCGGGCTGGGGGCTCTCCTCCTCCCCCCTGCCGTGCGCTGCGCTCCTTCAGGCACGCTTCCCTAAGCAGGACCACGCAGTGCACAATGTCAGCTCCCTCTCCATCTCTCTCTCTCTCTCTCTGAAGCAAGTTCACACAATGTCAGAGGTTGAAGACTATTTGCTACACGAGTTAGGCAATGAGATTTTCCCCACGAGCAGGGGTCTGTGGTGGGGGCATCGTGAGGCTTACAGGCCGCCCCCGCCACGCCTCTGCACGCCAGCCTCAGCATCGCAGCTGCTGCAGCCTTCCACCTGCGCCCACAGCCCTGCTGCTCCTTTCTGCTGCCTTGCTTTGGCACGCCAGCCTTTCCCGGGACTCTGGCCTTGGCCTGAGCGTGCCCGGCAGCCAGCCGCCCCTCCTGCCTGCCGCTCGCTCGCCTCTCCCGGGCCAAAAACAGCAAAGAGGGCAAGGAGGCTGCGGGCTCAGCACAAGGCCACGCGAAGGAGCCAAGCCAGAGCTGCCCGTGCGGGGCAAGCCCACGTGCGGCCGCGGCCACGCAGCCGGCAAAAACAAGGTGCGCGGGGCACCCTTGCTGGGGGGCCTGCCCCGCGGGCAAAAAGGTGTGAGGGTGGGTATCGAACCCCAGGCCCGCGGCACCAGAGGCACTGGCATCCCTGTGTGTCCGCATCCCAGGCCCGGCCATGCCCACGCACACCGCCCCCTATAGCCCTCGCGCCGCCCTGCGCCCCAACACCACCGCTCCCACACACCCCCTAAGCGCCCCAACAACCCACCACGACAACACCACCACCACCGCAACACACCGACACGCAGCGCCTTGCACGCCCCTCTGCTCACAACACACAACAACTCCGCACCCGCCCGCGCCAAACGCAACACCCTCTGCACCCTCCTCCTCCTCCTCCTCCTCCTCCAGCTCCCCCGCCATGCACAGCGCCTCCAGCCCCGCAACAACCCCACCTTCACCACGCCTACAGCTGCACGCGCCCAGGAACAACCACGCCTCTCGCCTTCCTCCACGCTTCTGCAACGCTGCTTCGCCTCCTCGCAACTACGCCTCTGCTCACAGAGCCCGAGGCCTCCTCATGCTGCCCGACACCTTCTCGGGGCCTCGCCCTGCCACCACCAGTGCCCAGCTGGCCCCTCACCAACCACGACAGGGGCTACCACGCAAACGACACCATGGCGCCAGCAATTCACAACTCACGCGCACGAGGGGGCCCGCGCCACTCGCGGCACCCCGGCTGCCCTCTTACGCCTTTCCGGCGTTCACCTACAACCTCAGCTCAACAACGGCCGCCTAACACACCCACGGCCACGCGCACACCCCTACTACCCTTTGGCAAAGCAACTCCCACTCCCTGGCCTCATCAGCCATATGCTTCTTGCTTCAGCTCAGCGCCCCTCGACTCGCTCGCGCTACACTCACTTCTCTCTCATGCCAGCTCACGGCAGCCTTTCCCAGAGCTCTCGCAGGGGCTGCCCTTACCTGCCTAGTCCACGCAGCTCCGTCCGTCCGTCCGTCCGTCCGTCCTTCCTTCCGCCTTGCTCGGGCTGGGGGCTCTCCTCCTCCTCCCTGCCGTGCGCTGCGCTCCTTCAGGCACGCTTCCCTAAGCAGGACCACGCAGTGCACAATGTCAGCTCCCTCTCCATCTCTCTCTCTCTCTCTCTGAAGCAAGTTCACACAATGTCAGAGGTTGAAGACTATTTGCTACACGAGTTAGGCAATGAGATTTTCCCCACGAGCAGGGGTCTGTGGTGGGGGCATCGTGAGGCTTACAGGCCGCCCCCGCCACGCCTCTGCACGCCAGCCTCAGCATCGCAGCTGCTGCAGCCTTCCACCTGCGCCCACAGCCCTGCTGCTCCTTTCTGCTGCCTTGCTTTGGCACGCCAGCCTTTCCCGGGACTCTGGCCTTGGCCTGAGCGTGCCCGGCAGCCAGCCGCCCCTCCTGCCTGCCGCTCGCTCGCCTCTCCCGGGCCAAAAACAGCAAAGAGGGCAAGGAGGCTGCGGGCTCAGCACAAGGCCACGCGAAGGAGCCAAGCCAGAGCTGCCCGTGCGGGGCAAGCCCACGTGCGGCCGCGGCCACGCAGCCGGCAAAAACAAGGTGCGCGGGGCACCCTTGCTGGGGGGCCTGCCCCGCGGGCAAAAAGGTGTGAGGGTGGGTATCGAACCCCAGGCCCGCGGCACCAGAGGCACTGGCATCCCTGTGTGTCCGCATCCCAGGCCCGGCCACGCCCACGCACACCGCCCCCTATAGCCCTCGCGCCGCCCTGCGCCCCAACACCACCGCTCCCACACACCCCCTAAGCGCCCCAACAACCCACCACGACGACACCACCACCACCGCAACACACCGACACGCAGCGCCTTGACCGCCCCTCTGCTCACAACACACAACAACTCCGCACCCGCCCGCGCCAAACGCAACACCCTCTGCACCCTCCTCCTCCTCCTCCTCCTCCTCCAGCTCCCCCGCCATGCACAGCGCCTCCAGCCCCGCAACAACCCCACCTTCACCACGCCTACAGCTGCACGCGCCCAGGAACAACCACGCCTCTCGCCTTCCTCCACGCTTCCGCAACGCTGCTTCGCCTCCTCGCAACCACGCCTCTGCTCACAGAGCCCGAGGCCTCCTCATGCTGCCCGACACCTTCTCGGGGCCTCGCCCTGCCACCACCAGTGCCCAGCTGGCCCCTCACCAACCACGACAGGGGCTACCACGCAAACGACACCATGGCGCCACCAATTCACAACTCACGCGCGGGGGGGGGCCCGCGCCACTCGCGGCACCCCGGCTGCCCTCTTACGCCTTTCCGGCGTTCACCTACAACCTCAGCTCAACAACGGCCGCCTAACACACCCACGGCCACGCGCACACCCCTACTACCCTTTGGCAAAGCAACTCCCACTCCCTGGCCTCATCAGCCATATGCTTCTTGCTTCAGCTCAGCGCCCCTCGACTCGCTCGCGCTACACTCACTTCTCTCTCATGCCAGCTCACGGCAGCCTTTCCCAGAGCTCTCGCAGGGGCTGCCCTTACCTGCCTAGTCCACGCAGCTCCGTCCGTCCGTCCGTCCGTCCTTCCTTCCGCCTTGCTCGGGCTGGGGGCTCTCCTCCTCCCCCCTGCCGTGCGCTGCGCTCCTTCAGGCACGCTTCCCTAAGCAGGACCACGCAGTGCACAATGTCAGCTCCCTCTCCATCTCTCTCTCTCTCTCTCTGAAGCAAGTTCACACAATGTCAGAGGTTGAAGACTATTTGCTACACGAGTTAGGCAATGAGATTTTCCCCACGAGCAGGGGTCTGTGGTGGGGGCATCGTGAGGCTTACAGGCCGCCCCCGCCACGCCTCTGCACGCCAGCCTCAGCATCGCAGCTGCTGCAGCCTTCCACCTGCGCCCACAGCCCTGCTGCTCCTTTCTGCTGCCTTGCTTTGGCACGCCAGCCTTTCCCGGGACTCTGGCCTTGGCCTGAGCGCGCCCGGCAGCCAGCCGCCCCTCCTGCCTGCCGCTCGCTCGCCTCTCCCGGGCCAAAAACAGCAAAGAGGGCAAGGAGGCTGCGGGCTCAGCACAAGGCCACGCGAAGGAGCCAAGCCAGAGCTGCCCGTGCGGGGCAAGCCCACGTGCGGCCGCGGCCACGCAGCCGGCAAAAACAAGGTGCGCGGGGCACCCTTGCTGGGGGGCCTGCCCCGCGGGCAAAAAGGTGTGAGGGTGGGTATCGAACCCCAGGCCCGCGGCACCAGAGGCACTGGCATCCCTGTGTGTCCGCATCCCAGGCCCGGCCACGCCCACGCACACCGCCCCCTATAGCCCTCGCGCCGCCCTGCGCCCCAACACCACCGCTCCCACACACCCCCTAAGCGCCCCAACAACCCACCACGACGACACCACCACCACCGCAACACACCGACACGCAGCGCCTTGCCCACCCCTCTGCTCACAACACACAACAACTCCGCACCCGCCCGCGCCAAACGCAACACCCTCTGCACCCTCCTCCTCCTCCTCCTCCTCCTCCAGCTCCCCCGCCATGCACAGCGCCTCCAGCCCCGCAACAACCCCACCTTCACCACGCCTACAGCTGCACGCGCCCAGGAACAACCACGCCTCTCGCCTTCCTCCACGCTTCCGCAACGCTGCTTCGCCTCCTCGCAACTACGCCTCTGCTCACAGAGCCCGAGGCCTCCTCATGCTGCCCGACACCTTCTCGGGGCCTCGCCCTGCCACCACCAGTGCCCAGCTGGCCCCTCACCAACCACGACAGGGGCTACCACGCAAACGACACCATGGCGCCAGCAATTCACAACTCACGCGCACGAGGGGGCCCGCGCCACTCGCGGCACCCCGGCTGCCCTCTTACGCCTTTCCGGCGTTCACCTACAACCTCAGCTCAACAACGGCCGCCTAACACACCCACGGCCACGCGCACACCCCTACTACCCTTTGGCAAAGCAACTCCCACTCCCTGGCCTCATCAGCCATATGCTTCTTGCTTCAGCTCAGCGCCCCTCGACTCGCTCGCGCTACACTCACTTCTCTCTCATGCCAGCTCACGGCAGCCTTTCCCAGAGCTCTCGCAGGGGCTGCCCTTACCTGCCTAGTCCACGCAGCTCCGTCCGTCCGTCCTTCCTTCCGCCTTGCTCGGGCTGGGGGCTCTCCTCCTCCCCCCTGCCGTGAGCTGCGCTCCTTCAGGCACGCTTCCCTAAGCAGGACCACGCAGTGCACAATGTCAGCTCCCTCTCCATCTCTCTCTCTCTCTCTGAAGCAAGTTCACACAATGTCAGAGGTTGAAGACTATTTGCTACACGAGTTAGGCAATGAGATTTTCCCCACGAGCAGGGGTCTGTGGTGGGGGCATCGTGAGGCTTACAGGCCGCCCCCACCACGCCTCTGCACGCCAGCCTCAGCATCGCAGCTGCTGCAGCCTTCCACCTGCGCCCACAGCCCTGCTGCTCCTTTCTGCTGCCTTGCTTTGGCACGCCAGCCTTTCCCGGGACTCTGGCCTTGGCCTGAGCGCGCCCGGCAGCCAGCCGCCCCTCCTGCCTGCCGCTCGCTCGCCTCTCCCGGGCCAAAAACAGCAAAGAGGGCAAGGAGGCTGCGGGCTCAGCACAAGGCCACGCGAAGGAGCCAAGCCAGAGCTGCCCGTGCGGGGCAAGCCTGCGTGCGGCCGCGGCCACGCAGCCGGCAAAAACAAGGTGCGCGGGGCACCCTTGCTGGGGGGCCTGCCCCGCGGGCAAAAAGGTGTGAGGGTGGGTATCGAACCCCAGGCCCGCGGCACCAGAGGCACTGGCATCCCTGTGTGTCCGCATCCCAGGCCCGGCCACGCCCACGCACACCGCCCCCTATAGCCCTCGCGCCGCCCTGCGCCCCAACACCACCGCTCCCACACACCCCCTAAGCGCCCCAACAACCCACCACGACGACACCACCACCACCGCAACACACCGACACGCAGCGCCTTGCCCGCCCCTCTGCTCACAACACACAACTCCGCACCCGCCCGCGCCAAACGCAACACCCTCTGCACCCTCCTCCTCCTCCTCCTCCTCCAGCTCCCCCGCCATGCACAGCGCCTCCAGCCCCGCAACAACCCCACCTTCACCACGCCTACAGCTGCACGCGCCCAGGAACAACCACGCCTCTCGCCTTCCTCCACGCTTCCGCAACGCTGCTTCGCCTCCTCGCAACTACGCCTCTGCTCACAGAGCCCGAGGCCTCCTCATGCTGCCCGACACCTTCTCGGGGCCTCGCCCTGCCACCACCAGTGCCCAGCTGGCCCCTCACCAACCACGACAGGGGCTACCACGCAAACGACACCATGGCGCCACCAATTCACAACTCACGCGCGGGGGGGGGCCCGCGCCACTCGCGGCACCCCGGCTGCCCTCTTACGCCTTTCCGGCGTTCACCTACAACCTCAGCTCAACAACGGCCGCCTAACACACCCACGGCCACGCGCACACCCCTACTACCCTTTGGCAAAGCAACTCCCACTCCCTGGCCTCATCAGCCATATGCTTCTTGCTTCAGCTCAGCGCCCCTCGACTCGCTCGCGCTACACTCACTTCTCTCTCATGCCAGCTCACGGCAGCCTTTCCCAGAGCTCTCGCAGGGGCTGCCCTTACCTGCCTAGTCCACGCAGCTCCGTCCGTCCGTCCGTCCTTCCTTCCGCCTTGCTCGGGCTGGGGGCTCTCCTCCTCCCCCCTGCCGTGAGCTGCGCTCCTTCAGGCACGCTTCCCTAAGCAGGACCACGCAGTGCACAATGTCAGCTCCCTCTCCATCTCTCTCTCTCTCTCTCTGAAGCAAGTTCACACAATGTCAGAGGTTGAAGACTATTTGCTACACGAGTTAGGCAATGAGATTTTCCCCACGAGCAGGGGTCTGTGGTGGGGGCATCGTGAGGCTTACAGGCCGCCCCCGCCACGCCTCTGCACGCCAGCCTCAGCATCGCAGCTGCTGCAGCCTTCCACCTGCGCCCACAGCCCTGCTGCTCCTTTCTGCTGCCTTGCTTTGGCACGCCAGCCTTTCCCGGGACTCTGGCCTTGGCCTGAGCGCGCCCGGCAGCCAGCCGCCCCTCCTGCCTGCCGCTCGCTCGCCTCTCCCGGGCCAAAAACAGCAAAGAGGGCAAGGAGGCTGCGGGCTCAGCACAAGGCCACGCGAAGGAGCCAAGCCAGAGCTGCCCGTGCGGGGCAAGCCCACGTGCGGCCGCGGCCACGCAGCCGGCAAAAACAAGGTGCGCGGGGCACCCTTGCTGGGGGGCCTGCCCCGCGGGCAAAAAGGTGTGAGGGTGGGTATCGAACCCCAGGCCCGCGGCACCAGAGGCACTGGCATCCCTGTGTGTCCGCATCCCAGGCCCGGCCACGCCCACGCACACCGCCCCCTATAGCCCTCGCGCCGCCCTGCGCCCCAACACCACCGCTCCCACACACCCCCTAAGCGCCCCAACAACCCACCACGACGACACCACCACCACCGCAACACACCGACACGCAGCGCCTTGCCCACCCCTCTGCTCACAACACACAACAACTCCGCACCCGCCCGCGCCAAACGCAACACCCTCTGCACCCTCCTCCTCCTCCTCCTCCAGCTCCCCCGCCATGCACAGCGCCTCCAGCCCCGCAACAACCCCACCTTCACCACGCCTACAGCTGCACGCGCCCAGGAACAACCACGCCTCTCGCCTTCCTCCACGCTTCCGCAACGCTGCTTCGCCTCCTCGCAACTACGCCTCTGCTCACAGAGCCCGAGGCCTCCTCATGCTGCCCGACACCTTCTCGGGGCCTCGCCCTGCCACCACCAGTGCCCAGCTGGCCCCTCACCAACCACGACAGGGGCTACCACGCAAACGACACCATGGCGCCAGCAATTCACAACTCACGCGCACGAGGGGGCCCGCGCCACTCGCGGCACCCCGGCTGCCCTCTTACGCCTTTCCGGCGTTCACCTACAACCTCAGCTCAACAACGGCCGCCTAACACACCCACGGCCACGCGCACACCCCTACTACCCTTTGGCAAAGCAACTCCCACTCCCTGGCCTCATCAGCCATATGCTTCTTGCTTCAGCTCAGCGCCCCTCGACTCGCTCGCGCTACACTCACTTCTCTCTCATGCCAGCTCACGGCAGCCTTTCCCAGAGCTCTCGCAGGGGCTGCCCTTACCTGCCTAGTCCACGCAGCTCCGTCCGTCCGTCCTTCCTTCCGCCTTGCTCGGGCTGGGGGCTCTCCTCCTCCCCCCTGCCGTGCGCTGCGCTCCTTCAGGCACGCTTCCCTAAGCAGGACCACGCAGTGCACAATGTCAGCTCCCTCTCCATCTCTCTCTCTCTCTCTCTGAAGCAAGTTCACACAATGTCAGAGGTTGAAGACTATTTGCTACACGAGTTAGGCAATGAGATTTTCCCCACGAGCAGGGGTCTGTGGTGGGGGCATCGTGAGGCTTACAGGCCGCCCCCGCCACGCCTCTGCACGCCAGCCTCAGCATCGCAGCTGCTGCAGCCTTCCACCTGCGCCCACAGCCCTGCTGCTCCTTTCTGCTGCCTTGCTTTGGCACGCCAGCCTTTCCCGGGACTCTGGCCTTGGCCTGAGCGCGCCCGGCAGCCAGCCGCCCCTCCTGCCTGCCGCTCGCTCGCCTCTCCCGGGCCAAAAACAGCAAAGAGGGCAAGGAGGCTGCGGGCTCAGCACAAGGCCACGCGAAGGAGCCAAGCCAGAGCTGCCCGTGCGGGGCAAGCCCACGTGCGGCCGCGGCCACGCAGCCGGCAAAAACAAGGTGCGCGGGGCACCCTTGCTGGGGGGCCTGCCCCGCGGGCAAAAAGGTGTGAGGGTGGGTATCGAACCCCAGGCCCGCGGCACCAGAGGCACTGGCATCCCTGTGTGTCCGCATCCCAGGCCCGGCCACGCCCACGCACACCGCCCCCTATAGCCCTCGCGCCGCCCTGCGCCCCAACACCACCGCTCCCACACACCCCCTAAGCGCCCCAACAACCCACCACGACGACAGCACCACCACCGCAACACACCGACACGCAGCGCCTTGCCCGCCCCTCTGCTCACAACACACAACTCCGCACCCGCCCGCGCCAAACGCAACACCCTCTGCACCCTCCTCCTCCTCCTCCTCCTCCAGCTCCCCCGCCATGCACAGCGCCTCCAGCCCCGCAACAACCCCACCTTCACCACGCCTACAGCTGCACGCGCCCAGGAACAACCACGCCTCTCGCCTTCCTCCACGCTTCCGCAACGCTGCTTCGCCTCCTCGCAACTACGCCTCTGCTCACAGAGCCCGAGGCCTCCTCATGCTGCCCGACACCTTCTCGGGGCCTCGCCCTGCCACCACCAGTGCCCAGCTGGCCCCTCACCAACCACGACAGGGGCTACCACGCAAACGACACCATGGCGCCACCAATTCACAACTCACGCGCGGGGGGGGGCCCGCGCCACTCGCGGCACCCCGGCTGCCCTCTTACGCCTTTCCGGCGTTCACCTACAACCTCAGCTCAACAACGGCCGCCTAACACACCCACGGCCACGCGCACACCCCTACTACCCTTTGGCAAAGCAACTCCCACTCCCTGGCCTCATCAGCCATATGCTTCTTGCTTCAGCTCAGCGCCCCTCGACTCGCTCGCGCTACACTCACTTCTCTCTCATGCCAGCTCACGGCAGCCTTTCCCAGAGCTCTCGCAGGGGCTGCCCTTACCTGCCTAGTCCACGCAGCTCCGTCCGTCCGTCCGTCCTTCCTTCCGCCTTGCTCGGGCTGGGGGCTCTCCTCCTCCCCCCTGCCGTGAGCTGCGCTCCTTCAGGCACGCTTCCCTAAGCAGGACCACGCAGTGCACAATGTCAGCTCCCTCTCCATCTCTCTCTCTCTCTCTCTGAAGCAAGTTCACACAATGTCAGAGGTTGAAGACTATTTGCTACACGAGTTAGGCAATGAGATTTTCCCCACGAGCAGGGGTCTGTGGTGGGGGCATCGTGAGGCTTACAGGCCGCCCCCGCCACGCCTCTGCACGCCAGCCTCAGCATCGCAGCTGCTGCAGCCTTCCACCTGCGCCCACAGCCCTGCTGCTCCTTTCTGCTGCCTTGCTTTGGCACGCCAGCCTTTCCCGGGACTCTGGCCTTGGCCTGAGCGCGCCCGGCAGCCAGCCGCCCCTCCTGCCTGCCGCTCGCTCGCCTCTCCCGGGCCAAAAACAGCAAAGAGGGCAAGGAGGCTGCGGGCTCAGCACAAGGCCACGCGAAGGAGCCAAGCCAGAGCTGCCCGTGCGGGGCAAGCCCACGTGCGGCCGCGGCCACGCAGCCGGCAAAAACAAGGTGCGCGGGGCACCCTTGCTGGGGGGCCTGCCCCGCGGGCAAAAAGGTGTGAGGGTGGGTATCGAACCCCAGGCCCGCGGCACCAGAGGCACTGGCATCCCTGTGTGTCCGCATCCCAGGCCCGGCCACGCCCACGCACACCGCTCCCTATAGCCCTCGCGCCGCCCTGCGCCCCAACACCACCGCTCCCACACACCCCCTAAGCGCCCCAACAACCCACCACGACGACACCACCACCACCGCAACACACCGACACGCAGCGCCTTGACCGCCCCTCTGCTCACAACACACAACAACTCCGCACCCGCCCGCGCCAAACGCAACACCCTCTGCACCCTCCTCCTCCTCCTCCTCCTCCTCCTCCAGCTCCCCCGCCATGCACAGCGCCTCCAGCCCCGCAACAACCCCACCTTCACCACGCCTACAGCTGCACGCGCCCAGGAACAACCACGCCTCTCGCCTTCCTCCACGCTTCCGCAACGCTGCTTCGCCTCCTCGCAACTACGCCTCTGCTCACAGAGCCCGAGGCCTCCTCATGCTGCCCGACACCTTCTCGGGGCCTCGCCCTGCCACCACCAGTGCCCAGCTGGCCCCTCACCAACCACGACAGGGGCTACCACGCAAACGACACCATGGCGCCAGCAATTCACAACTCACGCGCACGAGGGGGCCCGCGCCACTCGCGGCACCCCGGCTGCCCTCTTACGCCTTTCCGGCGTTCACCTACAACCTCAGCTCAACAACGGCCGCCTAACACACCCACGGCCACGCGCACACCCCTACTACCCTTTGGCAAAGCAACTCCCATTCTCTGGCCTCATCAGCCATATGCTTCTTGCTTCAGCTCAGCGCCCCTCGACTCGCTCGCGCTACACTCACTTCTCTCTCATGCCAGCTCACGGCAGCCTTTCCCAGAGCTCTCGCAGGGGCTGCCCTTACCTGCCTAGTCCACGCAGCTCCGTCCGTCCGTCCTTCCTTCCGCCTTGCTCGGGCTGGGGGCTCTCCTCCTCCCCCCTGCCGTGAGCTGCGCTCCTTCAGGCACGCTTCCCTAAGCAGGACCACGCAGTGCACAATGTCAGCTCCCTCTCCATCTCTCTCTCTCTCTCTGAAGCAAGTTCACACAATGTCAGAGGTTGAAGACTATTTGCTACACGAGTTAGGCAATGAGATTTTCCCCACGAGCAGGGGTCTGTGGTGGGGGCATCGTGAGGCTTACAGGCCGCCCCCGCCACGCCTCTGCACGCCAGCCTCAGCATCGCAGCTGCTGCAGCCTTCCACCTGCGCCCACAGCCCTGCTGCTCCTTTCTGCTGCCTTGCTTTGGCACGCCAGCCTTTCCCGGGACTCTGGCCTTGGCCTGAGCGCGCCCGGCAGCCAGCCGCCCCTCCTGCCTGCCGCTCGCTCGCCTCTCCCGGGCCAAAAACAGCAAAGAGGGCAAGGAGGCTGCGGGCTCAGCACAAGGCCACGCGAAGGAGCCAAGCCAGAGCTGCCCGTGCGGGGCAAGCCCGCGTGCGGCCGCGGCCACGCAGCCGGCAAAAACAAGGTGCGCGGGGCACCCTTGCTGGGGGGCCTGCCCCGCGGGCAAAAAGGTGTGAGGGTGGGTATCGAACCCCAGGCCCGCGGCACCAGAGGCACTGGCATCCCTGTGTGTCCGCATCCCAGGCCCGGCCACGCCCACGCACACCGCCCCCTATAGCCCTCGCGCCGCCCTGCGCCCCAACACCACCGCTCCCACACACCCCCTAAGCGCCCCAACAACCCACCACGACGACACCACCACCACCGCAACACACCGACACGCAGCGCCTTGACCGCCCCTCTGCTCACAACACACAACAACTCCGCACCCGCCCGCGCCAAACGCAACACCCTCTGCACCCTCCTCCTCCTCCTCCTCCTCCAGCTCCCCCGCCATGCACAGCGCCTCCAGCCCCGCAACAACCCCACCTTCACCACGCCTACAGCTGCACGCGCCCAGGAACAACCACGCCTCTCGCCTTCCTCCACGCTTCCGCAACGCTGCTTCGCCTCCTCGCAACTACGCCTCTGCTCACAGAGCCCGAGGCCTCCTCATGCTGCCCGACACCTTCTCGGGGCCTCGCCCTGCCACCACCAGTGCCCAGCTGGCCCCTCACCAACCACGACAGGGGCTACCACGCAAACGACACCATGGCGCCACCAATTCACAACTCACGCGCGGGGGGGGGCCCGCGCCACTCGCGGCACCCCGGCTGCCCTCTTACGCCTTTCCGGCGTTCACCTACAACCTCAGCTCAACAACGGCCGCCTAACACACCCACGGCCACGCGCACACCCCTACTACCCTTTGGCAAAGCAACTCCCACTCCCTGGCCTCATCAGCCATATGCTTCTTGCTTCAGCTCAGCGCCCCTCGACTCGCTCGCGCTACACTCACTTCTCTCTCATGCCAGCTCACGGCAGCCTTTCCCAGAGCTCTCGCAGGGGCTGCCCTTACCTGCCTAGTCCACGCAGCTCCGTCCGTCCGTCCTTCCTTCCGCCTTGCTCGGGCTGGGGGCTCTCCTCCTCCCCCCTGCCGTGAGCTGCGCTCCTTCAGGCACGCTTCCCTAAGCAGGACCACGCAGTGCACAATGTCAGCTCCCTCTCCATCTCTCTCTCTCTCTCTCTGAAGCAAGTTCACACAATGTCAGAGGTTGAAGACTATTTGCTACACGAGTTAGGCAATGAGATTTTCCCCACGAGCAGGGGTCTGTGGTGGGGGCATCGTGAGGCTTACAGGCCGCCCCCGCCACGCCTCTGCACGCCAGCCTCAGCATCGCAGCTGCTGCAGCCTTCCACCTGCGCCCACAGCCCTGCTGCTCCTTTCTGCTGCCTTGCTTTGGCACGCCAGCCTTTCCCGGGACTCTGGCCTTGGCCTGAGCGCGCCCGGCAGCCAGCCGCCCCTCCTGCCTGCCGCTCGCTCGCCTCTCCCGGGCCAAAAACAGCAAAGAGGGCAAGGAGGCTGCGGGCTCAGCACAAGGCCACGCGAAGGAGCCAAGCCAGAGCTGCCCGTGCGGGGCAAGCCCGCGTGCGGCCGCGGCCACGCAGCCGGCAAAAACAAGGTGCGCGGGGCACCCTTGCTGGGGGGCCTGCCCCGCGGGCAAAAAGGTGTGAGGGTGGGTATCGAACCCCAGGCCCGCGGCACCAGAGGCACTGGCATCCCTGTGTGTCCGCATCCCAGGCCCGGCCACGCCCACGCACACCGCCCCCTATAGCCCTCGCGCCGCCCTGCGCCCCAACACCACCGCTCCCACACACCCCCTAAGCGCCCCAACAACCCACCACGACGACACCACCACCACCGCAACACACCGACACGCAGCGCCTTGCCCACCCCTCTGCTCACAACACACAACAACTCCGCACCCGCCCGCGCCAAACGCAACACCCTCTGCACCCTCCTCCTCCTCCTCCTCCAGCTCCCCCGCCATGCACAGCGCCTCCAGCCCCGCAACAACCCCACCTTCACCACGCCTACAGCTGCACGCGCCCAGGAACAACCACGCCTCTCGCCTTCCTCCACGCTTCCGCAACGCTGCTTCGCCTCCTCGCAACTACGCCTCTGCTCACAGAGCCCGAGGCCTCCTCATGCTGCCCGACACCTTCTCGGGGCCTCGCCCTGCCACCACCAGTGCCCAGCTGGCCCCTCACCAACCACGACAGGGGCTACCACGCAAACGACACCATGGCGCCACCAATTCACAACTCACGCGCGGGGGGGGGCCCGCGCCACTCGCGGCACCCCGGCTGCCCTCTTACGCCTTTCCGGCGTTCACCTACAACCTCAGCTCAACAACGGCCGCCTAACACACCCACGGCCACGCGCACACCCCTACTACCCTTTGGCAAAGCAACTCCCATTCTCTGGCCTCATCAGCCATATGCTTCTTGCTTCAGCTCAGCGCCCCTCGACTCGCTCGCGCTACACTCACTTCTCTCTCATGCCAGCTCACGGCAGCCTTTCCCAGAGCTCTCGCAGGGGCTGCCCTTACCTGCCTAGTCCACGCAGCTCCGTCCGTCCGTCCTTCCTTCCGCCTTGCTCGGGCTGGGGGCTCTCCTCCTCCCCCCTGCCGTGAGCTGCGCTCCTTCAGGCACGCTTCCCTAAGCAGGACCACGCAGTGCACAATGTCAGCTCCCTCTCCATCTCTCTCTCTCTCTCTGAAGCAAGTTCACACAATGTCAGAGGTTGAAGACTATTTGCTACACGAGTTAGGCAATGAGATTTTCCCCACGAGCAGGGGTCTGTGGTGGGGGCATCGTGAGGCTTACAGGCCGCCCCCGCCACGCCTCTGCACGCCAGCCTCAGCATCGCAGCTGCTGCAGCCTTCCACCTGCGCCCACAGCCCTGCTGCTCCTTTCTGCTGCCTTGCTTTGGCACGCCACCCTTTCCCGGGACTCTGGCCTTGGCCTGAGCGCGCCCGGCAGCCAGCCGCCCCTCCTGCCTGCCGCTCGCTCGCCTCTCCCGGGCCAAAAACAGCAAAGAGGGCAAGGAGGCTGCGGGCTCAGCACAAGGCCACGCGAAGGAGCCAAGCCAGAGCTGCCCGTGCGGGGCAAGCCCGCGTGCGGCCGCGGCCACGCAGCCGGCAAAAACAAGGTGCGCGGGGCACCCTTGCTGGGGGGCCTGCCCCGCGGGCAAAAAGGTGTGAGGGTGGGTATCGAACCCCAGGCCCGCGGCACCAGAGGCACTGGCATCCCTGTGTGTCCGCATCCCAGGCCCGGCCACGCCCACGCACACCGCCCCCTATAGCCCTCGCGCCGCCCTGCGCCCCAACACCACCGCTCCCACACACCCCCTAAGCGCCCCAACAACCCACCACGACGACACCACCACCACCGCAACACACCGACACGCAGCGCCTTGCCCGCCCCTCTGCTCACAACACACAACTCCGCACCCGCCCGCGCCAAACGCAACACCCTCTGCACCCTCCTCCTCCTCCTCCTCCTCCAGCTCCCCCGCCATGCACAGCGCCTCCAGCCCCGCAACAACCCCACCTTCACCACGCCTACAGCTGCACGCGCCCAGGAACAACCACGCCTCTCGCCTTCCTCCACGCTTCCGCAACGCTGCTTCGCCTCCTCGCAACTACGCCTCTGCTCACAGAGCCCGAGGCCTCCTCATGCTGCCCGACACCTTCTCGGGGCCTCGCCCTGCCACCACCAGTGCCCAGCTGGCCCCTCACCAACCACGACAGGGGCTACCACGCAAACGACACCATGGCGCCACCAATTCACAACTCACGCGCACGAGGGGGCCCGCGCCACTCGCGGCACCCCGGCTGCCCTCTTACGCCTTTCCGGCGTTCACCTACAACCTCAGCTCAACAACGGCCGCCTAACACACCCACGGCCACGCGCACACCCCTACTACCCTTTGGCAAAGCAACTCCCACTCCCTGGCCTCATCAGCCATATGCTTCTTGCTTCAGCTCAGCGCCCCTCGACTCGCTCGCGCTACACTCACTTCTCTCTCATGCCAGCTCACGGCAGCCTTTCCCAGAGCTCTCGCAGGGGCTGCCCTTACCTGCCTAGTCCACGCAGCTCCGTCCGTCCGTCCGTCCTTCCTTCCGCCTTGCTCGGGCTGGGGGCTCTCCTCCTCCCCCCTGCCGTGCGCTGCGCTCCTTCAGGCACGCTTCCCTAAGCAGGACCACGCAGTGCACAATGTCAGCTCCCTCTCCATCTCTCTCTCTCTCTCTCTGAAGCAAGTTCACACAATGTCAGAGGTTGAAGACTATTTGCTACACGAGTTAGGCAATGAGATTTTCCCCACGAGCAGGGGTCTGTGGTGGGGGCATCGTGAGGCTTACAGGCCGCCCCCGCCACGCCTCTGCACGCCAGCCTCAGCATCGCAGCTGCTGCAGCCTTCCACCTGCGCCCACAGCCCTGCTGCTCCTTTCTGCTGCCTTGCTTTGGCACGCCAGCCTTTCCCGGGACTCTGGCCTTGGCCTGAGCGCGCCCGGCAGCCAGCCGCCCCTCCTGCCTGCCGCTCGCTCGCCTCTCCCGGGCCAAAAACAGCAAAGAGGGCAAGGAGGCTGCGGGCTCAGCACAAGGCCACGCGAAGGAGCCAAGCCAGAGCTGCCCGTGCGGGGCAAGCCCACGTGCGGCCGCGGCCACGCAGCCGGCAAAAACAAGGTGCGCGGGGCACCCTTGCTGGGGGGCCTGCCCCGCGGGCAAAAAGGTGTGAGGGTGGGTATCGAACCCCAGGCCCGCGGCACCAGAGGCACTGGCATCCCTGTGTGTCCGCATCCCAGGCCCGGCCACGCCCACGCACACCGCCCCCTATAGCCCTCGCGCCGCCCTGCGCCCCAACACCACCGCTCCCACACACCCCCTAAGCGCCCCAACAACCCACCACGACGACACCACCACCACCGCAACACACCGACACGCAGCGCCTTGCCCACCCCTCTGCTCACAACACACAACAACTCCGCACCCGCCCGCGCCAAACGCAACACCCTCTGCACCCTCCTCCTCCTCCTCCTCCAGCTCCCCCGCCATGCACAGCGCCTCCAGCCCCGCAACAACCCCACCTTCACCACGCCTACAGCTGCACGCGCCCAGGAACAACCACGCCTCTCGCCTTCCTCCACGCTTCCGCAACGCTGCTTCGCCTCCTCGCAACTACGCCTCTGCTCACAGAGCCCGAGGCCTCCTCATGCTGCCCGACACCTTCTCGGGGCCTCGCCCTGCCACCACCAGTGCCCAGCTGGCCCCTCACCAACCACGACAGGGGCTACCACGCAAACGACACCATGGCGCCAGCAATTCACAACTCACGCGCACGAGGGGGCCCGCGCCACTCGCGGCACCCCGGCTGCCCTCTTACGCCTTTCCGGCGTTCACCTACAACCTCAGCTCAACAACGGCCGCCTAACACACCCACGGCCACGCGCACACCCCTACTACCCTTTGGCAAAGCAACTCCCATTCTCTGGCCTCATCAGCCATATGCTTCTTGCTTCAGCTCAGCGCCCCTCGACTCGCTCGCGCTACACTCACTTCTCTCTCATGCCAGCTCACGGCAGCCTTTCCCAGAGCTCTCGCAGGGGCTGCCCTTACCTGCCTAGTCCACGCAGCTCCGTCCGTCCGTCTGTCCGTCCTTCCTTCCGCCTTGCTCGGGCTGGGGGCTCTCCTCCTCCCCCCTGCCGTGAGCTGCGCTCCTTCAGGCACGCTTCCCTAAGCAGGACCACGCAGTGCACAATGTCAGCTCCCTCTCCATCTCTCTCTCTCTCTCTCTGAAGCAAGTTCACACAATGTCAGAGGTTGAAGACTATTTGCTACACGAGTTAGGCAATGAGATTTTCCCCACGAGCAGGGGTCTGTGGTGGGGGCATCGTGAGGCTTACAGGCCGCCCCCGCCACGCCTCTGCACGCCAGCCTCAGCATCGCAGCTGCTGCAGCCTTCCACCTGCGCCCACAGCCCTGCTGCTCCTTTCTGCTGCCTTGCTTTGGCACGCCAGCCTTTCCCGGGACTCTGGCCTTGGCCTGAGCGCGCCCGGCAGCCAGCCGCCCCTCCTGCCTGCCGCTCGCTCGCCTCTCCCGGGCCAAAAACAGCAAAGAGGGCAAGGAGGCTGCGGGCTCAGCACAAGGCCACGCGAAGGAGCCAAGCCAGAGCTGCCCGTGCGGGGCAAGCCCACGTGCGGCCGCGGCCACGCAGCCGGCAAAAACAAGGTGCGCGGGGCACCCTTGCTGGGGGGCCTGCCCCGCGGGCAAAAAGGTGTGAGGGTGGGTATCGAACCCCAGGCCCGCGGCACCAGAGGCACTGGCATCCCTGTGTGTCCGCATCCCAGGCCCGGCCACGCCCACGCACACCGCCCCCTATAGCCCTCGCGCCGCCCTGCGCCCCAACACCACCGCTCCCACACACCCCCTAAGCGCCCCAACAACCCACCACGACGACACCACCACCACCGCAACACACCGACACGCAGCGCCTTGCCCACCCCTCTGCTCACAACACACAACAACTCCGCACCCGCCCGCGCCAAACGCAACACCCTCTGCACCCTCCTCCTCCTCCTCCTCCAGCTCCCCCGCCATGCACAGCGCCTCCAGCCCCGCAACAACCCCACCTTCACCACGCCTACAGCTGCACGCGCCCAGGAACAACCACGCCTCTCGCCTTCCTCCACGCTTCCGCAACGCTGCTTCGCCTCCTCGCAACTACGCCTCTGCTCACAGAGCCCGAGGCCTCCTCATGCTGCCCGACACCTTCTCGGGGCCTCGCCCTGCCACCACCAGTGCCCAGCTGGCCCCTCACCAACCACGACAGGGGCTACCACGCAAACGACACCATGGCGCCAGCAATTCACAACTCACGCGCACGAGGGGGCCCGCGCCACTCGCGGCACCCCGGCTGCCCTCTTACGCCTTTCCGGCGTTCACCTACAACCTCAGCTCAACAACGGCCGCCTAACACACCCACGGCCACGCGCACACCCCTACTACCCTTTGGCAAAGCAACTCCCATTCTCTGGCCTCATCAGCCATATGCTTCTTGCTTCAGCTCAGCGCCCCTCGACTCGCTCGCGCTACACTCACTTCTCTCTCATGCCAGCTCACGGCAGCCTTTCCCAGAGCTCTCGCAGGGGCTGCCCTTACCTGCCTAGTCCACGCAGCTCCGTCCGTCCGTCTGTCCGTCCTTCCTTCCGCCTTGCTCGGGCTGGGGGCTCTCCTCCTCCCCCCTGCCGTGAGCTGCGCTCCTTCAGGCACGCTTCCCTAAGCAGGACCACGCAGTGCACAATGTCAGCTCCCTCTCCATCTCTCTCTCTCTCTCTCTGAAGCAAGTTCACACAATGTCAGAGGTTGAAGACTATTTGCTACACGAGTTAGGCAATGAGATTTTCCCCACGAGCAGGGGTCTGTGGTGGGGGCATCGTGAGGCTTACAGGCCGCCCCCGCCACGCCTCTGCACGCCAGCCTCAGCATCGCAGCTGCTGCAGCCTTCCACCTGCGCCCACAGCCCTGCTGCTCCTTTCTGCTGCCTTGCTTTGGCACGCCAGCCTTTCCCGGGACTCTGGCCTTGGCCTGAGCGCGCCCGGCAGCCAGCCGCCCCTCCTGCCTGCCGCTCGCTCGCCTCTCCCGGGCCAAAAACAGCAAAGAGGGCAAGGAGGCTGCGGGCTCAGCACAAGGCCACGCGAAGGAGCCAAGCCAGAGCTGCCCGTGCGGGGCAAGCCCACGTGCGGCCGCGGCCACGCAGCCGGCAAAAACAAGGTGCGCGGGGCACCCTTGCTGGGGGGCCTGCCCCGCGGGCAAAAAGGTGTGAGGGTGGGTATCGAACCCCAGGCCCGCGGCACCAGAGGCACTGGCATCCCTGTGTGTCCGCATCCCAGGCCCGGCCACGCCCACGCACACCGCCCCCTATAGCCCTCGCGCCGCCCTGCGCCCCAACACCACCGCTCCCACACACCCCCTAAGCGCCCCAACAACCCACCACGACGACACCACCACCACCGCAACACACCGACACGCAGCGCCTTGCCCACCCCTCTGCTCACAACACACAACAACTCCGCACCCGCCCGCGCCAAACGCAACACCCTCTGCACCCTCCTCCTCCTCCTCCTCCAGCTCCCCCGCCATGCACAGCGCCTCCAGCCCCGCAACAACCCCACCTTCACCACGCCTACAGCTGCACGCGCCCAGGAACAACCACGCCTCTCGCCTTCCTCCACGCTTCCGCAACGCTGCTTCGCCTCCTCGCAACTACGCCTCTGCTCACAGAGCCCGAGGCCTCCTCATGCTGCCCGACACCTTCTCGGGGCCTCGCCCTGCCACCACCAGTGCCCAGCTGGCCCCTCACCAACCACGACAGGGGCTACCACGCAAACGACACCATGGCGCCACCAATTCACAACTCACGCGCACGAGGGGGCCCGCGCCACTCGCGGCACCCCGACTGCCCTCTTACGCCTTTCCGGCGCTCACCTACAACCTCAGCTCAACAACGGCCGCCTAACACACCCACGGCCACGCGCACACCCCTACTACCCTTTGGCAAAGCAACTCCCATTCCCTGGCCTCATCAGCCATATGCTTCTTGCTTCAGCTCAGCGCCCCTCGACTCGCTCGCGCTACACTCACTTCTCTCTCATGCCAGCTCATGGCAGCCTTTCCCAGAGCTCTCGCAGGGGCTGCCCTTACCTGCCTAGTCCACGCAGCTCCGTCCGTCCGTCCGTCCGTCCTTCCTTCCGCCTTGCTCGGGCTGGGGGCTCTCCTCCTCCCCCCTGCCGTGAGCTGCGCTCCTTCAGGCACGCTTCCCTAAGCAGGACCACGCAGTGCACAATGTCAGCTCCCTCTCCATCTCTCTCTCTCTCTCTCTGAAGCAAGTTCACACAATGTCAGAGGTTGAAGACTATTTGCTACACGAGTTAGGCAATGAGATTTTCCCCACGAGCAGGGGTCTGTGGTGGGGGCATCGTGAGGCTTACAGGCCGCCCCCGCCACGCCTCTGCACGCCAGCCTCAGCATCGCAGCTGCTGCAGCCTTCCACCTGCGCCCACAGCCCTGCTGCTCCTTTCTGCTGCCTTGCTTTGGCACGCCAGCCTTTCCCGGGACTCTGGCCTTGGCCTGAGCGCGCCCGGCAGCCAGCCGCCCCTCCTGCCTGCCGCTCGCTCGCCTCTCCCGGGCCAAAAACAGCAAAGAGGGCAAGGAGGCTGCGGGCTCAGCACAAGGCCACGCGAAGGAGCCAAGCCAGAGCTGCCCGTGCGGGGCAAGCCCACGTGCGGCCGCGGCCACGCAGCCGGCAAAAACAAGGTGCGCGGGGCACCCTTGCTGGGGGGCCTGCCCCGCGGGCAAAAAGGTGTGAGGGTGGGTATCGAACCCCAGGCCCGCGGCACCAGAGGCACTGGCATCCCTGTGTGTCCGCATCCCAGGCCCGGCCACGCCCACGCACACCGCTCCCTATAGCCCTCGCGCCGCCCTGCGCCCCAACACCACCGCTCCCACACACCCCCTAAGCGCCCCAACAACCCACCACGACGACACCACCACCACCGCAACACACCGACACGCAGCGCCTTGACCGCCCCTCTGCTCACAACACACAACAACTCCGCACCCGCCCGCGCCAAACGCAACACCCTCTGCACCCTCCTCCTCCTCCTCCTCCTCCTTCTCCAGCTCCCCCGCCATGCACAGCGCCTCCAGCCCCGCAACAACCCCACCTTCACCACGCCTACAGCTGCACGCGCCCAGGAACAACCACGCCTCTCGCCTTCCTCCACGCTTCCGCAACGCTGCTTCGCCTCCTCGCAACTACGCCTCTGCTCACAGAGCCCGAGGCCTCCTCATGCTGCCCGACACCTTCTCGGGGCCTCGCCCTGCCACCACCAGTGCCCAGCTGGCCCCTCACCAACCACGACAGGGGCTACCACGCAAACGACACCATGGCGCCACCAATTCACAACTCACGCGCACGAGGGGGCCCGCACCACTCGCGGCACCCCGACTGCCCTCTTACGCCTTTCCGGCGCTCACCTACAACCTCAGCTCAACAACGGCCGCCTAACACACCCACGGCCACGCGCACACCCCTACTACCCTTTGGCAAAGCAACTCCCATTCCCTGGCCTCATCAGCCATATGCTTCTTGCTTCAGCTCAGCGCCCCTCGACTCGCTCGCGCTACACTCACTTCTCTCTCATGCCAGCTCACGGCAGCCTTTCCCAGAGCTCTCGCAGGGGCTGCCCTTACCTGCCTAGTCCACGCAGCTCCGTCCGTCCGTCCGTCCGTCCTTCCGCCTTGCTCGGGCTGGGGGCTCTCCTCCTCCTCCCTGCCGTGAGCTGCGCTCCTTCAGGCACGCTTCCCTAAGCAGGACCACGCAGTGCACAATGTCAGCTCCCTCTCCATCTCTCTCTCTCTCTCTCTCTGAAGCAAGTTCACACAATGTCAGAGGTTGAAGACTATTTGCTACACGAGTTAGGCAATGAGATTTTCCCCACGAGCAGGGGTCTGTGGTGGGGGCATCGTGAGGCTTACAGGCCGCCCCCGCCACGCCTCTGCACGCCAGCCTCAGCATCGCAGCTGCTGCAGCCTTCCACCTGCGCCCACAGCCCTGCTGCTCCTTTCTGCTGCCTTGCTTTGGCACGCCAGCCTTTCCCGGGACTCTGGCCTTGGCCTGAGCGCGCCCGGCAGCCAGCCGCCCCTCCTGCCTGCCGCTCGCTCGCCTCTCCCGGGCCAAAAACAGCAAAGAGGGCAAGGAGGCTGCGGGCTCAGCACAAGGCCACGCGAAGGAGCCAAGCCAGAGCTGCCAGTGCGGGGCAAGCCCACGTGCGGCCGCGGCCACGCAGCCGGCAAAAACAAGGTGCGCGGGGCACCCTTGCTGGGGGGCCTGCCCCGCGGGCAAAAAGGTGTGAGGGTGGGTATCGAACCCCAGGCCCGCGGCACCAGAGGCACTGGCATCCCTGTGTGTCCGCATCCCAGGCCCGGCCACGCCCACGCACACCGCCCCCTATAGCCCTCGCGCCGCCCTGCGCCCCAACACCACCGCTCCCACACACCCCCTAAGCGCCCCAACAACCCACCACGACGACAGCACCACCACCGCAACACACCGACACGCAGCGCCTTGACCGCCCCTCTGCTCACAACACACAACAACTCCGCACCCGCCCGCGCCAAACGCAACACCCTCTGCACCCTCCTCCTCCTCCTCCTCCTCCTCCTCCAGCTCCCCCGCCATGCACAGCGCCTCCAGCCCCGCAACAACCCCACCTTCACCACGCCTACAGCTGCACGCGCCCAGGAACAACCACGCCTCTCGCCTTCCTCCACGCTTCCGCAACGCTGCTTCGCCTCCTCGCAACTACGCCTCTGCTCACAGAGCCCGAGGCCTCCTCATGCTGCCCGACACCTTCTCGGGGCCTCGCCCTGCCACCACCAGTGCCCAGCTGGCCCCTCACCAACCACGACAGGGGCTACCACGCAAACGACACCATGGCGCCAGCAATTCACAACTCACGCGCACGAGGGGGCCCGCGCCACTCGCGGCACCCCGGCTGCCCTCTTACGCCTTTCCGGCGTTCACCTACAACCTCAGCTCAACAACGGCCGCCTAACACACCCACGGCCACGCGCACACCCCTACTACCCTTTGGCAAAGCAACTCCCATTCTCTGGCCTCATCAGCCATATGCTTCTTGCTTCAGCTCAGCGCCCCTCGACTCGCTCGCGCTACACTCACTTCTCTCTCATGCCAGCTCACGGCAGCCTTTCCCAGAGCTCTCGCAGGGGCTGCCCTTACCTGCCTAGTCCACGCAGCTCCGTCCGTCCGTCCGTCCTTCCTTCCGCCTTGCTCGGGCTGGGGGCTCTCCTCCTCCTCCCTGCCGTGCGCTGCGCTCCTTCAGGCACGCTTCCCTAAGCAGGACCACGCAGTGCACAATGTCAGCTCCCTCTCCATCTCTCTCTCTCTCTCTCTGAAGCAAGTTCACACAATGTCAGAGGTTGAAGACTATTTGCTACACGAGTTAGGCAATGAGATTTTCCCCACGAGCAGGGGTCTGTGGTGGGGGCATCGTGAGGCTTACAGGCCGCCCCCGCCACGCCTCTGCACGCCAGCCTCAGCATCGCAGCTGCTGCAGCCTTCCACCTGCGCCCACAGCCCTGCTGCTCCTTTCTGCTGCCTTGCTTTGGCACGCCACCCTTTCCCGGGACTCTGGCCTTGGCCTGAGCGCGCCCGGCAGCCAGCCGCCCCTCCTGCCTGCCGCTCGCTCGCCTCTCCCGGGCCAAAAACCGCAAAGAGGGCAAGGAGGCTGCGGGCTCAGCACAAGGCCACGCGAAGGAGCCAAGCCAGAGCTGCCCGTGCGGGGCAAGCCCACGTGCGGCCGCGGCCACGCAGCCGGCAAAAACAAGGTGCGCGGGGCACCCTTGCTGGGGGGCCTGCCCCGCGGGCAAAAAGGTGTGAGGGTGGGTATCGAACCCCAGGCCCGCGGCACCAGAGGCACTGGCATCCCTGTGTGTCCGCATCCCAGGCCCGGCCACGCCCACGCACACCGCTCCCTATAGCCCTCGCGCCGCCCTGCGCCCCAACACCACCGCTCCCACACACCCCCTAAGCGCCCCAACAACCCACCACGACGACACCACCACCACCGCAACACACCGACACGCAGCGCCTTGACCGCCCCTCTGCTCACAACACACAACAACTCCGCACCCGCCCGCGCCAAACGCAACACCCTCTGCACCCTCCTCCTCCTCCTCCTCCTCCTCCTCCAGCTCCCCCGCCATGCACAGCGCCTCCAGCCCCGCAACAACCCCACCTTCACCACGCCTACAGCTGCACGCGCCCAGGAACAACCACGCCTCTCGCCTTCCTCCACGCTTCCGCAACGCTGCTTCGCCTCCTCGCAACTACGCCTCTGCTCACAGAGCCCGAGGCCTCCTCATGCTGCCCGACACCTTCTCGGGGCCTCGCCCTGCCACCACCAGTGCCCAGCTGGCCCCTCACCAACCACGACAGGGGCTACCACGCAAACGACACCATGGCGCCACCAATTCACAACTCACGCGCACGAGGGGGCCCGCGCCACTCGCGGCACCCCGGCTGCCCTCTTACGCCTTTCCGGCGTTCACCTACAACCTCAGCTCAACAACGGCCGCCTAACACACCCACGGCCACGCGCACACCCCTACTACCCTTTGGCAAAGCAACTCCCATTCTCTGGCCTCATCAGCCATATGCTTCTTGCTTCAGCTCAGCGCCCCTCGACTCGCTCGCGCTACACTCACTTCTCTCTCATGCCAGCTCACGGCAGCCTTTCCCAGAGCTCTCGCAGGGGCTGCCCTTACCTGCCTAGTCCACGCAGCTCCGTCCGTCCGTCCGTCCGTCCTTCCGCCTTGCTCGGGCTGGGGGCTCTCCTCCTCCTCCCTGCCGTGAGCTGCGCTCCTTCAGGCACGCTTCCCTAAGCAGGACCACGCAGTGCACAATGTCAGCTCCCTCTCCATCTCTCTCTCTCTCTCTCTGAAGCAAGTTCACACAATGTCAGAGGTTGAAGACTATTTGCTACACGAGTTAGGCAATGAGATTTTCCCCACGAGCAGGGGTCTGTGGTGGGGGCATCGTGAGGCTTACAGGCCGCCCCCGCCACGCCTCTGCACGCCAGCCTCAGCATCGCAGCTGCTGCAGCCTTCCACCTGCGCCCACAGCCCTGCTGCTCCTTTCTGCTGCCTTGCTTTGGCACGCCAGCCTTTCCCGGGACTCTGGCCTTGGCCTGAGCGCGCCCGGCAGCCAGCCGCCCCTCCTGCCTGCCGCTCGCTCGCCTCTCCCGGGCCAAAAACCGCAAAGAGGGCAAGGAGGCTGCGGGCTCAGCACAAGGCCACGCGAAGGAGCCAAGCCAGAGCTGCCCGTGCGGGGCAAGCCCACGTGCGGCCGCGGCCACGCAGCCGGCAAAAACAAGGTGCGCGGGGCACCCTTGCTGGGGGGCCTGCCCCGCGGGCAAAAAGGTGTGAGGGTGGGTATCGAACCCCAGGCCCGCGGCACCAGAGGCACTGGCATCCCTGTGTGTCCGCATCCCAGGCCCGGCCACGCCCACGCACACCGCCCCCTATAGCCCTCGCGCCGCCCTGCGCCCCAACACCACCGCTCCCACACACCCCCTAAGCGCCCCAACAACCCACCACGACGACACCACCACCACCGCAACACACCGACACGCAGCGCCTTGACCGCCCCTCTGCTCACAACACACAACAACTCCGCACCCGCCCGCGCCAAACGCAACACCCTCTGCACCCTCCTCCTCCTCCTCCTCCTCCTCCTCCAGCTCCCCCGCCATGCACAGCGCCTCCAGCCCCGCAACAACCCCACCTTCACCACGCCTACAGCTGCACGCGCCCAGGAACAACCACGCCTCTCGCCTTCCTCCACGCTTCCGCAACGCTGCTTCGCCTCCTCGCAACTACGCCTCTGCTCACAGAGCCCGAGGCCTCCTCATGCTGCCCGACACCTTCTCGGGGCCTCGCCCTGCCACCACCAGTGCCCAGCTGGCCCCTCACCAACCACGACAGGGGCTACCACGCAAACGACACCATGGCGCCACCAATTCACAACTCACGCGCACGAGGGGGCCCGCGCCACTCGCGGCACCCCGGCTGCCCTCTTACGCCTTTCCGGCGCTCACCTACAACCTCAGCTCAACAACGGCCGCCTAACACACCCACGGCCACGCGCACACCCCTACTACCCTTTGGCAAAGCAACTCCCATTCTCTGGCCTCATCAGCCATATGCTTCTTGCTTCAGCTCAGCGCCCCTCGACTCGCTCGCGCTACACTCACTTCTCTCTCATGCCAGCTCACGGCAGCCTTTCCCAGAGCTCTCGCAGGGGCTGCCCTTACCTGCCTAGTCCACGCAGCTCCGTCCGTCCGTCCGTCCTTCCTTCCGCCTTGCTCGGGCTGGGGGCTCTCCTCCTCCTCCCTGCCGTGCGCTGCGCTCCTTCAGGCACGCTTCCCTAAGCAGGACCACGCAGTGCACAATGTCAGCTCCCTCTCCATCTCTCTCTCTCTCTCTCTGAAGCAAGTTCACACAATGTCA